>NC_141157.1:73694708-74027565 GCF_053477565.2 Lygodium microphyllum | reverse complement strand
TTCTTCGCCTCCTCTTCGTGACATCCCTTCTTTCTCCCTTGCGCACTTCTCCCTCTTTTTCATGTGCGGCGGCGGCAGTGAGAAGCTCTCATTCTCTTTCTTTCTCTCTCCCTCTCCCTCTCCCTCTCAAGGCGAAGATCTCTCTTGTTCTCTCTTCCACTCTCTCTCGGAAATGTTTGCAGCAAATGACATGCTCGGGTTTAGTGATGCTATTTGTGATGCAAATAGTGATGCTGCTATTTTATGTCGCAAACCCCCATCACTATTTTCCCATTCCCTTGTAGTGCTTCCCTAATGTATATGCGCTATTGGAAGCTTTGTTAGGGAACTACTTAATTTTTTTCTCGCATAGAATTAACATTTGCTCTTGAAATGTGTAAGGGATTTGTTCTTTTAATGGAAAAGAAAGTGTTAAGGCTCTATGCAAATGGGATAGCATAGATATACTATCTCTACAAGGGGAAAAATTGGTTGATTCCTTAGATATTGATCAAACCCTTTTCATAGGGGACTAGAGTATGGTTTGAAAGGAGGATGAGCCAACCTCACGAAGGAGAGACCTTGCATGGATGTAAGTTAGAATCATAGAACTCTTTTCAAAGGATGTATGAGTGTGTGGATTTAGCTAACATAAGAGCATTTAATGTAGTTTACTTGGAGAAACAAGCACGTTGCCATCTCTTGGAGAGCAACATACTTGATATAAGAGCATACATTTTTGGTGGAGGCTAGTGAATTCATTTGGGCATGAATGCTGAGATGGATGTCCAATGAGCATGAAGAGGACCTTAACACCAAAGGTAGACTTTCTTCTAATATTGATGCATCCATTCTCAATACATGTGTTTCCTATACTCTATTTATATGTATGTACATAGATCCTACATAAATTGTGTGCATGCGTACATGCATGTGCACACATACACATGTGTGGAATTATGAATGTGCATGTTGTGTGTGTGTGTATGTGTGTGTAGAGAGTTGTTGGAGTATAATTGAGACTCATTACTATAATTCGGAGATTTTTGATCAATAGTCATTACAAAGTCATTCGATTGTACCATAGATTAGATCCTTGATTATGATTGACTAGTTTGTATGCTTACTATACATCTCTACATGTCTCCAAAACTAATATGTATACATTGTGATTTGTAGCTAGCGGTGATCGACTACCAAAGTACACTAGATAACATGCTAAATATTGTAATCCACTACTATATAATCTTTAATGGTTAGAAAGTCAAAGTTCAAATTAGTGTGTAGTAGACACTCGATAAAAGAGAAACTTTGTAAGATAATAGCTAGAGTACTAAAAGAAGTTAAAAACATCTAATGGTGCATGCATACATCAATGGGTCAACTAAAAATCCCATTGATCCATAATTTGATGCCAACTAGTTTGTGTTTGATCTCTCATTTATCAAGCTAGCTTGTGCTTGAGCTTTATTACAATACATAGCTATAGTCAATTCATACAATATATTGTAATGCATACCATTCAAACAAGAAGGCAGAGACTATGCATGCATTTGCTTACAAAATCAATTCGGTGCAATTAATAAGCAAAACAAAAGTGTTTCTCAAAGGTGATAGTACGACCATAATCAAGTTTTATGCAAGACAATAAACTTCAAATTACAAATCAAATAATGATTATGTAACCTAGTATTTGTTGAGATTGCATCGTGGTAGAGTTAGGGTACTCTCATCCCTATACCTTTTCAACATTTTCCAAGGTTGTGTGTAGCGCTAGGGTCTTAAACAAAAATTAAGCAAAAGGGAAGCTCTATTCTTCAGCCACACATGAGCAAAAGGAAAGATGAGTTCATAAGTCATGATCTATCGAAGATTATAAATTCTTACATAGTATTAAACAAAATGGTGCCCCTTCATTTGCTGATTCTTTGAGTATTGACTTGTTTTGAGGCCATTGAAAAAAGAAATTTAGGAACTCCTTATCAAGGGAATAGATGCATATATGAATTATTTGATTTGAAGCATTTTGAACAACCCATACAAAAAAAAAATCAAGGTACATGCCATGTTAATGATAGCCACAAATATAGATTTGCAAGTTGCATGCCATGTTAATGATACATTGAATCTTTGCTAGGGCTATGAGATGTTGTGATGTTTGTAGGCCTACAAAAAGGGATCATCTAGTTATTAGAAATGTTTTTCTAGGGAAGTCCTTGCAGTCATATGCTTGGGATGGTATTGGTTCTTGAGTAATTGAGGTAGAAGATGAGTTGTAGATGCATCATGTAGTTGTCCCATTAGTTTTTGATGATGAAGTTGATGTTAGTTAAAGTCTCTAGAGTCTAGCATGTATGATAACTGATTCCTTGGGTAGACTAGAAAGATTGTAGATACATAAACATGCAAGTAAATAGAGTCTATGTATGGAGTCTCATGCATGTGAGAGTGAACTTTGCGATGGAGATGATATTGTTGATCTTTCTTAAGAGAGCCCATGCATGCTGTCTCATGTATGAGAGAATAAACTTGGTGATGGATATGATCCTTTGAATCTTTCTTGTAATGCATGGCATGGATAAGATGAAGATGAGCTAAATGATGGTGATTGGGGGTTGTTTGATAATCCTAAGATTGAGTTGGATGAGGAGATGCAAGCTAGAGTAGATAAAGCCAAGCATTGGAGATACATTTGAAATTCAGGGCATGAATGAGAGGCGTAGGTCACAATATTTTATTACTTTGGATACTAAGAAACACAAGATTTGATAGTAGATGAGAAAGAGGAGAGATTCAAAAATGCTAGTATCCAAAGAGATGATTTTCCTAGGCAAGTTCTTGGAGAAGAAAATGATAATTGGCATGCAAAAGATGATTTAATGTGAGCGTGTTAGTGGCATATAAATAAGCAAATCCAAATGTAAATATATACATGTGTTGAGACATGTGTGTATATATACTTGATCATGTTTGTACATACCAGCATGATCAAAGCTATGTCAATAGGGTTAGATAAGAGCCTATCCAAGAGGATTCAAAATGGCAAGAATATTTGAGGTACTAAAAGGTGAATAAGAAAGAAGAAGAAAAGAGAAAGATCTAAGGGGATCTTGGACATATTTGCTTTGGGTGGAAGGATCTTCTTCATCTTCAGATTAGTAAATTAGAATGTGAGGAGGAGGAGATATTGAGAGGCAAAATAGGATGCTCTTCAAGTTGTCTCAAGGGGATCCAATCCCTTTGGTGATGAAAGGGGGCAATCAAGCTAAGAAAAGCTCAAGAGAGAGCAGGACAGGCAAGGGTGCATCATGGGGTTTGCTAGAGGAGGCCAAACAAGATAGGATGACTTGGAGATGGTGTTCATTTGAAACAAAACTGTGGAGCCTCTACCTTTTTTATTTTTACTTCTACCTTTAGCTAGTCATTTGTGGGCAAGCAGGATCAGGAGGAGGAAAAGTGACAATACAGACTTTGCATGATTAGGCTAGTAGGTGGCAAGAAAAAATGTAGAGAGGGGCTTGTTCTTGGATAAGAAAGGAAGGAACAAATTGTTGTAGGCCCATGTGAACCCTGAGTAGGGGTTGTTTCTATCTTTCAAGGGAGGAAGCTAGTAAATTGAGCCTCCATTGAGAAGAAGACCATAGTGAAGAAGGTTTTGAAAGTAAGACAAAAGAAGTGTTGTAGGTAGAACAAGCCTAGGCTTCTCATGCATTGTATGTTAAAAAGTATGGCGCTAGAGGTTGTGCTACAAGCACGTGTAAGGAATGGTATCCCATAATAAAAAAGTGGAAAGTGTGTCCTAGCTAAAAAGCTATAAAACAATGTACTTGCTCACCATCAAATCAATAAAATCTCCTTCATGCTATCATGGTCTCATTCTTGTTCTTCTACTTTCCCCCATAGTCTACTCTTGTCTTTCTTGCTACCATGTTTGGTAACATGGTATCTAGCCTCTTTTAGAGGTCATGAGCTTGTGGGAGCTTCCATAGCCACGATTCTAGGTTTGAAAATACAAGCATTGGAGGTATTAATGTCCAAGAAGCTATCGGAGTGAAGATTGAAGGTTGGAGGTGCCAAACTCATTGAGAAGACAAGAAGGAAACTATTCATTGAGGTATAACTTTCCATTGTGCTCATTTTTTGGTTTGGTTTGAAGGCTTCTATCATCAATATGAGGAAGAAGGACAACCATTGAAGTGCTTGTAGAAAGCCAAAATTTTTGGTTTCTTCAATAAGCAAAGGGCATGCTTAAGGGGGTTGGTTGTGGAGGAAGCTAGGGGGAAGCTTGTTTCGTAAACTAAGGGGTTGATTACTTAGAAAGCAAGGGGGACAGCTTCTATCATTGGAGAGAGAGAGAGAGAGAGAGAGAGAGAGAGAGAGAGAGAGAGAGAGAGAGAGAGAGAGAGAGAGAGAGAGAGAGAGAGAGAGAGAGAGAGAGAGAGAGAGAGAGAGAGAGAGAGAGAGAGAGAGAGAGAGAGAGATTAATTTGTACCTTGTCTTGAATCCTTGAACCTTAGAAATCAATTAATTGTTGTGTGAGGTATTTCTCATGATAATTGGCACTGCCACACCATGTAAGAGGCTTGCCAAATCGGCATCATTTTTGAATGGTGACTGCTACAAAATGATAAGATTTCTTTAAAACCCTTATTATTATGGTGAATAAGGTCCCTCTCTTTAAGCCTTTTTTCAAATATCTCTCCTTCAAAACGGGTTTGGCTTTAAGCCTTGTTCACATTTGGTGGAGCCAAATTGGTTAAAAATGAAGCTGCATTTACACTATGTCCTAAATTAGTTGTTGCAAAAAGATTGCATTCTCATTGCCAACATCTGACTTTGATATTATAAAAATACCTAAGAGGGTTATTTGTATGCAAGTTTTTCACTCATTGATAAAACTCTTTGTAATCTCCAAAAGTATCCTTTCTTTTGCGAATTCGAGTTAGAGACTGCTATGTGAGTCACCAGTAAGAGCTCTCCATCCTCAAAATGATTGAAATTGAAGAAGTGGAAAAATTCAATGGCAATGGTTTTCACACTTTGAAAATGAAAATAATGTATCACCTAATGCAAAAAGACCATTAGGAAATATCCGAGAAACCAAGGAGCTTGATGATCCAAATTAGAAAATGAAAAATAATAGAACACTTGGGATAATAGCATGGCAGTTGTTAGACGATGTTCTTCATCACATATCGGGGATTACAGCAATGAAAGGCCCAAAGATAAGGGAAAAGTCAAAGTGCAGGATAAGTCTTCTGATCGCAGCATAGTGCCTGCAAAGTCCGGTGTTAAAATTGAAGAGATCAATGTTATGTAGCCTGAGAATGTTGATGATGATTATATCCTTGCAGCTTCTTCTAGTGCTTCGCAGATGACAAAGATACACTTTATGTATGCATAGTGTTGGCTCTTGGACTCAGGTGCGTCCTTTCATGTGACACCTTGCCGAGAGTGGTTTCATTCATCCCGTACTGTTTCAGGTTCTGTGCGCTTGGGTGATGACAACTCTCTTGATATTGTGGGCATTGGTGATGTTAGGCTGCAGTTTTCTTCTGGCTGCAATTTTGTTATGCAAGATGTACGTCATGTACCTGCTTTGACACGCAGTCTCATGTCAGTTGGATAGCTTGATGATGCAGGTTATCATGTATGTTTTGGAGACTCTGCATGGAAGATCACTCGTAGCAGACTTGTGATTGCAAGAGGTACCAAGGCTGGCAGCATCTATCCCTTGATTGTATCCTCTTCTTCCCTTGATCATGTTTTGTCTATGGGTTCTATCCCACATGTATCTCTTTGGCATGCCCATTTGGGCCATATGTCTTTGAAGGGAATGAAAATGCTTTTTGGTTTGCAGTACTTACCGCCCCTTGATTATGCATGTTTTGATTCATGTGAGCATTGTCTTTATGGCAGGCAGACTAGGTCTATGCATAGGAAGTCTGGTAGGCCACGCATGAGTGATTCCTTGGCATTGGTACATTCGGATGTCTGTGGGCCCATGCCTTATCAGTCTATGGGTGGTGCAAAGTATTTTGTTACTTTCATAGATTATTTTTCACGGAAAGTTTGGGCTTATCCCATTAAGCTAATATCCGATGTCTTGGCTGTGTTTTAGAGATGGCTTGCATTGGTTGAGAACCAGTCTGGGTATCGGCTAAAATGTCTAAGGATAGATAATGGGGGTGAGTATGTCTCACGTGCTTTTGAGCAGTTATGTGATGAGAGGGGTATTAAGTATCAGTTGACCGCCCCCCCTAGAATGGTTTGGCTGAGTGGATGAATCAAACCATCCAGGAGCGTGTACGCAGTATGCTTAGCTATGCAGGCCTACCACAGAGCTTTTGGGCTGAGGTAGTCAGTATAGCTGTGCATGTCATAAACAGATCACCTTCTAGTGGTTTGGATTTCCAGGTTGCAAAGGAGGTATGGATTGGAAAACCTCCCTCTTATGCGCATCTCTGTGTCTTTGGATGTGAGACATTTTGCCACGTGCCCAAGGACAAGAGAAGTAAGTTGGATCCTAAGAGTGTCAAATGCATTTTCCTTAGTTATGGGGATGCAGGCGAGATGGGTTACCGTCTCTGGGATCCGCAGGCACGGAAAGTCATCCGCAGTCATAATGTAGTCTTCCATGAAGACAAGATGCATAGGTAGTCTGAGAGAGTTGTTGAGATCCACAGGGTCATATTTCAGGAGGAGCTGAGAGCTCCCGCACAACTAGTTGGACAGCCTACAGCTGCAACAGATGCTCATGGTCAGGGTGTTGGACAGGCAGCTGGGTAGGTAGCAGAGCCTACCGTGAGACGGTCTACTAGAGACAGACATCCACCTGATAGATTTCAGCCCTCAATGCATTATTTCTTGGTTACAGATGCAGGAGAGCCTTTCACTTATGATGAGGCTATGCATAGGGGTGACAGTCACTCCTGGGAGAGGGCTATGCAATCTGAGATAGACTCCTTGCATAAGAATGACACTTGGGATTTGGTTTCCTTGTCTACGGGCAAGAAGGCTTTGCCATGCAAGTGGGTGTACAAGCTGAAAACTACCCCTGGACACCTCAAGCCGGCATACAAGGCTAGATTGGTAGCAAAGGGTTTTAAGCAGGAGCATGGTGTGGACTTTGATGAGGCCTTTTCTCCTGTGGTTAAGATGACTACCCTATGCTTAGTCTTGGCTTTGGTTGCTCAGCTTGACTTGGATTTATACCAGATGGATGTCAAGACGGCTCTCTTACATGGGGACTTGCATGATGAGATTTATATGGAGCAGCCTAAGGGCTTTGCAAAACCTGGAAGGGAGCACCTAGTGTGCAAATTGAAGAAAAGTCTTTATGGCTTGAAGCAAGCACCTAGGGAGTAGTATCATAAGTTTGATGCCTTTATGTAGTCAGAGGGCTACAACAGGAGTGCTATGGATCCATGTCTTTAGATGAAGAAAGCTCGTGATGGTTCTTTATTGATTTTGGTACTCTATGTCGATGATATGCTGATAGCAGGGAAGGCTCATGAACAGCTAGATGCCCTTAAGGCTCAGCTCAAGAAGAGCTTTGAGATGAAAGATCTAGGACAGGCCGCTCACATACTTGGTATGTGTATTAGACACGACAGGCACCGGGAACTCCTCTACTTGTCACATAGGGAGTCCATTCATAAAGTCCTTGAGCGCTTCGGCATGCAGGATGTAAAGCCTATTGGCTATCCATTGCCTTCTTATGTGAAGGTATCACAGGTTGATTGTTTGCAGATAGATGAGTAGAGGGCCGAGATGGCCAAGATTCCCTATGCATCCGCAATGGGAAGTCTTATGTATGCCATGATCACCACTCGTCCAGATATTTCCTTTGCAGTTGGTGTTGTGGCACGCTATATGGCTACACCTGGCAAGAAACATTGGGATGCCGTGAAGGGTATCATGAGGTACCTGAAGGGCACTGTAGATATGTGCATATGCTATGGCAGCCAGGATACAAGAGTCGTGGGGTACACTGACTCTGATTATGCAGGACATGCAGATAGTAGGAAGTCCACTTCCGGCTATGTATTCACCTATGCTGGAGGTGCTGTTTCTTGGATGTCCAGGGTGTAGAAATGCACATCCCTTTCTACTATAGAGGCCGAATATGTTGCGGCCACTGAGGCTTGCAAGGAGGCCATTTGGTTGGGTCATTTGGTTGCTGATCTTGGTATTGATGCTACCCCTACACTGCATTCAGATTCTATGAGTGCTATTCAATTAGCCAAGAATCCAGTCTTCCATGCGAAGACGAAACACATTGAGGTGAGGTATCACTTCATACGTGGGGTCATTGAGGACAAGTTTTTTGATCTTGTCAATATCTCGATTGACCAGAATCCTGTAGATCTGCTCATGAAAAGCCTCTCTACAGAGTGCTTTGCCTTCCTCAGGAGGTTGATGGGCGTGGGATGAGATGACGTCTTTCCTCATCCTGTTGTACATGTGTACATGTTGTACTATCTTTTTCTTTTTTCTTTTTTCTTTTCACTCCTCACTAGGGCAGATTCGCCTTTAAGTGGGAGGTTGTTGGGGGTAAAGGCGCCTCCGCCTAGCCGCCCGTGTATTACTACACTGACAATCACCGCCACTGCACGCTACAGGTGGCGGGTGCCCATCACCGTCACTTTATTCTTTATTCTTTTAGTGACAGTTTGAATAAAGGAAGGCCCGGTCACACATTGTGATTGTTGGAGTTCCCATTTCTTGTCTCTCTCTTTCTTGCTCCTTCTCTCCCGCCATAGCTCTCGAGTGCAAGCTTTGATCCTTCTCACCTTTCACTTCGTGACAACGAGTAGGCAAATTGGAGTGATTAGGGCCAACCAAATAGTAGAGATAACATGAGTTTGACAAGCTAGTCTCTAATTCTAGCATTGATTGGATTGTTCCTTTTGTTTGGTCTACTTCTCAAAGGAGTGTTTGTGCTATGCAAATCAAGAATATGATAATCACCGACTATTTCATGCTCAAGATCTCTGGCTGTGGTCTATTCAAGAGAGTAAAAGGTAAGACACTCCTATCACTATTATACATTGCGATTTCTTCTAACCTAAGTGTTTTTTAAAGCTTGTATCTTATTGTAGGTATGTGATTGTATTTTAGGGATTATGTACATTTAAAGAGATTCTAGCAGTAGTGATCTGTTTAAGGATGTGCCAATTTAGGTCTAGAGGTAACCTTATACATTTGTTTTTGATTGGTACATGTGAATTTCAAATGTTTGGTGGAAGGAGAGTATGCTCAAAAGTATTGTGTGAACGTGGATCCATGACATGATATCTAATGCCATAGTAGGATTTTTTGTATCCCATAGCAAGCTCTTCTATTTGTGAATCATTGGAATCACATCCAATCTCCAAACTCTTCTAGCTATTCTTAAAAATTGACAAATACAATGCTGTTAAGTTTGCTCTGTCTAGCTTTTACATTAGATCTAATGATGGATAATCATCTTTTCTTCAAGTATTGCATAATCTAATATGGCAGAGATTTGCGTGGATGTCTTTTATGGTTGTTGCATGGGGCTAATCATTTGTATATAGGAGTTTGAAGAAGAGTTGTTTAGCCCATAGGAGAAACTATACAACTATAAGTGGCTATGTTGGTAGATTACCATTACCATGTGAAATAGATCAAAGATTAGGATGAAAAGAGATAAAAAAAGGGCTATTGCTAAAGCCATGAGTAAGTTTCCATGTTTAAAAAAAAGAGCTCTATGAAGGAAGGGAGTTAAAGGTGTAATGTGAAGAGATTTTAATTGAAGAAGGCAACGAGAGAGAAGCTTATGGATCCATGAACGAACTGCCATGAGCAATAGCATCAATTTAGAGCTTTGTGAGAATGGGTTCAAGAGGTTAGCGGGCTACTTTAAGCAAGCTTGGGGTACAATGATAATAGGTTGCTAAAGGTCATATACAAGAGAGAAGCTTGTGGATCCATGAATGAGAGTTGCCAAGAGCAATAGCATCAGTTTAGAGCTTTGTGAGAATGGGTTCAAGAGGTTAGAGGGCTACTTTAAGCAAGCTTGGGGTACAATAATAATAGGTTGCTAAAGGTCATATATGACATGACATACAAAAAAAGGGTGAAAGGGGAGCCATAGGATCAATTGCCACACTTATCATTTCTTAAAGGGTTTGTTTAATACTCAAAGCTAGAATTCAACTCCTCTCAAGAAAACAAGGTCTATTTGTCCCCTTCAAAAATCTTGGGCGGCTTAAGTGTTGCTAAGCGAAGACATGGTGGTGTCATTGAACTCCTAGAGGAGTCTCCTCTAGCTCAAAAAATTGCATGCATAACAAGAGGGTTGAAAGTGGGACTTCAAGTTATAAAAGAGACTACTTGACGACTTAGATTGTTTCAAGCTCCAATCATTTCAAGGCTTCAATTTTTACTCTCAATGCTAGTAGGAAGATCTATCTAGGAATTTACATAGATGGCCAATATTCAATTTCAAAATTGACATGAGGATCATGGACTTTGCATTTCCTCTATTCTACCAAACTCTATGTGATACCTTGAATGAAAGTTTCTGATTGTTCTCTAGAATCTTTCAAAGCAAAGTAAAATTTATAAAGGGGAATGGGAGTTTGATTGAGGATAGAGAAGGAGAGGTTATTGTTTGCGAAGAGCCAAGTTGCCACACTCATGGCTTCGGGCTCTTTATAGTGATTATAGGTAGCAATTTATGTAGTGCAATCGATTTTTTTAAGAGGTTTGACTATCAATTGGTATGCAACATTGATGGTATCAAATCAAAAAAGGGTTGTGCATGCTATGAGAGAATAGATAGGTACAATGATACTATAGGGGGAAATGTGGAGTGGATTTATTTTCACTTACAAGAAATGGAGAGAGAGAGAGAGAGAGAGAGAGAGAGAGAGAGAGAGAGAGAGAGAGAGAGAGAGAGAGAGAGAGAGAGAGAGAGAGAGAGAGAGAGAGAGAGAGAGAGAGAGAGAGAGAGAGAGAGAGAGAGAGAGAGAGAGAGAGAGAGAGACTCTATTGCTATGCAAACTAAGGATGTGGCTACCATTTTGATGGGCAAGGTTGAGAGCAACTACAAATTAGAGAGGATTCTCCATGATTTGATGATATGTATGCTAGAAGAGGTTGCATGACACACTACGAAGGAGGCATCTTCTTCTTTACAAAGTGCTAAAATTAGTAGGGACTTTAGGTGAATTATTGTTGCAAGGAAGAATGCACCATCTCCTCTAGTTTCTAACATCTTGAGTGGATGCCCCTTTCTTTTCTTCTCATGGCAGAGTGGATATGATCGGTTTCTTACTTTTTCTTAGTTGAGGAGTGATCTTAATGAAGGGAGAGAAAAGTTGGAAATAAAATTTCTTGTGAGATATCAATAGGTAGCAATAATGTCAAAAATGATAGGAAAAATTTTCAAGGTAATTGAAGAAGTGGGCAATGTAGTCATTGTAGAATCTTACAACATGCAGTAGTAGGTTTATCCTTCTCTCATTGGATAGGTCTAATTTAAATAGTGGTGAGATTGTAATGTTTTAGAGGAGGGTATTCACAAGTGTAGTAGTGATTGGTGTAGAGTGTTTAAGACATCAATGATGCAAGAGTCCTTAGTTTTCCAGAAGTCATGGGCTTTTCCCAAAGCTAAAGTAGGAGCTAAGAGAGATCAAGAAACATGAGAGATTCTATGGATTAGCAAAGGTGTTATTTGTAGTAATTTCAAGTTTATAAGCAATAATAGAGCATCAACAACCATAAAAGGGACAAGTCTATATTGTGCACAATTGATGGTGCATTCTTACGTTCCACCCGGTGTCGGCATATGGTGTGAGAAGGAACGCTAGGGAGCCTTGTCTTGCAGTGTACAGAACAGAGTGACATGGCATGTGATGGTGGCAGAGACCCATCCTATGGGTGCATAGGGAAACAAGAACATACCTGACTCCAATGGTCATAACATCCATCAATCCTCTCTTCTCGATGATTGTTTTGAGGACACACTAGTCACTCTCAATCCCCCTCTGACTGACACTCTGTTGATAGATATATGAAGGCAACCCGTTCTTTACACCCATTGATGTTAGCATCACAGTCACTTGTGCAGAGGTTGTATGCCTTGTGCACATTTGATGGTGTAACTGTGCATCCCACCCTGTGTCGGCATATGGTGCCCTTCTTGGGTCATTGATGCACCTTCCAAAAGGCATGGGAGGTATGAAAGGGCACTAGAGCCACTACAGTGTCTCTTCATAGCTCACTACTATCACTTCACTTCAGTTTTCAGCAGCTACTTCTTCCATTTGTTTTAGCTCTTTTGAACTTAGATTCATCCTTTCCAAAAGTTAGAAAACTTTCCCAAAGTCACACATACATTCCACAGAACACTTATAGAGGATTTACAGAACAGAAACAGAGGCTCTACAGAGGGTCTATAAAAGGTCAATAGAGAATATCAGAACCTCATAACTTATACTAAAACCATTCCAAACTATCAAAAACTATTCAATAAGCTTTCAAAAGACCTCAACCTTCATCAATTATCAATCCATGATTCATACAGAAGAAAATCAGAACAAAATAGAAGCTAAACAGAAGGTATCAGAACCAATCAGAACCTTAGCAGAACCTATCAGAATATCACAGAGCCTCATATTTCTATTGAGAATCATCATGAGCTTCCAAAACATAATCAATCATCTAATAACACTTTCAAACACTTTCAAAAAAACCAAAAATGACTCAAAATCCATCAAAAATCAACCATTCAGGCCTCGAAAACAACAAAAATCAACCAAAAAATCTAGTCATTTCAACATTCAACATATCCCCACACTTAAAAAGGAAGCATCCTCGCGACCTAAGGAAAATAAGAATATAAGGTCAATAAAGAGATCAATTCAATCTTCTTTAGTATCTTCAATAATCACTCAACCACGACCCCAACAAGTAACCTATATATATGATAAAACTACAACAAAAGGAAAACACCCTTGTGGATACTATCTCCATTTTAAAAAAAATTTTGATAGCAACACAAACTCATAAAGAATATAAGAGTTTTCTTTAATATCTATTTGGTCAAAGGAAAATTTGGCTATTTTTTTGGAAATTCTTAATGAATTTTTAGGAAATTTTATTTTATTTTTATTTTTATGTGTTTTTAAAGGGTTTTTTACAGTTTTGTAATGAAAAATGGGGCACTCGACTGCATGTGAACAACAGCTATGCACACCCACGAATGAGACCGATGTGCGTCCTCGTGTGTGAACACCCATTAGAAAATCCCCATGGACTCGTGCATGAACTAGGCACACAAACAGTAGATGGTTTCCCGTTCGATGCCACGTGAACACGTGCACACGCAAACAGGTGAGCACAGGAACACATTGTAGTGGGGGTGGGGGGGGTGGGGTTAAGCCAGTTGGGGGGAGGTTAAGGTGGTTTAGTTAATTAGGGTGGGTGAAGGGTTTAGGTAGGGGGGTTAATGGGAATAGGGTTTAGGGGGAGCTAGGTTAGTGGAAGGGGTGGGGATAAGGGTAGGGTTTAGTGGAGGGATTAGGGGAGTGGAAGGGAGAAGGGTTAGGGTAAGTTAAGTTGGGGGGAAGATAAATAATAATAATAATAATAATAATAATAATAATAAAGGAAAAATAAGGAAACCCCCCCTTGTCTTGCGCATAAGCGCGGGGCGAGGTAAAAAAATTTACAGTGGCGAGAAGCAACAAGGGCCGAGACAGTGGTGCGGGTGCAGATGATGCGACGGATGCGACGTCATGGGTAAAAATTGAAAAAACGAGTGGTCACGCGCGACGTGAGAGGCATGACAGGCGTAAATAGACAGAAAATTTCAAAAAACCCAAACCGTGCGCCGGAACGAAATGCTATAAAAGGAAAACTATGTTGAATGTCGAGGGGAAGAGGAAGGAAAAGTGCAACAGAGTGTTTGAGAACAAATCATGGCGTTCACATGGAAAAAATGCAAAAATCGAGCTAAAAAATGCATACGAAAATTAATACAAAAAAATCCATGCACCGAAATGAAGCACAAGAAAAAGGAAAAATGTGCATGAAGTCATGCCAGACAAGCTAATCGTGTTAGAACACAGTGCCAACGAAGATAAGACCTGTTCACATGGAAAAAGCCAAAAAAGTACCCCCGAAACGGGACATGAAAATTAATAGAAAAAGAACTGGGCACCAGAACGAAGGGCAGTAAAAAGGAAGAATGAAGGGACAACAGTGTTTCACAGGACTGATACATTGGCATGCATTTTCGAGGGGGGGGGGTAAGGGGGCGTGCGCATGGGCAAAACAAGAAAACGGAGCTCGAAAACACCAAGAAAAATAAATAACAAAAAATCCAAAGGTCGAAATAGGGCAAAGAAAAAAGGAGAAATATGCAAGAAGGGTGGCTGGACAAGGAAACCCAGTCAGAATTGAAGTCCGAGGATAATAGGAAAGGTTCACATGGAAAAATGTAAAAAAAGGACATGAAAAAGGCACAAAATCTCACAAAAATGAATAACGGACAAACCGTACGTCAGAATGATAGGCGGTTAAAAGGAAAAATGTCATGTGTGTAGGTGAAGAACATGAGTGTCACATCAGATCGCTATTCTGAAGCGAGAAGGGTGCATTCACATGGAAATGCATCCAATTGGCGGGAATTGCTTCAAAAATTAATAACGCAAAAACAATAAATCGAAACAGGGGATGTAAAAGGAAAAGTATGTCATTCAAAGGGACAAATAGGGCTATAAGGTTGGATCGGGAGTTTGGTGAATATAGGGTGTGTTCCCATAGAAAATGAAAAAATCTGCATAAAAAAAGCAAACGCAAGGGAAACGGCCTCGACGACAAGGGATAGGAGGGTGGGTGGGTGCGGAAGGGACCCCATCAGGGCAGATCTAGTACATGGTAAACACACATGATTGGGTAATGACATATACAAGGGGTATGCACAATAAACGCGCAGGGATGCGTCCCCACACTTAAGAGCTTACTGATTAGGGTAGATTGATCGACACAGCCTAGGACTTGTCAATTGAATGGATGCTGATGTCCTCACTCTTAAGACATAACATGCACTTGCAAATAGAAAGGTAAAGTTAGGAACACTTGGCCCATTTCGTAGATGGTTGAAGGGAACCATTATTGTTGATGTAGAAAGATCGGAGCCATCGACAAGAGGTACTAGGGCGCGCCACAAAACACATCCAGCATGACAGGGACCATACAACATCACACAGGGAGGTAGCTATGCCAGTAAAGTCCGTCGATTCAAGTGTTGATGACGAAAAATAGTACTCTCAGCTCACAAGCACTCAGGACGATGATAGAACAGTCACTCGCCCCATGACGCCCATCGCTCAATGAATAAGCATGAAGTCCCATAACTCACACCCGGTTTAGAATTGAACAAGGGGAAAATGATTTGGAGGGAGTATGCCAGTGTGTACAATTGATGATGCATTTGTGCGTTCCACCCGGTGTTTGCATACGGTGCGAGAAGGAAGGCTAGGGAGCCTTGTCATACAGTGTACAGAACAGGGTGATGTGGCATGTGATGGTGGTAGAGACCCATCCTGAGGGTGCATAGGGGAACGAGAATGTACTTGACTCCAATAGTCATAACGTCCCTCAATCCTCTCCTCTCGATGATTGTTTTGAGGACACACCAGTCGTGCTCAACCCCCCTCTGACTGACACTCTGTTGATAGATATAGGAGGGCAACCCATTCCTTACACCCATTGATGTTAGTCTCCTAGTCACTTGTGCAGAGGTTGTATGCCTTGTGTGCATTTGATGGTGCAAATGTGTATCCAGCCCTGTGTCGGCATACGTGCAAGAAGGAAGGACAGGGAGCCTTATAGTGCAATACACATGAATAGATTGTGCTTTGTGCATTGAGAGGCCCATCTCGTGTGTGCGACACTTCATTCACACATAGCTCCTCTCATTTGAATTGAAGGGAAAGGACTAGTTACTCGGCCCACCCTCCGTCTCATGCTCACTGATAGATACAGAGGGCAGACCATACTCATATCCCCACCCGGTTAGGATGAAAACTCACATCACTCAAGGGGTTATCGATGAAGATCACTTTGTCTATTATTGTCAACAGGGTGTTGAAGATGAGGCATACCCAGGGAGACAGACAATACGTCTGGTACTTCGATGATGTGTATGAAAGATTGTCTATTAAAGAGGGTCAGACATGAACTGAGGAAGTTACAGGGATAGCGCACCAAGGGAGGTGACTTGAAATTGTATCTGAAGAAGTTCTGTTGGTAAGTCAACTATCTTAAACTATGGGGTATTACCACCTTTTCCACAGCCAGCTTCCTGCCCAAGGGTGTTTGCATGGAACGAGACTTGCTATGACAAGAAATTGCTTCCTTTTCTCCCATAGCAGTTTGTTTGTTTTTTTCTCTCTCTTTTCTTGTTTTTTTTCTCTTTCCTACTCCCGAGGGTGTTTCCACCTTTTCTCGAAGAATAGGTCGGCATGATAGGGACCTAAGTCCTTTTCTCCCATGACCGATATATCTTTTTTTTTCTTCTTTTTTTTTCTTTTAATAAAGAGAATGATAGAAATACCATATATCAGGACCATCCTCATCACCACTACTAGATCAGACAAGAGGAGAATAGAGTAAGGATGGGAGGTGTCTAGGAGGGGCTAGCAGAACGAGTCTGCTTCATGAGGAAGATCATAAGGGCGATCAAGAGCACGAAGAGAAGGACAGTGCGATGCCGAAAAGGGAAAAGGTGGGTCAAGTGTGATTGTCAAGATCCCCAGGGAGGGAAGTACTTCTTTAGGCAATAGCCATTGATGAGAAAGGGATCCTCAGAAGCGTTGACAACTTGCACTTGGACGAAACCATTAGGATGGATAGTAAGTACCTTATAGGGATCCATACAGCATTGTTGAAGCTTGCCAGAAAACTTGCCAAATCGAGAATCATAAACCAGAACAAGATCACCTTCTTTAAACTCCTTGTGCTTAATAAAGCTGTCATGATAGGCCTTGCATCGTGCTTGAGTGGTTTCCATGCACTGTAGGCCATCCACCGAATCTCATCCAAACATTTCAAATGCAACATGCGGCAGTGCTCGAGAGACCATCATCTTTGAGGTGTTCTTTGACTGCCACTCACAAAGAGGGCAAATCTAGCTCAACTGGGAAGACGGCTTCTGTGCCATACACTAAGTGGAAAGGGGTCTGTCTTGTAGCAGCCTTGTAAGAGATTTTGTATGCCCAGAGGGCCTCTCTAAGTCGATCATCCCAATCACAATGATGTGTGGCAAAATCGTCCTTGTCAAGATTGAGCAGAGGATGCGATTGGCGACTTCAACTTGACCGTTGGATTTGGGGTAATAGGTGGTGGACTTGTGATGGGGCGGATCTTATACAGTTCTGTCAACTCTTCCATAATATTGTTAAGGAAGTGCATACCTCTGTCACTTACGAGCTCTAGGGGACTGCCACAATGGGTGATGATGTTTTCATACATGAACAGAGCTATGCTGTTTCCATCATCTTGCTTCAGAACTTTAGCTTCGCACCACTTTGTTACGTAGTCTGTACAGACCAAGATGTATCTATTCAGCTTGCGTCTAGTTGGTGGATCAATGGGGCCCATGAAATCAATCCCCCACTTCTCGAACGGCTTTAGGGGAAGAATAGGCTGCAGTGGCATGGCACTGGATTTGGTAGTGTTTCCCATTCTCTGACAAGCATCGCATCTCTTACAGTAGTTATAGGCATCCTTGTGGAGGGTCGGCCACTAGTATCCTACGAGCAAAGCCTTTCTAGTTGTCGCTTCTCCTGCAAAGTGTCCACCACATGGCTTGTCATGGCATGCTTTCAATACTGTGTCGATTTCGTCTCCTGCAATACATCTTTGCAACACTTCATCTTTGCCTTTCTTGTACAATGCACCACCTAGCAAGGTGTAGAGGGCTGATTCCAACAGAAGCTTCTTCTTCTCATGGCTCGAGATGCTAGGGGGATACTATTCAGTTGCCACGAGGTTGGCTATGTTTGCATACCACGGAGTTATAGTCTCAACTAAGAATAAGGAAGCATCAGGGAGGTCTAGATCATCTTGTTCCTCTTCTGAATTTTGAGGGATCCATGACAGATGATTGGCTAGGACATGGAAATGGCTAGGCTTAGTGACCACTTTGAAAATGAACTCCTGGAACATGAGAAACCATCACATCATTTGTCCTTTCACATCTGCTTTGTTCATCAGGAAGCATAGGGCTTCATGGTCCACGTAGAATTTAAAATGCGTCGACAACAGATAGTGTCGAAACTTCTCCAATGCAAACACCAGTGTTAAGTACTCAAGCTCTAACAATGTATAGTTCTGTTCTCTATCAGTGACCTTTCGGCTTGGATAATATATTAGTTGATCCAACTTGGAAGAACCCTTCTGGCATAAGACAATGCCTAGCCCTTCGACCGATGCATCTGTGTGCTTATGGAACTCCTTTGTCCAGTTCAGGAGGCTGTAGGATGGGTGATCTGATGAGGCATTGTTTTAGGGTATTGAAAGCTTCTTCGTAGTCATTATTAGTCCAAAGGAAATCCACATCTTTCCTTAGGAGCTTGTGTAGAGGGGCTGCCTTGGTTGCAAAATGTGCAATAAATCTTCTGTAGTAGCCCACATGGCCAAGAAATCCTCTCAATTGCTTGAGGTTTGCTGGTGCTGTCAAAGCAACAATCTTCTCAATCTTCACCAGGTCTGTTGCAATCCCTTGTGTAGAGACAATATGGCCCAGAAGAACTCCTGATGAGACGCCAAAGACACATTTGTCGGGGTTGAGAGAAATCCCATACTCTCGGTATCTGTCAAAACATTTCTCTAGGTGTCCCTAATGCTCACGGATTAGGCTATAGACACAGAAGTCATCGAGATACACCTCAATGAAATCATGCAGATGGTTTTGGAAGGAAGCCATCATCACTCTCTGAAAAGTAGTTGGGACGTTGTAGAGCCCAAATGGCATTACTCTGTAGGCATAGGTCCCCCATTTTGTGGTGAAGGTTGTTTTGGATTGGTCCTCTTCTGCGATTTGGACTTGGTTATATCTACTAAATCCATCCAAGAGAGAATACAGCTCATGGCCGGCCACTGTGTCCAACAACTGGTTTGTGAATGGGATAGGGAAATGATCATTTTTCGTCTTCGAGTCCAGCTTTCAAAAGTCCACACATATTCGAAGTTTCCTGTTCTTCTTAGGTATGACCACAATGGGCAAAACCCATTCATTGTTAGCCATGAGATAAATGAACTTTGCTTCAAGGAGCTTCAATAATTCAGCCTTCACCAGAGTAGAATAATTGGGATTCATACGCATATGCTTTTGTCTCATAGGTTTGGCATCAGGCTCTAGATTGATGTGGTGTTGGCATACTGCGGGATCAATCCCCTTTAGATCTTTATACGACCAAGGAAACACGTCTAAGTTCTCCTTTAGTAGGTCTTGCAGGACCACTAGTTCTTCTTTTGGAAGATTTAGATGCACTTTCAGGCGACGTTCAGTACCGTCAGCATCCAGGAACATCAATTGCCTTTTACCTTCCACTTCGTAAATAAAAGTCCCACGGATTGCTTCTAGATAGAGGTATGACTTCTTCAAGGGAGTAGTGTCATCATCTGATGTTCTACTAGAACTAGTGTCGTCCTTCTAAACAAATGACTCATTTGTCTATTGGGATTGTTGGAAGGGTATCAGAGCTTTGTTTGTTTCTGTGTGATTGGTGATTTCTTCTAGACTTAGGGATTCATCTTTAGAGGATGCGTCCAAGAATGTCACATAGCACGGACCTTCTATAAGCCATGGCTTTGATGGCTTTGACTTCTGTTGACAAGGGGCATCATCATCATCTTTTCTCCATAATGAATGGTCAGGGCGGTAAGAGCCACTGGCGAACTTAATTTTTATACCTTTGATCCATTGCTTATGCAGATTCCTCATGCTTTGTGATCCATTGGTCAACCCAAATGGAACCATGGTCATTCCATCCAACATCTCGAGATCCTCGGCCTCTGAGGTCTTTGTAGGGACATCAACAAGATCATCCGCTTTTAGAGAAACTTTTTCATCTACACTTTCATAACATGCTTCTTTTTCTTCCTCATCATTTTCATCCTCTTTCTCTGGAGGCTATGTCATTGTTTTCGTAGAGGCTCTATAGGAGAAGCACATGTCCTCCATCTCTGTGTCTGCTTCTGCTTCTGCCTTTGTCTCTGGCTCTATCTCTACTTCTGACTCGGTCTCTGACTCTGCGAGACAACCGTGTGACATGGAGAATAGTATATCCATGCTTCTATTTCACTGTCAGAGGTGATTTCAAAAGTCAATTCGGGTTGAGGCAGGAGGCATTCTCCCATGGACAAAGATTTTGCTTCCTTCGGTAGTTGGCTTACAGTGCCCACTGTTAGGGACCATGCCTCTGTTTTCTTGGAAAAGATCTGTTTGACAACCTCTTCCTCTCTTGATGTACCATTTGTTACTTCATTGGAGGAGTCTATTATGACTTCGATGGATGTGGATCCATTTCCTTTTTGAGATCCATACAATTTCAACACCACTTTATTGGGTCCTCTGCCCAGAGTTAGGGTTCCTTTGAACAAGTTTGTCTTGGCTCTTGCTTCAAAAAGCCAAGGTCTTCCCAAGAGCGGAGGGTATGAGGTCTCGTAAGAATTTGGTTTGACCACCAAATATGTCAGCCAATAGTCTCTTCCTACAAGGGTTGTTTTTACGTATGGGAGGATGCCCAATGGTTTGATTCTGCTTTGGTCTATCAATCTGATAAGCCACTGTGTAGGTTGAATTCCTTGCAAACCTAGATCCTTCATTGTCACATCCGTCATTATGTTTACTGATGAGCCTCCATCAATCAATGCATCTAAAATAAAGCATCCTTCTATCCATACACTAATCTCTGGGGTTCCAGGATCCAGCAAGGTGTTGGCCACATCTAATTCCTTCACAGGTTCTGAGGCTCTGTTGGACTTTGTTGTTGTTGGGGTCACAATCCTTAGGCCACGTCTTCTTGTCAAGATGCTTTTGAATCTTTTTCGGCAACTGGAGAGAGCATCAACAACTGTGGAAATGTTAGGTTTGGTTTAAAGGTGTCTAGATCTTTCGCCAATCATACTCTTTGATAGGATCCACAGGCTTTTCCAATCGACTAGGAAATGGAGCCATGTCCACATTTATCTTCACTTTTTCTTCTCAGAGCGGCAACATATGTGCTTCTTGTTCATGAGGAAGTACTTTTGCATCCTCTATTTCCTAGAACTTTGGTCTTGTCTTTGCAACTATCTCTGTAGCTCTCTGTGGCTCTGTAGTGCTCCGTACTTCCTTGTTCTGGATTGCATTGTTCTGGTTTTCTCGAGGAAAGTTGAGCTTCACAGTCTTGGCAGAAGGAACGTTCTCTTTTAGAACTATGGGTTCTCCTTTCTTTGCTTGCGTTATTGTGGCCACTTCCAATTCCACCAAATTGGAAGCAAGTTCTTGGGTTTTCTTTTATGTATCAGAAGTAGATTTCATAGGGGCTAGACTTGGACAATCTTTTGCAGTATGGCCTTCTCCTTTGCATCGTCTGAATAAGGGCTTGTAATCCACAGATCTTCTAGGGTTTGGACAATTCGGTGAGATATGACCCTTTTCTCCACATCTGTAACATTCCACCTCTGGTCTCTGACCACCCCTAGACTGTCGTCCTTTGTAACTTTGAGAGGGAAATATCATTGGACCAAAATTAGGACCAAACTCCCTAGACTTTGGTCCAATGTCCTGCGTTGTCATTTTGGATTCTAGCAAGTTGAATCTTGCATTTTCATCTTTCTGTCTTCGTTCATGTATCTCTTTAAGAGGGTAGATATCCTCTGTATGGTTTTTCCTCAAACAGTATGAACAGAAGGCTCCAGGAATGGTTGGTTTTCGGATACATTCAATGGCTAAATGTCTCGCTTGATGGCACTTTTCGCACCATGTATTAGAACACATCACATCTCTCCCACCTCTCACAAGAGTGGATATATTAGCAGTATTCACCTTCAATGTCTGTATCTATTCTGTAATCACATCCATAAGCTCTTTCTTGATACTTGCCATTGAATTGGACATGTAGTCCTTCAGATTTTCACCTCATGGTGTACTTGTAGTAGGGTTTTGGGAAGCTTTTGTAATTACTGCATATACAGGTTGGGTTAATCTAAGAGGTTCTCTATTCTAGTTTTGATTTAGAGCTCCTGTTGAGACTTGGGATTGTTGATTCTAGTGGACAGGATTCCACTGTTGTTGAGTCGCCATTGGAGAAATTGTTTGAGACCACTACTGTTGTGGTTGAACCATCATTTGAGGCATTGTCATTTGCGGCCAATGTGGATTAGGTGCATTGTACTGCGGCACTATTTGCATCTAGGGGTAGGGGTAGGGAACTATCCCTGGAACTGCATTTGGTGGGTATACCATTCCTGGCATGGGAGGAGGTAAGACTCCTCTTCCGGGAGTCATTGATAGCATTGCTTCAACTTCGTCATACAGTCTTGCACCTTCCACTGCAGCTTGTAGATTGACTAGTCTTCTCAATTCCAAAACTTGCGAACTTCTGGTTGTAGGCCTCTGAGGAACACTCCCTTCTGGATGCCTTCATCCAAACGATGATTGGTCCATCTCTTTAGGATGGATTCCATTCACGAGACATAAGCTTCTACTCTTTCTCCAGAGGACTGACTTAGGTTCATGAACTCCTCTTGCATCTACTCTTCAAAACCTTCACGCATGAATTTAGTAAGGAAGGCCAACTTCAAGTCGTCCCATGTGCCAAAAGTTCCTGCTCCTTGTCTCTCATACCGTTGAAATGCCGCACCCTTGAAAGTGGCAAGGAAGATTTCTAACCAATGCTCAGGGGTTCTGGCATTGTTTGCTACACATGCTACCATAAACTCTGCTGCATGAAGATTGGGGTCTTCATTTTACTCTCCCTTAAAAATTGGCAATGGGACTACATTTACTGGCCTATTATCAATATTTCCAAGATGAATCTGACTAGGAAGGGGACCTTGAGTCACCATGGGGACTTTTGTAAAGAGTGCTTTTAAGGCGTCAAAGGAGGCTTCTGTTGCAAGCTTGCATTCTCAGGCTCGATTCTTGCCTTCTCTCTTCTCACGTACCTCTGGACTCGTTCTAGTGCTTGCCTCTTGATTGCGTCATTCATCAGGGGGTTGTGGCTCCAACCAGTTGCTCTATACTCAACAAAATAGAATCAGATAGGCTTCAGTCTCTAGAGGACTCTCTTGCCAACATTTCTTCTACTTCTTTCTTTTCAACGTCTTTGAATTCTGCTTTCATGCCACTGCACAAAGGAATATATTTGATTCTGAAGGTGTCAAAGTTCATGCGTCTAAGCATTGTTGTGGTGCCATCATCATAGTAATGCCAGCTTCTGATGATTTCAACAGTGTATGTTGTAAATAACACTTTGTCTACCAACTTCTAGTGGGTTGCCAATTGGACAAATAGAAGATTGTCAGAACACCAAGCATCCCATGTATCTTGCTGTTGAGCATCTATGAAGAGGTCCCATGACTTTTCTTTCTTGATTTCATGAACCTCCACTGACCACGACTCCTAAAGCTTCTTCATGATCTCCCACTTGATGATGTTTGGAAACTTCTCAATGAATGCCAAATCTTCCATGGATGGTCATTCTCTCTGTTTCTACTCTTCAGTTTGTTCCCAAACAATTTGCTACCAAGATACACATATTTGTTGCTTCAACTAAAAGAGGAAATATCTGAGCTTGCATTATGATGGTAATATGTTTCCGCCATTGTGGGATGAACTTCTTGTAGAAAGTAGCTTTGGAAATAAGAATCTCCAACTCTTTAGTGGAAGAAGGAACTTTGCAAGCATCCATTGAATTCTTCTCTTCTTGGCAATGCCATTTCTTTCATTTTCAGCCTCTTCTAATGCTTGTTGATGGAAAGTTTCCCCGGCTGTGCACCAAAAACATGGAGCCCCAAGAGGAACACCAAGGAAAATGGGTTTCTATTGCAAGAAAATCTATCTTGTAATTTCAACAAGCTTTTGTTTCATTCTTTAGAGAACCACAACAAGGAAAATAACAAATCTTCACGCAGCATCATAGTAGATATCTCCCACGGATTTGATTGAATCAACCATAATCTTCAACATCTTCATAGAATCCATCAATAGAACAAGAAACACAAAATAATACACCATTTTTGAATGGAAATAATCACACAGTATTCATCTTGATTGTCTTCATAGTTCTCTCTCTCAATCTCTCATAGATAGATACATTGTTTTGCTTAGAATTGGCTATCTCTGACTTTCTCTTTCTTTATCAATCAATAGTACATCATCTCCTCACTACAATACTCAATAATTAATCTCCATAATCCTTCTTAGGTCGTGGATGCACCTTCCAAAAGGCATGGGAGGTATGAAAGGGCACTAGAGCCACTACAGTGTCTCTTCATAGCTCACTACTGTCACTTCACTTCAGTCTTCTCTTCAGTCTTTAGCAGATACTTCTTTCATTTGTTTTAGCTCTTTTAAACTTAGATTCATCCTTTCCAAAAGTTAGAAAACTTTTCCAAATTCACACATACATTCCACAGAACACTTACAAAAGATCTATAGAGGATTTATAGAATAGAAACAGAACAGGAATAGAGGCTCTATAGAGGGTCTATAGAAGGTCAATAGAGAACATCAGAACCTCATAACTCATACTAAAACCATTCCAAACTATAAAAAAATAAGCTTTCAAAAGACCTCACAATTCATCAATCATCAATCCATGCTTCATATAGAAGAAAATCAGAACAAAACAGAAGCTAAATAGAAGGTATTAGAACCAATTAGAACATCACATAGCCTCATATTTCTATTAAGAATCATCAAGAGCTTCTAAAACATAATCAATCATCCAAAACAACCAAACATCACTCAAAATCCATCAAAAATCAACCATTCAGGCCTCAAAAACAACAAAATCAACAAAAAAATCTAGTCATTTCAGCATTCAACATGTGATCATTGCACAATCTACTCCATTATGCACTATACCTAATCACATGCACATGCACAAACTTGCCCACAGACTTACACACTCATTCATAGACTCACAAGCTACTTGACTCTCATAGGCTTCTTGCCTCTTTTCTCTCTCGGCTAGAGGCACCCACCCTGTTTGCAGGGGGATTGATGGGTAGGAGAGGAAGGAATGAGGCACTCATGGTGTCTTGAGTACCATCCCAGTATTCATTTTGGATCTTGCATTAGACATAGATCATTGTGTGCATTCTTGTGCACTTGTGATTGTACCTTGCATAATGTACTTAACTCACCCTCTTGCACATGCACCTTGTACCTTAATGTACACCCATAAGCACCTCTTGCACTTGCGCAATAGCCCCACTACACAACCTTGCACTCTTCTTCCATCTTAGGCACATTGTAGTGTACTATACCTTACACTAGCACACTACACTTAGGCACACTTGCACTATAGTGCACTTAGCCTAGGTCGCTACATGACATCACCACCCTAATATGCATATGAGAGCCTAGGTCATGGAGAAGTAAGAGAGAAAGTGAGGCATTACGTGTGCACTTGTGTGCACATGCAATCATACACACATACTTGCACATGTACATGTGTGCACTTGTATGCATGTGCACTAGAGCCATGCATAGTGTGCTAAACCCAACTTCTTGCATGTTAACACACATCCGCTAACACCTCCACACACCACAGTATACTAGCTTCACATTAGCGCACTGCACTAGCATACACACACTTGCAGACAACTGCATAGCCTTGCACAGTCACTTGCACCATCCATACATACCATATTGTGCACATAGCCTCACACCTTAGCACACACCCAACTCACTACTAGAATACTCCACTATAAGATACTATGCACCCATTGTGTACCAACACCTCTTACTACACACACAAGTATACATCACCTTGTGAAACCCATGTGCACTTGCAAGATTCCCTCTTTCCTCTCATTTTCAACCATGACATCCACCCCATTTGCAAGTGAGGGTTAAAGGAAAAAAGTAGGGAGGCAGGTACCTTGTAAAGTGCTGGTGCGCACTTAGGTGAACTTGCACTAACATTGACATTGGCACATGCACATGCACTTGTACTTGCGCTTGCACTTGTCTAGTTGTGCTTATACCTTTGAGCCATCCTAGGTCTATTATACATAAGCCTTGCACCAAGCCTGTCCTTGTGTACTTGTGTAAACTTGAACGTACTTATGTGTACTTGAGTACACTTGCACTTGCACTAGCACATTGCCCCACCATAATGCATTGCTCTAGAGCGCAACACCAACTCAAAAACAAAACTAGCCATCCATCCTAGTGTATTACACAAGTGTGCTAGCATACTGGTCTTGTGCATAGTGCACATGCACCATGTACATGTATAACATGGGTACTAGTGCACATATACACTAGTGCACTGGACTAGCATAATCTTATACACTCATATGCACTAGCCTATTATCAAAACACTTCCATACACACCTTGTGCACTAGCCTTGTGTAGAGTGCACTTGCACTTGTGCACATGCATAGTGCAATCCATATGCACACTAGTGCATTGCACTAGCACACATGTGCACTGGTACATCCCCACCTTGCACAAACCTTGCATGAACATATAGTACACTACATATGGTTACATTTTCTCACCTTTCATATCCCTTGCATTCACATAAGCTAGAGCATAGTGCACTACATTGTGTGCTAACATACTACACTTATAGCAAGCACTCACGTCCTAGTGCTCTATGCTAGTACACACATACTCGTGCACTACCCCACGTTGTGCAATATAGCATTGCACACATGCACATGCACTAGAACCTTGCACAACACACTAAACCCAACATTGTACACACCTCACACATGCACGTATATAATGTCCACCATCCACCACACAAGAGCCATGCAAGATTGTCTTTCCCCTTTCCTTTGATTGCTTGACACCACCCTATTTGCAAAGGGGGGAAAAAGGGGAAGAAGGATATGGGAAGTTGCATCTAGAAGTGTTTGACCATGTGCACCACATCCGTGCATAGTGTACATGCATACATAGTGGGCACACACATGTGCACATTGCATAGTGCATGAAAGCAGCACAGCTTGGACACACCTTACATGCAAGGCATTGCACTCCACACACTTCTTTGGTCTCTCTCGCCTTTTTTTCTCTCTTCTATCTAACATCGCCTATTACAAGGGGAGGACAAGGGGAATATGAGGAAGAAAGGGGATGTTGCATGGTGCATATGATGCACAGTGCATGCAAGTGTCTAGTGCACACACCGATCGTGCACTCACACCCATCACCCGCACCTAAAATACACATAGTACACCTCACCACACACTACACACTTCCACAATCCCACGCACCACCTAGCACATTATGCATGATGCTCAACACACACGTGCACATAGATTGGCTTATGACAATGTGTGCATGTCACACATGTGTACACATATGCACATCCATTTCATGCTTGACTCACCTAATGCACACCTAGATTCTATTGCCCATCCTAGTAGCCTAAAGAACTAACCCATTGCCTCAATGCATAGTGCATATTGCACAATGCATTGACGCACAGTGCGTAGAGCATGCATGCACATAGATTGGTGCATGATGCTTGGTGCACAGTGCATTGTATGCACAATGCATCATGCCTAGATCCATCTACCTATTATGCACTACCTAGATCAACCTAAGAAAGCCTTAGGACACAATGACATGCAATCACATACGTTCATCTAGTACATGTGCACTAGGTGTATGTGCACATCACACATACACCTAGTGCACACGTACACAAGTATGTTGGC
Organism: Lygodium microphyllum; assembly: GCF_053477565.2. Taxonomy (NCBI): domain Eukaryota; kingdom Viridiplantae; phylum Streptophyta; class Polypodiopsida; order Schizaeales; family Lygodiaceae; genus Lygodium; species Lygodium microphyllum. The sequence continues at coordinate 73,999,646 of NC_141157.1, read as the reverse complement.
CATCCACACACACACATTGTCACATCACCTTGCACACATTCACTTGCACATTCATAACACTATCACACTTCACACAATTGCACAAACATTAGACTTACTTAAGTTAGTACATGCATTAATTTAGCAACCTTCTCGTTCACCACATATGTAACCCATAGTAATTAATTAATGCACATATGCATGTACACATACATTCCCTAATAGGCACATAGTGTATGAAAAGACCGCACATCACCATACCATGAACACACACACATATAGTCAAGAAGCAAAAAAAATCAAACAACACGAAAAAAAACATGGCACTAAAAAGGTGCAACATAGACAAGAAACACATTTTAAAAGAGAACTAGAACCCTAAAACTCAACCTAGAGGATAACAAATTAACCAACTAATGTTTGCATTTTAAATGCACCACCATACACTATATATATATATATATATATATATATATATATATATATATATATATATATATATATATATATATATATATATATATATAAGCCTATTTCTGCACAATATACCAAAAAAATTATAAAAATTCAAACAACAAGTTGCTTCTTTCTAGTAATTAGAGACATTATCAAAACCAAACAAGTAGATAGCCAAACAACACAAACATTGAAGCTGAACTAAAATAAGAAAGCCTAGTGTTTGCAACCATGATGTAGTAGGTACATGCACCTGTGCAATGGATGCAATCTCATGACCCCCACAACCAGTAGGCCCTAGTCCTAACCACTCTCTTGATATAGAAAACATGCATGTCCTTGACCTGATTGACCACATCTTCAACTAGTTAACCAAGAGACTAGGGGACCATACTGAGCATAATAGATATAGTTGAAATATTGGGAGTAGCCTCCAGGTTACTAATAAAATTTTCCAACTAGCTATTTACTTTGATATTTTGACCATGAACCTTGAAGCTATGAGATAGAGACTTATGAACTCTAGGGGTAAGGAACTAATACTCTAAACTGATTGGCTAGATATCAACAATGATAGTAAGTAGTAGATTGCACAACCATGCAAACAAAAATGGATAGTATTCAAACAATGTTGTTAAATGCTAAGGGTGCAAGATCCTCACAAGATTTGCTATTAGATCTAGTGTAGTGATGCATGTTTGACTACAATTATATGTTGCAAGTAGGTAGACACATAGCTTAGACACTCCTAACAAGAATGGGGAATAATCCTAGATGCAAAGGCCAAGCTAAAATCCTATTAGTAGCCAAACAACTAGATAAATATCAAGCTGGGGATGACCCTTACAACTTTGTTGTATTGCTCAAGCAAGTTTGTGCCTTGAATGTGGGATAATCCACATATATCAGGATTGCCCGAGATGGAAAGCCAATAGAAGCAAGGCAAATGTATAATTGGTGCCCTTGTGTCTCTTCAATGTTGAAATGATAAATGATGAAGATGTCCTTCCCATTCTAGTCAATGTTATTATTCAAGCGTAAGGCAAACACGTTGGAATTGCCATTGGGGGACCAACCATAGTAGATGTGTCAACAATAAGCAAGAAGCATGCCAAAAAGAGGCAAAAATATACTGAAATCAAGTTAAAAAGAAAAGGCTTAATGAGTTAACAGGGATAGACAATGTATCGAGTGCAAAAAGTGCAATAGCCTCACCATAAATGGAGAGAGCTACGATAGCCAAGGTAGGAGAATATGTCACCCCTAAACAAAACATGACCACAATTGATAAGGTCAATGAATGGATGGAAAAAACACTAAAGAAATACCATTGAAGATAGCCATGGAAATGATTAGCATACCTAGCCTCTCTAACTCTATACATGGGAACCATTAGTCTACCTAGCCTCTCTAATTCTACACATAAGTCTTTTCTTGCTTAGCTACTGCTTAGCTACACACTATAAAACAATGTAAATTTCATTATCAAGAGATAAAACCTCGTGTGATCTCAACCCTTGTATCTACCAATGTCTCCATTTCACTCTGAATCCTAATGAAAAGAAGCTCCACCATATAACATGCATTCAAAAGTTAGATATATGGCATATACTCTACACTATTATATTGCAATTCATAGCCTATTGCCTAATCGCATCTACCCTAGGATCCTTAGTGGTTAATACCTTCTAGGAAGAGGAAAAATGGGGTTAAAACTCCATGTAGTACTTCTAGTAGAAGCCCTTGAGGACTCTAGAGGAAGGGAATCATTGACATTAGGGTTGGAATTAGCATTGTTAATGAGAACATGCCTCATTCTTGGGGAAATCCTCCAATTGAACATGTTCGCTTCAATTTAACTATCACTAATGGATTCAAGGTCTAGCTGCAAGGTGTGTTAAAGAATTGGCTAGTCAAAATAGCCAGAGTATAATTTCATGTTAACTTTGTCGTCATGAAAGGGGTTGACTATGATCTATTCCTTGAGCATCCTTGGATGTGAAATGCTCAACTCATAGAGGATTGGGGCAATGGTCTAGTATTCCACAAGAATGGGAAGGATGTAGTGCATATAAAAATGGGGACTAGCATGCTATAAGGAGATACTAGCTGCCCTCCTATCCAATAGCATCTCACGAACTACATTCCATCTCCAAAAAAAAGCAAGACTTGATGCATATTTTTCTACTCTAGAATTGTCATTGAAGGAGGAATCTAAATATCAAGAAGCTCATGAACACTTGAGTTAGCAAGGAGCATGACACCCTACTATTCAAACCATCGACTCTCAATGAGATTGTGTCTTGATGCCTCTCTGTATGATGGCCCCTAACTCAATACCACTAGTTTTCACCAACATCTATCCAATTTTGACAAATAGGCTTGAATTACGCAAGTTGTTGAGCTAGTGGTAGTGATCATGATTCCATGAAAAAGTAGAATCTAATCTCTTACTCTTCGAAGGGTTGCTCAATAGGCCCACTTGCTAGTTTGATGATCACAATGACCTTTTCATCTCCCTAATGTCGGAGTAGGAGGTTGACATGAAGAAAGTGACAAATCTACAAACGATGAAGAAGATGATACCAAAAACATCGACTCAATCAACTATGATACTAATGGGCCAATGATAAATTAGACTTAAATCCAAAATTGAATGGATGGAGCACCTAGAAGTATTAGACTATGAGTGAATGGGATATCGGCCCACTAAATTAGTTCCCACTTCTAAATTACTCTTGGAAAATAAAGGAACAAGATCCATGATTTGATGCTCCATCGATATAGAATAAAAAATTAGAGACATATGAAAGTGATGATTTAGACCCTGGAATCCCACCATCAGCTTGAATGGCTTAAACAAAACTTCTAATTTATCTCAGGTGTAGACACCTTAGAGACATCACACCTGGAAATGAGTTTAAAACTAAGAGCCTAAAAAAACCATAGGACCTACCTAAGCACCTTATGCAATACAAAAAAGAAGATTAAGTCATACCCAAATTTTCGCTTACACATACTCAAATTTTGACATACTCAAATTTGGCATACTTAAAATTTATGTAAGCGAATTTTGACATACTTAAAATCGTACTGATTGCCAAAAAAGAAGAATGTCAAAATTCGCTTACATTGTCATGCCTTTTGGTTTGACAAATGCATTGGTAACCTTCTAGAGACTCATGTGCACTATCTTCAAGGACATGCTAAGGATGCTAGCTCAAAGTATTTGTGGATGATCTCTATGTCCACTCTAGCTAGGATGAATACCTTGAAAAGGTTTGACTAGTCTTCGCGCATTGTTGGCAATACTACCTATCTTTGAATCCCTTGAAGTGCTAATTCTAAGTTAATCATGTATCATTTTGGGCCATGTGGTATCTAGGAATGACATTGCAATAGATATAGCTAAGACTAAGGTAATAATAGATCTCCCAACATCCATGAGCCCACCACAAAGGCATCCAATGTCTTCTTGTATAAATTGGCTACTGTCATCACTTTGTGTTGAACTATGCTTCCACATCATGGCCTCTTCAAAAATTACTAATTGTCTAGGAACAAACAGAGGAATGCAGGCCTCCTATGAAGCTTTGAAAAAGGCTCTCACGATAGCAGCCACTTTACCATCTCTGAATTCGACAATCACCTTCCACATGCGTATGGATACATCTAAAATCCCAATTGGAGTCATGTTGTGCCGACCCGATGAATATAATATGAATTTAACCATGAGCTTTGCTAGTGAACAGATCATGAAAGTGAAAATGAATTACTCCTGACAAATGATTTTTGATGCCGAGAAGTGCTTAAAAATAACAAAAAAATTACGAATATCAAGGGAAAAATAGACTTCGTCGAAGGCGGTGGTGGCAATCAGTACGATTTTAAGCGGCAATGTCCCAGAAATGCTTAAAAGAGCCACTAGATGATGGTCGGAGAATTTTCATAATTTTTTGGCATGATAGATGAGACCCTGGGACCTGCACGGTAGTGTGGGACCTCAAGACGGGTGTAGGAATTTTCGGCTTGCAGTTTGGGTACCAGACATGGAAAAGGGAGTGCCAAGAAGGCCAAAGGACCAAAGTGGGGAGAAGCCAAAGGGTGTGACCCTTAGGGGGCCCTTTGGCCCCAAAAAATCAACGAAATGAGGGGAAGAGGGGGCAGTTTTTTTGCGTGAAGAAGGGAGGATGAAGAAGGTGCAGGTCAACAAAATGGGGAAGGGGAGGCTCCATAGCCATATGAGAGCCTCCATATACCCATACCAATTGAAGACAACAACAGACTGAAGGCCTTCCACGCTTCCTATTGCCAGCCTTCACCCGTCAAATGATGCAGTGAGCAAAGAGATCAGAATCTAGTCTTTCTCTCTCCTCCCTCTCTCTCCTGCATAGAGGCTATTCATGTGCAAGAAATCAAGAAGGAGAGGGGCTGAAGAATGGTTGTCCGGCTGTGATCGGATTGCTTCAGGATGAAGTGGAGGATAAGGAAAGAGGTTCAGCATTGAAGAATGGTTGTTGGTTGGTCTGTGAGCTACTCAAAATAATCATTAAAAAACCCGCAACATGCAAGACATGCGGTATGCTTCAATTTTACAAAGAAATTTGATTGTTTTTGTTATTTCATGGTCCAAATGTTATTCATATGCAATGAAATTTTGTTTGAACCTTGTTTACATCATGATTGAGGGCTGTAACTACAGAAACATAGAACCCGTAATGATTTAGAGTCGTTATTAATTCTTTAAAACCTGTAAAATGTCATTTTTAATGGAAATTAGTGATTTTTTTCGATTTTGAGTTGGAGAAAAGGGATGAAATGGAATAAAATCAAAGAAAATGTTAGTTTCAGTCAAAAAAATAAGTCAATACAAATAAATAAAAAATACCTATTTTCCATGAATAATAAATAGAGAAAAATAGCAAAAAATAGGGAAACTTGGGGTTTTCGTGCTCAAAAAATATGGAAAAATAAGATTTATGTGTGTGAATGGTTGATAAGGTCAAAGCATGAGGTGAAGCCTCAATTTGGCCTTATCTTTTGTATTTTAGTCCGTGTTTATTGCTTTTTACATGAAAAAATGATACAAAACAACCATTTACACCTATGCAACGCAGCAACACCTAAACGGTGAGGGGAGGATGAAGTTTGTGTGACAATCTAATTGCTGAAAAGATACAAATTTTGATTTCCCTCTTTGTGCATAGCATTTAGGGATCTTTCTATAATTAAATATAGGCCACTAGTAGCACAAAGGTTTCGGTTCTAGTCCCTAAAGCAGCGCAGCACGTAACACTTAGTTAAAATTCATGAAAGGGCTATTTTCCGTACCCCATATGGCTGGTTTTTTAATCATAAAATGGTTGTGCACAATTGTCATACACCTTGCATCAAGCATGCCACGTGGTATCTCTTGGAATGCATTGCACTTGTTTGATAAACTTTGACCAATGCTGAGAGGACAGGAAACCTAAGCTGTAGGTTTAGATGGGTGCTTCCGTTGGGGAAAGTCTTTTGAGGAAAATAAAAATCTCCTGGAATGCTGAATTATGAAAGAGTGAAGTTTGTGCGAATGTCATATGTGTTAGCGACGCATCTTGGGGCTAATCCCCGAGGTGTAGGAGAATCGCAGTGGAGCTGCGACAATTAGCTGAGAGGTGCTTCCCTATGTGTGTATTACGAGGCATTATGCATGTATGCTATGGGATCTCCCTCTGTTGAGGAGAAGGGAAGGTGAACATTGGACTACATATTGGATACAAATGCAAAATTGTCATAAGCATTTAGTGCAAAGTGAGTTTTAGACGCTCCTGGCCCGCGAGGCCGTGTGGTGGGGTTGTCTGTCGTATGCATGAGGTCCGGCTAGTGCCATAGCCCGTGCTGACCCATTTTAGGTCCCATCAGTGGTGCGTCTGCCGGGAAGCACCGACAAGTGGTGGTTCTCGAATGTAGGGTTTTTAGGGACCAAATAGTTGGTTTATGTCCTCTGACAAGGACTGTCAAGCAGAAATACAAAAAATAGAATGTGCTGAGAGGGCTAGACGACGGTTGGAGATTGTAAGATGCTATTCCCCTCAAAGGAGCAGCTCGTTACACGTAAGTGGCAGTGGTTCTAGTAACCTAGGTGTTACGAGTAGCTATTCGAGTGCAAGTGGAAGTCTTGCTACTTCCCTATTTCCAGTTAATCAACCCACAACAGGTGGGGGTGTAGTGTTGCCTACACAAACTCCTGTTGTCAAGCAGTTATAGGCATGGCACAACCTATCGCAATTCTAGTAGGTACACTGGATTTACTGGCATTAGGAGCACCGTTGCCCATTTTCCATGGGTTAGCAGAAGAAGATGGAGAACTCCACATTAAGGAGTTCCAAACGCTCATGTTCAACTATCAAATCCAAGACGAAGAACACCTAATGATGTTTTTCAACATGACGTTAAAAGGAAGAGCGGCAGTGTGGTATCACGGTCTAGAAGTCGGAACCATAACTAGCAGTGCCCAATTATTTACATCTTTTCTGCCCCTAAGAAGGGTGGGCAATATTGGTTGCTTGTTCTGAATGTAACACGCCAAGAGCCAAATGAGAATGTTCAGGCATATGCCAAGAAACTAAAGCAAGTTCTTCGCAAACTTAACGCTTATATTCCTATCGGTTGCACAGTTGTAATATTTCCTACATGGATTGGATTTTAATATCCAGGTGCAGTTGAGTAGTGTTGCTTTGGCCGATATTGACACTACCATTACCCAAGCAGAAGGAGTAGAGTCGCGCTTGCAAGCGGCTTATGCAGCAGGGAAAATTGGAATGGTAATAATTTGGCCTTGACCAATGGGAGTCAAGGGGACCCCATGTTAAATACGAGTGGCAGAGGGAGTATTATGTCGAATTTGCCTATGTTACCAGCTTCTCCTAGTATGACAATACCTATGGCTAGTCAGGCGGCCTCACTAAATAGTGGTGGAAACCAAACAATGAATCCTAATGTTGTCCCAGTTGGTCAGCGGCTAATTCCTAATCAAGTGGTTAGACCCATAGGGCTACAGACTCACGATCGTGGCTATGAGTCGAGTGTTTCTAAAATCCTTGGTGAAGTTAAGGACATGATGAAGCACTACACCAATATGATCTCTGAACAGTATCGAAAAATAGCTATGGATGTCAATTTTCTTAAGAAGCAGCAGAATTTGATAGGGAGTTGAGGCCCTGAAGAGGGTGGCCCCTCAAGATTCAGCTGTAAGTGGTGTGGGGGCCAACATTTCCCTAGGAATTGCCCAAATATCAAATGTGATATTTGCGGGAAGTCTGGCCACTTAGCTGCTACTTGTTGGAGTAAGATCAGTTCTCTCCAACAAGGGAGTAAACAACCAGGTCCAGTTAACCATCGTGCACAAGGGAATAATCTCCAGCAAGACGATGGACCAAGGCAAATACTGCAAAGAGGAAAGGCTGTTGTAGAGGAGTTACCTCATGGCAGTGGAGTCAGCCTTATTGAGGCTGTACATGTCAATGATGCTGAAACTTCTAATTTATGAGCTGTAACAAGAGGTCAAAAGATTAAAGAGGGTGACAAAGGAATTGAAAAACCTGTCGAGGGAAGCCCTAAGTAAGATGCTAGGGAAAAGCGAGTCCTGAATCCTGATATGGAAGATGGACCGTTAAGACATATTGGTAGTAAAGTTGATCCTGAGGAGGATAAAGGATTGCCAAGAAAGAAGGTTAAGGCTAAAAAAGAAGCACCAAAGCCGATGGAAAGACCAAAGGAGAGAATGGTTTGGCGCGAGAAGAGAACTTTGGCTAATTACCACAACTTTGATCTAGCAAGTTCCCTTTGAGAAGTCAAACCAGATGTGAATCTCCTGGAATTGATTAAACTTTCTCCAGGATTACGCAAGGAATTCAAGAAAATCCTGTGGATCATGCTGAAAAGCATTGCCCTAGGGTTACAGTATATGTGGATGGAATATTAGTGGAGCACGCTATCGTGGAAACTGGATCCTCCGTCAATATCATAAGTTCAGACTTGATGGAGAGGTTAGGTCTAGAGATCCAAAAAGACGGCTCCACACTTCTGAGGATGGCTGATGATAGTCTAAGAAAACTAGAAGGTTGCATTACTAAGGTGATGCCATGAGGCATATTTCACGGTGGATTCCGTGCCACGGTGGATTCCGTGAGGTTTTATGGTGGATTCCGTAAACTTTGATGACCGGGGCTCATACACAAAGTGGATTCTTTGTGCGAGAAGTTGATGGGGACGCCTGTCCTTTTCAGGCGTTTTATTAATTTAGTGTGTACATGGGTGATTCCATAGTGGGTGATTCCGCAAAATGCATATTAAATTAATAAACGTTTATGAGTTTTGAGTGTGCACTCATAATAAATTAGGGTTAGGATTTATTTCTAACCAGTTGATTTATTTATGTAGCTGAAGACTGCTAGGTATTCACTTTTGTTGGTTTAATTGTATTATTTTACTAACGATTGTGAATGCTTCAATTGATGTGTAGAGATAGCAGCAGTGGCAGAGGAAAGCATTGGAGGATAGCGAGTATTCGATTTATGGATTATATTTTGATAGGCGCCACGCCTATATTTTGTCATGCCTATTTATTGAGGCATTGATTATTTATTATTATTTTGTATGCGCATGGGCGCACGGTTATGTTATTTCTATTTGGACATTATATTGGGCGTGCCAGATTCTTTGGGCACCGTCCATTAGCTTTATTCCTATTTTTGTATAAAAGCAAACTCAAAAGCTAAAAGCTTGCTATTTTGTAATTTGGGCTATTATTTGAGCAAAAGATGAAATATACATAAAATATATGCTTTGTGGAGCGCTCACACAAGGCATGGGGGGGAGATTGCACCCAATTGGTCTCTTGCTCTTGTCGTTCATGCTTTTTACCTTGTAATTTGTGCAAAAAGTAGAGTTCATTGTTCTTGGGGACCTTCCGGCATTCATTACGCGAGCATACAACGTCCGATCTGCGCACCAGTGGTATCAGAGCGAAGCTGAGATCAAGAGCTTCCAATGGCTACCCATCTCGTGCGAAGGCGGAGCTCCTGGAACGATCGGGCTCTACGGTCAATCTCGTCACAAACCGTCGATACAAATAGACTTCTGGCGATCAAGAACTCCTGTTTCCGTCATTGGATCGCGAAGAACCGGGCTACAGAGGTGGAGGACCACTCCTACATCTCCTTCATCAAGTCATGGATAAACAGTGACAAATCCTCCATAGCTCATAAATTTCAAAGCTTTATTATTAGTAAGCTTAGCATTAAAGCTTGCTAAGCTTTAAGAAGCTTGGAAAAGCTTCGATTTGTCATCGCGAGGTCTTCAGAGACCTTTGATTTTTTCGCGATGTCAGGAAAACGGCCCCCCCCCCCACGATTTCACGATTTGAAGCTAAGCTTAAAAGCTTAGTTTCCTAAGTTACAAGTCACACAAAGCTCTTTAATCCTGCAAGTCACAACTAACTCCAGGTCACACCCAATTAATCAAGTTCAGCAAGTATCTTCAAGTCAAGTTCTGCAAGTTCTGTAAAGCGTCTAAGTTCTGCAAGTCTGCAACTCTGCAAGTCACATAAGTCTGCAACTCTGCAAGTCAGACTAGTCAACTGGAGTCAGAACTGACTTGTGCTCAAAACTCCTAGAAGGACTGTTCCTGCGCAGAAACTCCGAACTGCAAAGTTGTTCATTGGAAGGTACTCTACCCATACGTAGGTTTGCTAAAGCATTTTCAGCATACGAAGAAGGATAAATCGTAGATTTTCCAAAGATTGAGAAAGCCATACCCAAAAACACATAAGCCTTGTATTCCCGAACTTGAGCTACGCTCATCCCGCTAACTTGATTTTGAGTGAGAAAGGTCTTTTTAGTTTTGCAGGATGACGGAACCACATATGGATGATCTTATGGCTGAAGGCGACTTACCTGAGCCTACGATGGAGCAAAAGCTGGACTTAATCATGATGCAATTGGAAGAAGAATGAAGGGCTAGGCAAGCATTGCAAGCTCAACTGGCAAATTTACAAAGAGCGTCTACCGACAAAGAAGAACCTCAAGCTGAATATCTTATTCGACGTACCATCGACGCAGCTCTTGAAGCTCAAACCATCCGCAAGGAATCAAAGATAAGTAAAAGAAGTTTCAAATTTCGTACTTTCAATGGCATACGAGAAGGAAAAACTGTTCTAGCATTCATTAGTCAGTTTGATGACTATTTCCATGAGGAAACCTATGCAGAAAAAGATAAAATCAAGTGTGTCACTAATCATTTAGTGGACAGAGCATCTCTTTGGCGGACTGTAGTACACAAGAGCATAGATTGTCCTGCTACTTGGGAGGATTTCAAGAAGAAGTTCATGCAGAATTTCCTTCCACCACAATTTCATGAGAAAGCTATTAAGCAATGGGATCTTCTTCAGCAACGGGATCGTGAGCCTATTCCTCAATATACAAAGCGTTTTTGGAATGCATTACTCCAGCTACACATGCTTGAAGACGTACCTAAAGCGACACACAATCGCAAGTATGTGTCTAGACTCCTTGGGCATTACTATGCTGAAGTTAACATGTTCAAGCCTGCTACCCTTGAAGATGCCATTTCACTAGCTCACGACACTGAAGATAAGTTACGAGGTAGAGACAGACGTTCATAGCAATTCCAAGCCAATGGTAATTATGGATCTAAGTAATTCAATTCCAACTTTAGAAGATTTAATCCAGGTCGTTTCTCTTCATCATCTTTTCGTAAGAATTGGGCAAAACCACCTGCATTACCATCCAATGTAAATCAAAATTCCAAGCCTATTCCACAGCCAAACCCTAATATCCCTAGACTTCCCGCCATTGCAAACAATGTAACCAAAGCCAAGCCAATAGTATGCTATAAATGCCACCAGCCTGGACATCTAGCAGCAAATTGTCATTCAAAGAAGCCACCTGCCCATATCAACTACCTTGGAGCAATGGAGGAAGACAAACATGAAGATATGCTTGATTTCACAGAAGATGAGGATGACACTACTACACCTTCGGATACTTTACCAAGTATGCCTACTCCGCATTCTTTATTGACTATGAAATGTTTGGTGCATGGAAAGGAAAAGATTATTTTGCATGATGACGGTAGCACTCATGATTTTATTTCAGCAAAATTGGTAAAGGAATTGAAGTTACAGACTGTATCTATGCATTATCGTATCAAAATTGCATTCTTAGGCACTAGGTATAATGGTACATAGGAAGTGCATGACTTAGAGATTCAAATTGGTCAATACACTGAAAGAAAAAATTTCCTAGTTGTTCCATTACAGTCGAGTGATATTATTTTAGGAATGCCTTGGCGTCATCAGCATAACCCAAATATAGATTATTCCACACACTCAATGAATATTAATTTTTAAGGAAAATCTATTACATTATATGGTATGCATGCATCTAATGTTTTTCCACTGCTTTCGCATACTCAAGCTAAACGTGCATTACGCAAGAGAAGTAAATCTTATCTCATTTGGGTGAATGAATTGCAAGTAAAAGAAAGTCATATGCACCCTATGCATAAAGAATTTCTTGCACATTTTAAGGACTGTTTTGTAGAAGACCTACCACCTAGTTTACCTTCTTCACGTCCAGAAGACCATAAGATAGATTTGATCCCTGGCACACAACCACCTTGCAAAGCACCATATAGGCATAACCAGATAGAGCAAAAAGAAATTCAGAGTCAAGTTGAGGAATTACTAAATAGAGGATTGATTCGACCTAGCAGTTCTCCATTTGGTGCACCTGTTCTGTTAATCAAGAAAAAGAATAATACCTATCGTATGTGCATTGACTATTGAGCTTTAAATAAGATCACTGTAAAGAATAGGTATCCCATTCCTAGAGTTGATGACCTTATGGACAAACTGCAAGGATCTGCTATATTTAGTAAAATAGACCTTAAGTCTGGTTATCATCAGGTGAGACTAGATATGTCAGACATATTCAAGACTGCATTTAGGACACAGTTTGGTCATTACGAATTTTTAGTGATGCCATTTGGATTGACTAATGCACCTGCTACGTTTAGTAGAATGATGAACCGTATATTTTTGAAATATCAGTATTGTGTAATTGTCTTCTTTGATGATATTTTGGTGTTTAGTCAAAATGAGAAATAACATTATGAGCATTTGTCATTGGTTTTTCAGTTATTGAAAGAAAATCAACTGTATGCAAATCCTGAAAAGAGTGAATTCTTTAAAACAGAAATTGAGTATTTAGGTCATATTATATCATCCGATGGAATTAAAGTTGATCATAAGAAAATAGATGCAATATTGAATTGGCCTGTACCTAAAAACGTGCATGAGTTACGCTCATTCCTTGGTCTTGCTAGTTTCTATAGGAAGTTTGTACGTAATTTTTCATTACTTGCTTTACCATTAACCAAACTTCTAAAGAAAGGTATTGTCTATCATTGGTCCGAAAATCAACAGAAATCCTTTGACTTATTGAAACATGCATTAACCCATGCCCATGTCCTACAATTGCCTGCTTTTAATAGACCATTCTTTCTAGTAGTGACCGATGCTAGTGGATCAGGAATAGGAGCTGTACTTATGCAAGACAACCATCCTATAGCCTATTTTAGTTGTAAGCTGAAACCTTCTGAACTGAAATATTCCACATATGACAAAGAACTATTAGCAGTTGTACAAGCATTAAGACAGTGGAAACACTACTTAATGGGTTCAGAATTTATGATTAAGACCGATCAGCAAAGTATTAGACATTTACTTAGCCAACCCCAAATCTCTGACTGTCATATCAAATGGGCCTCCTTTATTCAAAGTTTTCATCCTATCATTCAATACCAACCTGGAAAAGAAAATGTAGTGGCTGATGCATTGAGTAGAAGACCTGCCATTCATAATATTTCTATTATATCTTTTGATTCTTTGATTGCTATGAAAGATACTTATCATCAGGATATTACTTTTCATGCTGATTGGAATAAATTAGTTCAAAATAACTTGATTCCTATTGATTCATTGTCATATAATGATGGATTTATGTTTTATGAAAAGAGATTGTGTGTTACAATTCCATTCCGATCTTTTGTTTTGAATGAAACTCATTGTCCCCCATATCAAGGTCATAGAGGTATCATATCTACTTTACGTACGTTAACTGAAGATTTTTATTGGCCGCATATGGACACCGATGTATCTAACTTTGTTTCTGAATGTTTGATTTGTCAAAGAGTTAAGAGACATCATGGTAAACAATATGGATTACTTATGCCTTTGTCTATTCCATCTAAACCTTGGGAACAAATTTCTATGGATTTCATTACTGGTTTACCTAATACTAAATCTAACCATGATATGATTTGGACAGTTGTAGATAGATTCAGTAAACAAGCATATTTCATTCCATGTAAGAAAACTTTAACAGCATCACAAGCAACACAATTGTTTTTGAAAACTGTTTTTACTAACCATGGATTGCCAAAAGTAATTATTTCAGATCGTGATTCTAGATTTTGTAACAACTTTTGGATTACTCTGTTTGCTAACCTAGGCACAAAGATTGATTTCTCATCTGCATTTCATCCAGAAACTAATGGACAAACAGAAGCCACTAATAGCACAATTCTAGATCTTTTACGTGCATATACTATCTCTAAACCACAAACATGGGACACACATTTGCATTTATCACCACACACATCTACAAAGAAAGCACCGTTTGAAGTGATTTATGGATATAGATTATCTACACCTGTTGCATCTTTGTCAAATAGAATTCAGAGTGCTGATGATATTGCTAGTATGCATAACACTATTTTTGATGAGGTTAAAGATATGATTGCCAAAGCCCAGCAATCATATACCAAACAAGCCAACAAGAAAAGACAAGCAATGAATTTCAAAGTTGATGACTATGTTTGGTTGAGAATAGAAAAACGTAGACTACAAAGTGTAGATAGACATCCAGTTGTGAAATTAGCCCCTAGATTCTATGGACCATTTAGGATCATTCATAAAATTAATGACAATGCATTCAAGTTAGAATTACCACTTCATTGGAAAATTCACAACACATTTCATATTAGTTTATTGAGACCATTTAGAGGCCAATTACCTGTACACCCTGTTTATGAAAACCCACCTTTATTAGAGGAAGAGACTGAAATACTTGAACGCGAAGCTATCATAGACACTGACTTTATGACCACCAGAACTAGCTGAAGATATTCTAGATATCTAGTTAAATTTAAGAACCATCCTGTAGAGGAAGCACAATGGATGCATGCTAGAGACCTAAATGCTTTCCCCACTCTGTTAGCTCCACATTGAGCTAATAGCAATTGAGGTCAACTGCTATCCCACCCCGGGGGTATGATGCCAAGAGGCATATTTCACGGTGGATTCCGTGCCACGGTGGATTCTGTGAGGTTTTACGGTGGATTCCGTAAACTTTGATGACCGGGGCTCATACACAAAGTGGATTCTTTGTGTGAGAAGTTGATGGGGACGCATGTCCTTTTCGGGCGTTTCATTAATTTAGTGTGTACATGGGTGATTCCATAGCGGGTGATTCCGCAAAATGCATATTAAATTAATAAACGTTTATGAGTTTTGAGTGCGCACTCGTAATAAATTAAGGTTAGGATTTATTTCTAACCAGTTGATTTATTTATGTAGCTGAAGACTGCTAGGTATTCACTTTTGTCAGTTTAATTGTATTATTTTACTAACGATTGTGAATGCTTCAGTTGATGTGTAGAGATAGCAATAGTGGCGGAGGAAAGCATTGGAGGATAGCGAGTATTCAATTTATGGATTATATTTTGATAGGCGCCACGCCTATATTTTGTCATGCCTATTTATTGAGGCATTGATTATTTATTATTATTTTGTATGCGCATGGGCGCATAGTTATGTTATTTCTATTTGGACATTATATTGGGCGTGCCAGATTCTTTGGGCACTGTCCATTAGCTTTATTCCTATTTTTGTGTAAAAGCAAACTCAAAAGCTAAAAGCTTGCTATTTTGTAATTTGGGCTATTATTTGAGCAAAAGATGAAATATACATAAAATACATGCTTTGTGGAGCGCTCACACAAGGCATGGGGGGGAGATTGCACCCAATTGGTCTCTTGCTCTTGTCATTCATGCTTTTTACCTTGTAATTTTTGCAAAAAGTAGAGTTCATTGTTCTTGGGGACCTTCCGGCATTCACTACGCGAGCATACAGCGTCCGATCTGTGCACAATATGGTCCACGTTACAGTTGCGAGCGTGGAATGCTATCTGGACTTTAGGGTGATAAGGTTTGCAAGACGTCCTAGCTATCGAGTCTTGCTAGGCAGGCCATGGATTCTACGGATAGACTGTCAAGTCAATATACCCGCTGGTCGAGTGATTCTAGGTTGAGGTTCCCATCGTGTAATAGTGGATGCTTACCTTGAGTCTCCTCAGAGTGAGAGAGCTCCACTATCCTCCATTGAACTAGAAACGGTAGATGATCCATCTGGTAGTGAGACGTCATTGAGCGATGGATCTAAGGAAAGGTCCACTACAGAGGATATCTATCACATAATCGTGAATGAGCCGATAGAGCCTCATGATCGAATAAGAGACGTGGACGTTATTGAGTTGGATCTTGGTATGTTAAATGATTCGCGGCCAATTAAATTAGGGTCCATGCTCAGTTCAAAAGAAAGAGAGGATTATGGGTCCTTAATTCGAGAGTTCCGTATCTTTGCTTGACGAACTTCGGGGTATTCCTCCCAGTCTAGCTGTGCATACTATTCCTGTAAAGGAAGGTACCAGCCCTGTACGTCAGAAAGTAAGGCGTATGCCTTTTGAATTAAGGGACGGGTTGTACGAGGAACTATAGAAGTTGTGGAAAGCGGGTTTGATATTCCCTGTTCAACATATTGAATGGTGCTCACTAGTTGTGATCAAGAAGAAGAAGAATAATCAAATCCGTCTTTGTGTAGACTTTAGAGAATTGAATAAGCAGACTGTTAAACATTACTACCTGTTGCCATTTATTGACCAAATTTTGGATCAACTAGCGGGTAGGGAAATATATTTGTTCATGGACTGATTTGCAGGGTATAACCAAATGGCGATTGCTGAGCAAGACAAGCTAAAAACGACGTTTATTACAATCTTTGATACCTTTGCGTACCATGTGATGGCATTTGGATTGTGTAATGCACCTGGTTCGTGGCAAAGAATGAGATAGGAAGCGTGGAAGGCCTTCAGCCTACTGCTGTCTTCAGTTGGTATGGGTATATGGAGGCTCTCGTATGGCTATGGAGCCCCCCCTTTCCCATTTCGTTGATCTGCACCTTCTTCATCTTCCCTTTTTCTTCAGCGAAAAAAACGCCCCCTCTTCCCCTCATTTCGTTGATTTTTTGGGGCCAAAGGGCCCCCTAAGGGTCACAACCTTTGGTTTCTCCCCACTTTGGCCCTTTGGCCTTCCGGTCACTCTCTTTTCCATGTTCGGTACCCGAACTGTGAGCCAAAAATTCCTGCACATCCATCTTTAGGTCCTGCACTGTCGGACAGGTCCCAGGGTCTCGTCTCTCATGCCAAAAAATTATGAAAACTTTTCGACTGCCGTCCAGCGGCTCTTTTAAGCATTTTTGGGGCATTGCCGCTTAAAATCGTACTGATTGCCACCGCCGCCTTCGACGAAGTCTACTTTTCCCTTGATATTTGCAATTTTTAGCTATTTTTAAGCACTTCTTGGCATAAAAAATCATCTGTCATTAGTTGTAGTTAATTTTCAATATGTCCAAGTTTCGACTGGCAAAAGCTATCGGATGGTACCACTTTTCCTCCATGTTGCTGAAAATATATAGGAAATTTCACCCCTTTTTGGTGCTTTCAAAACAGGTGCTTTGGCAAGCTCTTGGTTCACATCATCAAAAGATACTTTGCAAGCATCACTCCATGAAAACTGGCAATTAAAGGACAATAGGTTTCTCAGTAGCAACGTTCTTTCTGCCAAGGCATTGATAAACCTCCGATAATACCCTACTGAGTGATGACAGAAAGTAGTGTACTTCCTTTGGAGTACGGGGCGAACCCATGGCGACTATGACCTTGATCTTTTCAGGATCAGTCGCAATCCCTACGGAACTAACCATAACAAGAGCCCATAAGGGACTCTGAAGATGCACTTCCGTGGGTTAAGAGCTATGCAAAAATTGTCTGCAACGCTCAAAACACTTCCGCAAAATGATCAACTGCCTATCCCTTACGATGGCTACCCCTAGATCGTCAATGAATACTTTTAGCTCCTTTGGGGAGATGTCGCCAAAGGTCTTGTCGGCCGTTCTTTGTCACGAACCAGGTGCATTACACAACCCAAATGCCATCACATGGTACGCAAAGGTACCAAAGACTATAATAAACATCATTTTAAGCTTGTCTTGCTCAGCAATCACTATTTGGTTATACCTTGCAAAGCAGTCCATGAACTAATATATTTCCCTACCCGCTAGTTGATCCAAAATTTGGTCAATAAATGGCAACGGGTAGTAATCTTTAACAGTCTTCTTATTCAGCTCTCTAAAGTCTACACAACTAGTGAGCACCATTCAATATGTTGAAAAGGGAAGATCAAACCTGCTTTCCGCAAATTTTGTAGTTCCTCGTACAACCGGTCCCTTAATTTAAAAGGCATACACCTTACTTTCTGACGTACAAGGTGGGTACCTTCCTTTACGGGAATAGTATGCACAGCTAGACTGGGAGGAATACCTTGAAGTTCTTCATAGCTCCAGGCAAAGATATTGCGGAACTCTGTAATTAAGGACACATAATCCTCTCTTTCTTCCGAACTAAGCATGAACTCTAATTTAATTAGCCGCGAATCATTTAGCGTACCAAGATCTAGCTCAATAAAATCTGCGCCTCTTATTCGATTATGAGGCTCTATCAACTCATTCAAGGTTATCTGATAGATATCCTCTGTAGTGGACCCTTCCTTAGATCCATCCCATGATGATGTCTCACTACCAGATAGGCACCTCAACCTAGAATCACTCGACCAAAGCGGGTATATCGACTTGACAGTCTGTCCGTAGAATCCATGGCCAGCCTAGCAAGACTCGATAGCTAGGATGTCCTGCAAACCTTATTACCCTAAAGTCCAGATAGTTTTCCATGCTTGCAACTGTAACGTGGACCTTAGTAATGCAACCTTTTGGTTGTCTTAGACTATCATTAGCCATCCTAAGAAGTGTGGAGCTGTCTTTTTGGATCTCTAGACCTAACCTCTCCATCAAGTCTGAACTTATGATATTGACGGAGGATCTAGTGTCCACGATAACGTGCTTCACTAATATTCCATCCACATATGCTGCAACCCTAAGGAAATGCTTTTCAGCATGATCGGCAAGATTTTCTTGAATTCCTTGCGTACTCCTGGAGAAAGTTTAATCAATTGCAAGAGATTCACGTCTGGTTTGACTTCGCAAAGGGAACTTGCTAGATCAAAGTCGTGGTAATTAGCCAAAGTTCTCTTCTCACGCCAAACCATTCTCTTCTTTGGTCTTTCCATCAGCTTTGGTGCCTCTTTTTTAGCCTTTACCTTCTTTCTTGGCAATCCTTTATTCTCCACGGGATCGACTTTACTACTGAGAGGTCTTAACGGTCCACCTTCCATATTAGGATTCAGGACTCACTTTTCCCTAGCATCTTGCTTAGGGCTTCCCTCGACAGGTTTTTCAATTCCTTTGTCACCCTCTTTAATCTTTTGACCTCTTGTTACGGCTCGTAGATTGGAAGTTTTAGCATCATTGACATTTACAGCCTCAATAAGGTTGACTCCACTACCATGAGGTAACTCCTCTACAACAGCCTTTCCTCTTTGCAGTATTTGCCTTGGTCCATCGTCTTGCTAGAGATTATTCCCTTGTGCGCAATGGTTAACTGGACCTGGTTGTTTATTTCCTTGTTGGAGAGAACTGATCTTACTCCAACAGGTACCAGCTAAATGGCCAGACTTCCTGCAAATATCACATTTGACATTCACGCAATTCCTAGGGAAATGTTGCCCCCTACACCACTTATAGATGAATCTTGAGGGGCCACCCTCTTCAGGGCGTCGACTCCCTATCAAATTGTGCTGCTTCGTAAGAAAATTGACATCCATAGCTATTTGTCGATACTATTCAGAGATCATATTAGTGTAGTGCTTCATCATGTCCTTAACTTCACCAAGGACATTAGAAGCACTCGACTCATAGCCGCGATCGTCAATCTGTCGCCCCATGGGCCTAACCACTTGATTAGGAATGAGATGCTGACCAACTGGGACAACATTAGGATTCATTGTTTGGTTTCCACCACTATTTAGTGAGGCCGCTTGACTAGCCATAGGCATAGTTATGCTAGGAGGTAACATAGGCAAATTCAACATAATACTCCCTCTGCCACTCGTATTTAACATGGGGTCCCCTTGACTCCCATTGGTCAAGGCCAAATTATTACCATTCCAATTTATTCTTGCTGCATAAGCCACTTGCAAGCGCGACTCTACTCCTTCTGCTTGGGTAATGGCAGTGTCAGTATCGGCCAAAGAAACACTACTATGCTGCACACCTGGATATTAAAATCCAATCCATGTAGGAAATATTGCAACTGTGCAGTCGCTGGAATAGGAATATAAGTGTTAAGTTTGCGAAGAACTTGCTTTAGTTTCCTGGCATATTCTTGAACATTCTCATTTTGGCTCTTGGCGTGTTACATTCAGAACACGCAACCAATATTGCCCACCCTTCTCAGGGGCAAACTCCCTACAGAAAGCCATAAAGAATTGGGCACTTTTAGTTATTGTTCTGGCTTTTAGACTATGATACCACACTGCCACTCTTCCTTTTAACGTCATGTTGAAGAACATCATTATGTGTTTTTCGTCTTGGATTCGATAGTTGAACATGAGCGTTTGGAACTCCTTAATGTGGAGTTCTCCATCTTCTTCTGCTAGCCCATGGAAAATGGGCAATGATGCTCCTAATGTCGGTAAATCCAGTGTACCTACTGGAATTGCGATAGGTTGTGCCATGGCTACAACCGGATTGACAACAGGAGTTTGTGTAGGCAACACTACACCCCCACTTGTTGTGGGTTGATTAACTGGAAATAGGAAAGTATCAAGACTTTCACTTGCACTTGAAGAGCTACTCGTAACACCTAGGTTACTAGAACCACTACCACTTATGCGTAATGGCCTGCGCCTTTGAGGGGAATAGCATCTTATAATCTCCAACCGTCGTTTAGCCCTCTCAGCATATTCTGCTTTTTGTATTTCGGCTTGACGGTCCTTGTCAGAGGACATAAACAAACTATTTGGTCCCTAAAAACCCTAGATTCGAGAACCACCACTTGTTGGCGACTCCGGACAGACGCACCACTCATGGGACCTAAAATGGGCCAGCACTTGCTATGGCATTGGCAGGACTTCATGCATATGAGAGACAACCCCACCACACGGCCACACGGGCCAGGAGCGTCTAAAACTCACTTTGCACTAAATGCTTATGACGATTTTGTATTTGTATCCAATATGTAGTCCAACGTTCACATTTCCTTCTCCTCAGAAGAGGGAGATCCCATAACATACATGCATAATGCCTCATAATACACACATAGGGAAGCATCTCTCGACTGATTGCCACGGCTCCACTGTGACTTTTCTACACCTCAGGGATTAGCCCCAAGATGCGTCACTAATACATATGACATTCACACAAACTCCACTCTTTCATAATTCAACATTTTAGGAGATTTTTATTTGCCTCGCAAGACTTTCCCCAATGGAAGCACCCATCTAAACCTATAGCTTAGGTTTCCTGTCCACTTGGCATTGGTCAAAGTTTATCAAACAAGTGCAACGCATTCTAGGAGATACCACATGGCATGCTTTGATGCAAGGTGTATGAAAATTGTGCACAACCATTTTATGATTAAAAATCCAGCCATGTGGGGTGCGGAAAACATCCCTTTCATGAATATTAACTAAGCGTTACGTACTGCGCTCCTTTAGGGACTAGCACCGGAACTCTCATGCTACTAATCGCCTATATTTAATTATGGAACAGTCCCTAAATGCTATGCACAAAGAGAGAAATCAGAATTTGTATCTTTTCAACAATTAGATTGTCACACAAACTTCATCCTCCCCTTACCGTTTAGGTGTTACTGTAGTGCATAGGTGTAAATGGTTGTTTTGTATCATTTTTTCATATAAAAAGCAATAAACATAGACTATAACACAAAAGACAAGGCCAAACTGAGGCTTCACCTCATGCTTTAACCTTGCCAAACATTCATGCACATAAATCTTATTTTTCCATACTTTTTGAGCGCGAAAGCGATAATTTTCTCTATTTCTGCTATTTTTCTCTATTTATTATTCACAAAAATAGATATTTTCTGATTTATTTGTATTGGCTTATTGCTTTTAATGAAACTTAACATTTTCTCTAATTTTATTCCATTTCCATCCCTTTTCTCCAACTCAAAATCGAAAAAAACCACTAATTTCCATTAAAAAACATATTTTATGGGTTTTAAAGAATTAATAACGATTCTAAATCATTACGGGTTCTGTGTTTCTATAGTTAGAGCCCTCAGTCATGATGTAAAAAAGGTTCAAACAAAGTTTCATTTCATATAAACAACATTTGGACCATGAAACAACAAAAACAATCAAATTTCTTTGTAAAATTGAAGCATACCACGTGTCTTGCATGTTACGGGTTTTTTAATGATTATTCTGAGCAGCCCACAGACCAACCAACAACCATTTTTCAATGCTGAACCTCTTTCCTCAGCCTCCACTTCATCTTGAAGCAATCTGATCACAGCTGGACAAGCATTCTTCAGCCCCTCTCCTTCTTGATTTCTTACACATGAATAGCCTCTTTGCAAGAGAGAGAGAGGAGAGAGAAAGACTAGGTTCTGATTCCTTTGCTGAGTGCATCATTTGACAGGTGAAGGTCGGCGATAGGAAGCGTGGAAGGCCTTTAGTCTACTGCTATCTTCAGTTGGTATGGGTATATGGAGGTTCTCATATGGCTATGGAGCCCCCCCTTCCCCATTTCGTTGATCTGCATCTTCTTCATCCTCCCTTCTTCTTCACGTGAAAAAAACACCCCCTCTTCCCCTCATTTCATTGATTTTTTGGGGCGAAAGGACCCCCTAAGGGTCACACCCTTTGGCTTCTCCCCACTTTGGCCCTTTCGCCTTCTGGGCACTCCCTTTTCCATGTCCAGTACCCAAACTGCGAGCTGAAAATTCCTGCACGTCCGTCTTGAGCTCCCACATTGTCAGATAGGTCCCAGGGTCTCGTCTCTCATGCCATAAAATTATGAAAATTCTTCAAGCACCGTCCAGTGGCTCTTTTAAGCATTTCTGAGGCATTGCCGCTTAAAATCGTATTGATTGCCACCGCTGCCTTCAACGAAGTCTATTTCTCCCTTGATATTCGTAATTTTTGGCTGTTTTTAAGCACTTCTCGGCATCAAAAATCATCTGTCATTAGGTGTGGTTAATTTTTGATATGCCCAACTTTCGACTGGCAAAAGCTATCAGATGGTACCACTTTTCCTCCCAAATTTGGGCCAAATGGCAAGTTGATACTATACATGGTTGCTACTAAAAATATATAGAACATTTCGCCCCTTTTTGGTGCTTTTAAAATAGGTGCTTTGGCAAGCTCTTGCTTCACATAATCAAAAGATACTTTGCTCCATAAAAACTGACAATGAAAGGACAATATGTTTCTCAGCGGCAATGTTCTTTCTGCCAAGGCATTGATAAACCTCCGATAATACCCTATTGATGACAGAAAGGGGTGCACTTTGGAGTATAGGGCGGACTCATGGCGACTATGACCTTGATCTTTTCAGGATCAGTCGCAATTCCTACGGAACTAACCACGTGGCCTAACAAGAGCCCATAAGGGACTCCGAAGACGCACTTCCATGGGTTAAGAGCTATGCAAAATTGTCTGCAACGCTCAAAACACTTTCGCAAAATGATCAACTGCCTATTCCTTACAGTGGATGTCCCTAGATCATCAATGAATACTTTCAGCTCCTCTGGGGAGATGTCACCAAAGGTCTTGTCGGCTGTTCTTTGATGCGAATCAGGTGCATTACACAACCCAAATGCCATCATATGGTACGCAAAGGTACCAAAGACTATAATAAACGTCGTATTTAGCTTGTCTTGGTCAGCAATCTCCATTTGGTTATACCCTGCAAAGCAGTCCATGAACTAATATATTTCCCTACCCGCTAGTTGATCCAAAATTTGGTCAATAAACGGCAACGGATAGTAATCTTTAATAGTTTGCTTATTCATCTCTCTAAAGTCTATAAAAAGACGAATTTGATTATTATTATTCTTCTTGATCACAACTGGTGAGCACCATTCAGTATGCTGAAAAGGGAAGATCAAACCCGCTCTCCTCAACTTCTGTAGTTCCTCGTACAACCTGTCCCTTAATTCAAAAGGCATACGCCTTACTTTCTGACGTACAGGGTGGGTACCTTCCTTTACAGGAATAGTATACATAGCTAGATTAGGAGGAATACCCCAAAGTTCATCAAGCAAAGATATCGCGGAACTTTTGAATTAAGGACACATAATCCTCTTTTTCTTCCGAACTGAGCATGGAGCCTAATTTAATTGGCCGCGAATCATTTAGCGTACCAAGATCCAGCTCAATAAAGTCCGCGTCTCTTATTCGATCATGAGGCTCTATCGGCTCATTCAAGGTTATCTGATAGATATCCTCTGTAGTGGACCCTTCCTTAGATCCATCGCTCGATGACGTCTCATTACCAGATGGATCATCTACCGTTTCTAGTTCAGTGGAGGATAGTGGAGCTCTCTCACTCTGAGGAGACTTAGGGTAAGCATCCACTATTACACGATAGGCACCTCGACCTAGAATCACTCGACCAATGGGTATATCGACTTGACAGTTTGCCTGTAGAATCCATGGCCTACCTAGCAAGACTCGATAGCTAGGACGTCCTGCAAACCTTATCACCCTAAAGTCCAGATAGCATTCCATGCTCGCAACTGTAACGTGGACCTTAGTAATGCAACCCTCTAGTTGTCTTAGACTATCATCAGCCATCCTAAGAAGTGTGGAGCCGTCTTTTTGGATCTCTAGACCTAACCTCTCCATCAAGTTTGAACTTATGATATTGACGGAGGATCCAGTATCCACGATAGCGTGCTCCACTAATATTCCATCAACATATGCTGGAACCCTAGGGCAATGCTTTTCAGTATGATCCGCAGGATTTTCTTGAATTCCTTGCGTATTCCTGGAGAAAGTTTAATCAATTGCAAGAGATTCATGTCTGGTTTACAAAGGGAACTTGTTGGATCAAAGTTGTGGTAATTAGCCAAAGTTCTCTTCTCGCGCCAAACCATTCTCTCCTTTTGTCTTTCCATCGGCTTTGGTGCCTCTTTTTTAGCCTTTACCTTCTTTCTTGGCAATCCTTTATCCTCCACGGGATCGACTTTACTACCGAGAGGTCTTAACGGTCCACCTTCCATATCAGGATTCAAGACTCGCTTTTCCCTAGCATCTTGCTTAGGGATTTCCTCGACAGGTTTTTCAATTCCTTTGTCACCCTCTTTAATCTTTTGACCTCTTGTTACGCTCGTAGATTAGAAGTTTCAGCATCATTGACATGTACAGCCTCAATAAGACTGACTCCACTGCCATGAGGTAACTCCTCTAGAACAACCTTTCCTCTTTGCAGTATTTGCCTTGGTCCATCGTCTTGCTGGAGATTATTCCCTTGTGTGCGATGGTTAACTGGACCTCGTTGTTTACTCCCTTGTTGGAGAAAACTGATCTTACTCTGACGGGTAGCAGCTAAGTGGCCAGACTTCCCACAAATATCACATTTGACATTTGCGCAATTCCTAGGGAAATGTTGGCCCCGACGCCACTTACAGCTGAATCTTGAGGGGCCACTCTCTTCAGGGCGTCGACTCCCTATCAAATTCTGCTGCTTCTTGAGAAAATTTACATCCACAGCTATTTGTCGATACTGTTCAGAGATCATATCGGTGTAGTGCTTCATCATGTCCTTAACTTCACCAAGGACATTAGAAGCACTAGACTCATAGCTGTGATCGTCAGTCTATCGCCCCATGGGCCTAACACTTGATTAGGATTTAGCCGCTGACCAACTGGGACAACATTAGGACTCATTTTTTGGTTTCCACCACTATTTAGTGAGGCCCTTGACTAGCCATAGGCATAGTCATGCTAGGAGGAGCTGGTAACATTGGAAAATTGGACATAATACTCCCTCTGCCACTTGTATTTAACATAGGGTCCCCTTGACTCCCATTGGTCAAGACCTAATTATTACCATTCCAATTTATCCTTACTGCATAAGCCACTTGCAAGAGCGACTCTACTCCTTCTGCATGGGTAATGGCAGTGTCAATATCGGCCAAAGCAACACTACTCACCTACACCTGGATATTAAAATCCAATCCATGTAGGAAATATTACAACTGTGCAGTCGCTAGAATAGGAATATAAGCGTTAAGTTTGTGAAGAACTTGCTTTAGTTTCTTGGCATATGTCTGAACTTGGCATATGCTTGAACATTCTCATTTGGCTCTTGGCGTGTTACATTTAAAATACACAACCAACATTGCCCACCCTTCTCAGGGGCAAACTCCCTACGGAAAGCCATAAAGAATTGGGCATTGCTAGTTATAGTTTCGGCTTCTAGACCGTGATACTACATTGTCGCTCTTCCTTTTAATGTCATGTTGAAGAACATCATTAGGTGTTCTTTGTCTTGTATTCGATAGTTGAACATGAGCATTTGGAACTCCTTAATGTGGAGTTCTCCATCTTCTTTTGCTAACCCATGGAAAATGGGCAACGGTGTTCCTAATGATGGTAAATCCCCTGTACCTGTTGGAATTGCGATAGGTTGTGCCATGGCTACAACGAGATTGACAACAGGAGTTTGTGTGGGCAATACTACACCC
The DNA here is from genome assembly GCF_053477565.2 of Lygodium microphyllum. Taxonomy (NCBI): domain Eukaryota; kingdom Viridiplantae; phylum Streptophyta; class Polypodiopsida; order Schizaeales; family Lygodiaceae; genus Lygodium; species Lygodium microphyllum. The sequence goes on along the minus strand of NC_141157.1, from coordinate 73,973,136 downwards.
CCACTTGTTGTGGGTTGATTAACTGGAAATAGGGAAGTACCAAGACTTCCACTTGCACTCGAAGAGCTACTCGTAACACCTAGGTTACTAGAACCACTGCCACTTATGCATAACGGGCTGCTCCTTTGAGGGGAATAGCGTCTTACAATCTCCAACCGCCGTCTAGCCCTCTTAGCATGTTTTGCTTTTTGTATTTTGGCTTGACGGTCCTTGTTAGAGGACATAAACCAACTATTTGGTCCTAAAAACCCTAGATCCGAGAACCAGGCTACTGGTAGATGCACCACTCATGGGACCTAAAATGGGCCGGCACTGGCTATGGCACTAGCTGGACCTCATGCATACGATAGACAACCCCACCACATGGCCTCGCGGGCCAGAAGCGTCTAAAACTCACTTTGCACTAAATGCTTATGACGATTTTACATTTGTATCCAATATGTAGTCCAACATTCACATTCCCTTCTCCTCAGAGGCAGATCCCATAACATACAGACATAATGCCTCATAAAACACACATAGGGAAGCACCTATCGGCTGATTGCCGCAGCTCCACTGCGACTCTCCTACACCTCGGGGATTAGCCCCAAGATGCATCGCTAACACATATGACATTCACACAAACTCCACTCTTTCATAATTCAGTTTTCCAGGAGATTTTTATTTGCCTCACAAGACTTTTCCCAACGGAAGCACCCATCTAAACCTACAGCTTAGGTTTCCTGTCCTCTCAGCGTTGGTCAAAGTTTATTAAATAAGTGTAATGCATTCCAGGAGATACCATGTGGCATGCTTGATGCAAGGTGTATGAAAATTGTGCACAACCATTTTATGATTAAAAAACCAACCATGTGGGGTGTGAAAAACAGCCCCTTCATGAATATTAACTAAGCGTTACGTGCTGCGCTGCTTTAGGGACTAGCACCGGAATTTCCGTGCTACTAGTTGCCTATATTTAATTATGGAACAATCCCTAAATACTATGCCCAAAGAGGGAAATCATAATTTGTATCTTTTCAGTAATTAGATCGTTACACAAACTTCATCGTCCCCTCACCGTTTAGGCGTTGCTGCGGTGCATAGGTGTAAATGGTTGTTTTGTATCATTTTTTCATATAAAAAGTAATAAACACGGACTATAACACAAAAGACAAGGCCAAATTGAGGCTTCACCTCATGCTTTAACCTTGCCAAACATTCACGCACATAAATCTTATTTTTTCATATTTTTTAGCGTGAAAACAATAATTTTCTCTATTTTTTGCTACTTTTCTCTATTTATTATTCATAAAAAATAGGTATTTTCTGATTTATTTGTATTGGATTTTTTTAAAATTGGAACTTACGATTTTATCTGATTTTATTCCATTTTCATCCCTTTTTTCCAACTCAAAATAAAAAAAACCACTAATTTCCATTAAAAATGATATTTTATAGGTTTTAAAGAATTAATAACGGCTCTAAATCATTACGAGTTCTGTGTTTTTGTAGTTACAGCCCTCAATCATGATGTAGGTTCAAACAAAATTCCATTGCATATGAACAACATTTGGACCATGAAACAACAAAAACAATCAAATTTCTTTGTAAAATTGAAGCATACCACGTGTCTTGCGTGTTGCGGGTTTTTTAATGATTATTTTGAGCAGCCCACAGACCAACCAGCAACCATTCTTCAGTGCTGAACCTCTTTCCTCAGCCTCCACTTCATCTTGAAGCAATCCGATTACAGCCGAACATGCATTCTTCAGCCCCTCTCCTTCTTGATTTCTTGCACATGAATAGCCTCTATGCAGGAGAGAGAGGGAGAAGAGAGAAAGATTAGGTTTTGATCTCTTTGCTAAGTGCATCATTTCACGGGTGAAGGCCGGCGATAGGAAGCGTGAAAGGCCTTCAGTCTGCTGCTGTCTTCAGTTGGTATGGATATATGGAGGCTCTCATATGGCTATAGAGCCCCCTCTTTCCCCATTTTGTTGATCTGCGCCTTCTTCATCCTCCCTTCTTCTTCATGTGAAAAAAATGCCCCCTTTACCCCTCATTTTGTTGATTTTTTGGGGCAAAAGGGTCCCCTAAGGGTCACACCCTTTGGCTTCTCCCCACTTTGGCCGTTTGGCCTTCCGGGCACTCCCTTTTCCATGTCCAGTACCCGAACTGCGAGCCGAAAATTCCTGCACGTCCGTCTCGAGGTCCTGCACTGTCGGGCATGTCCCAGGGTCGTCAAATGATGCAGTGAGCAAAGAGATCAGAATCTAGTCTTTCTCTCTCCTCCCTCTCTCTCCTGCATAGAGGCTATTCATGTGCAAGAAATCAAGAAGGAGAGGGGCTGAAGAATGCTTGTCCGGCTGTGATCGGATTGCTTCAAGATGAAGTGGAGGCTGAGGAAACATGTTTAGCACTGAAGAATGGTTGCTGGTCGGTCTGTGGGCTGCTTAGAATAATCATTAAAAAACCCGCAACATGCAAGACACGCGGTATGCTTCAATTTTACAAAGAAATTTGATTGTTTTTGTTGTTTCATGGTCCAAATGTTGTTCATATGCAATGAAATTTTGTTTGAACCTTATTTATATCATGATTGAGGGTTGTAACTACAGAAACACAAAACCCGTAATGATTTAGAGCCGTTATTAATTCTTTAAAACCCGTAAAATATTATTTTTAATGAAAATTAGTGGTTTTTTTCGATTTTGAGTTGGAGAAATGGGATGGAAATGGATTAAAATCACAAAAAATGTTAAGTTTTAGTATAATAAATAACCCAATACAAATAAATCAGAAAATACCTATTTTTTATGAATAATAAATAGAGAAAAATATCATTTTTGCGCTTAAAAAATGAAAAAATAAGATTTATATGCGTGAATATTTGGCAAGGTTAAAGCATGAGGTGAAGCCTCAGTTTGGCATTGTCTTTTGTGTTATAGTCAGTGTTTATTGCTTTTTACATGAAAAAATGATACAAAACAACCATTTATACCTATGCACCCGCAGCAACACCTAAACAGTGAGGGGAGGATGAAGTTTGTGTGATGATCTAATTGCTAAAAAGATACAAATTATGATTTCCCTCTTTGTGCATAGTATTTAAGGATTGTTCCATAATTAAATATAGGCGACTAGTAGCACGGAAGTTCCGGGGTTAGCCCCTAAAGCAGCGCAACACGTAATGCTTAGTTAATATTCATGAAAGGGCTATTTTCTACACCCCACATGGCTGGTTTTTTAATCATAAAATGGTTGTGCACAATTTTCATATACCTTGCATCAAGTATGTCGTGTGGTATCTCCTGGAATGCATTAAACTTGTTTGATAAACTTTGACCAACGCTGAGAGGACAGGAAACCTAAGCTGTAGGTTTAGATGGGTGCTTCCGTTGGGGAAAGTCTTTTGAGGCAAATAAAAATCTCATGGAACGCTGAATTATGAAAGAGTGGAGTTTGTGCGAATGTCATATGTGTTAGCGACACATCTTGGGGCTAATCCCCGAGGTGTAGGAGAGTCATAGTGCACCTTGCAAAGGCTTGGTAGGTTCCTGGGGACGACGAGTTAGACTCGGGGCCAATGCCTTGTCTTCCTAGCAGTGGCATCTAGTTGGGAAATACTAAGGAAGGTTGGAGAGAAAATAAAAGTGAGTGCAAAGAAAATATTTAATTGTTGCCTTGCGAGGGCTTAGTAGGTTCTTAGGTACCGAGTCAAGGCCTGAGGTTGATGCCCTTTTCTCCTACACTCAACTCCCTCCTTTTTACATGTGCAAGTATGGAAGTTTGAAGGAAAAATATCATAAAATGAAAATACATGTTGATCAGGCTATTGGAGTCCTCGCCTAGTAGGACTTCCTGGTCTATTTATCCCGAGTTGGGAAGTTAGTTCAGGTCACCACCTGGGATAACTTCTTCGATGGTTCTTTTTAGCCAATATGTGTTGGAGTAATAGGTTAGCAACTCGCTCTAGATTTTTGTCAGATTATGTCGGGCCTATCCCTTGTTGAGTGTGAAATATGTTGGTTTTTGGGCTTTTTTTTGTTGTTTTTAACGATAAATGGTTGTTTATTTTGAAGTGTTTAGAAAGGTTTGGATAAGTTTGAAGGGTTTTTGATGGTGTTTGATGAGGATGTTTGGTTATGTAAGGTTTGATTTTCTTCTGTTTTCTTCAGTTTTGTTTCTGTTTTCGTAGTAGAGATGGATGAATGAATGTTTTGAGAGATGATTGAAGTTGTGTGAAGAGGTTTATGAAAGTTTGAATTGGTTTTGTTTTGGTTTTTTTAAAATTTTATGGGTTCTGTTGATCTTTTGTGAAGTTCTGTAAGCTTCTGTAGCTCTGTTGTTCTGTACTTCTATTGCTCTGTGGTTTTGTTCTGTTGTTTCTATTGAGTGTTATGATGGATGTGTGGATATTTTGGGAAGTGTTTTTGTCTTAGGAAAGGATGAATGGAAGCTCTATCCAAGCTAATTGAAGTGAAGAAGTAATTGCTGAAGATTCACAGAAGGTTACAAAAGACAGTGATAGAAGATAGATCTCACAGGACACTATGAAGTCTCTGGTGCCCCTTCCAACGTTGCAGGAGCAGGAAGAGATGTGATGCGGTCAAATACTTGGTGTGGTAAGTGTCATCAAGCAGGCCATTTAGCCACTGAATGTACACGAAAGCCAACAGTCCCTGGAGCTTTCTGCTCCTACTATCTTAGGAAGAACCATACAAAGGATATTTGCTCTCTGAAGGAGATGCATGATAAGAGAAGGAAGGAAGAGGACGCAAGATTCAACCTGTTGGAATCCAAAATGACAACACATGATATTGGACCCAAGCCTAGAGAGTTTGGTCCTAATTTTGGTCCAAGGAGATTTCCATCCCAAAGTTACAGAGGAAGACAGTCTGGCGATGGTCAGAGATCAGAAGTGGAGTGTTACAGATGCGGAGAAAAGGGACACATTTCACCAAATTGTCCAAATCCCAGAAGGTTAGTGGATTACAAGCCCTTATGCAGTCGATGCAAAGGAGAAGGCCACACTGCAAAAGACTGTCCAAGCCCAGCCCCAGTGAAAAACAGTGCTACTGATAATCCGTCCAAGGCCCAAGAGCCTACCTCCAATTTAGTGGAATTGGAAGTTGCTGCCATCACACGTGCAAGGAAGAAGGAACCACCAGTCTAGAAAGAAAATAATCCTCCTGCCAGAACGGTAAAGTTCAATCTTCCAACAGAAGAACAGAACAGAACAGAGCCTCACAGTGCCGTACAGAGCACTACAGTGCCACAGAGAGTCACAGAGACAGGATCAGAGGTCCAAAAGATAGAAGAGGAGGAAGTGCCACAAGTGGCAGAAGAAGTCCCCATGATGCCCCTGTTGGAAGAAAAAAGGAAAATGAAAATGGGTGTCGCCCCATTCCCTAACCGGTTGGAGAAGCCAGTGGATCCTATTAAGGAATACGATCTGGTCAGAGATCTAGATACCTTTAAACCAAACCTCACATTCTGACAATTGTTGATGTTGTCTCCCAGTTGCCGAAAAAGGTTCAAAAGTATACTAACAAGAAGACATGGCTTAAGGATTGCTCCCTCAACAGCAACAAAGTCCAACAAAGCTCCAGAGCCTGTAAAAGAAGTGGATGTGGCTAACGCCTTCCTAGATCCTGGTACCCCAGAGACTGGCATGTGGATATAAGGTTGCTTTATTGCAAATGCATTGATTGATGGTGGCTCATCAGTGAACATTATGAGAGATGTGACAATGAAGGATCTAGGCCTACAAGGTATGCAACCAACTCAATGGCTCATCAGACTGGCGGATCAGAGTAGAATCAAGCCTTTGGGCATTCTCCCATATGTGAAGACTACAGTGGCTGGAAAAGATTATTGGCTAACCTATCTGGTGGTGAAGCCAAACTCTTATGGTACATCCTACCCCCTATTACTGGGCAGACCATGGCTTTTTGAAGCCAGAGCAAAAATGGATTGGTTCAAAGGAACCTTGACCTTGGGTAGAGGGCCCAATAAAGTGGTGTTGAAGCTATATGGTGCTCAAAAAGGACATGGGTCCACCTCCTTGGAATTATCTTTTGACTCCCCCAATGAGGCTACAGATGGAACATCAGCAGAAGAAGATGCTGTCAAAACAGATCCTCGGAATTATCTTTTGACTCCCCCAATGAGGCTACAGATGGAACATCAGCAGAAGAAGATGCTGTCAAACAGATCCTTCCCAAGAAAACAGAGGCACATTCCCTAACAGTGGGTACTGTAAGCCAACTCCTAAAAGATGCAAAGCCATTATCAATGGGTAAATACTTCCTACTTGAACCAGGAACGGTTTCTAAAATCACTTTTGATAGTGAGATAGAAGCATGGATGTACTGCTCTCCCTGTTACATGGCCATAGCAGAGTCAGAGACAGAGGCAGAAGGTGAAGCAGAGGACTTGTTCTTCTCTTACAGAGCTCCTACAGAGGCAGAGCCGGAGTCTGAAGAGGATAATGATGAATTTGAAGAAGGAGACTTTGAAAGCGAGACAGAGGAAATCACTCCACCCACACAGAAGGCATAGATGAGAAGGGAGTTCCAGAAGCTTCAGAAGCAGAAGACTCCATGCTGTGGGACAGAATGGCAATGGTACCCTTTGGATTGGTAAATGGATCTTTCCATAGGCAAAGCCTATATAAGAAGTGGATCAAGCAAAATAAGCCGTCTTTTATCAGTGGTTCTCGTCGCACCCATCCACACTTGTTAAGAAAGGATGATGATGATGCTCCTTGTCAACAAGTACCAGTCCCAAGGCCACAACAGAATTCCGAGAGCCCCTGTTATGTAACATTCCTGGATGCATCCTCTGAAGAGGAGTCCTCAAGCTCTAAGGAAATTAACATTCAAACCAAAATTGAGACAGTGCTGATCCCATTTCAACATTTCAAGGAGCAACCTAAGACCTTACTGAAAGAAGACGTTGGGTCTAGTGGGACATCAGAATAGGACACCACCCCCTTGAAGGAGTCGGATCTGTACCCAGAAGTAGTCCGTGGGACCTTCATCCATGAAGTAGAAGGTGAAAGGCAGTTAACCTTTGTGGATGTAGATGGCACTGAATGCCACTTGAAGGTGGGTAGCAGCCTACCAGAAGAGGAGTTGTCAACCTTGTACAACTTGTTGAAAGAGAATTTAGACGTGTTTGCATGGTCCTATAAAGACCTAAAGGGGATTGATCCCACAATATGTTAGCATCATATTGACTTGGAGCCTGATGCCAAGCCAGTACGGCAACGACAGAGGTGAATGAACCCGAATTATTCCACACTGGTGAAAGCAGAGCTGCTGAAGCTTTTGGAAGCGGAGTTCATCTATCCATTGGGCCAATAGTGAATAGGTCTCACCCATCGTGGTTGTACCCAAGAAGAATGGAAATCTTCGTATATGTGTGGATTTCTGTAAGTTGAATTCCAAGACAAAGAAGGATCATTTTCCTATCTCTTTTACAGACCAGCTCTTGGATGTTGAGATATCGAGCTCCACTCGTGATATGCCAGGGTGACCGTTGTGCATTTATGTCACCGACTTGTCAGTTGTAGATGTGGTTGGTACACCGCCCATGAATAATAGCTAGATGACAGCTATCCTTATCTACTCTAGTTCATGGCTTAGTTAGTATGCCACCTTAGTTAGTTGTCTTTGGTTTGAGACCCATATATAGGGTTCTTCTATTTCTTTGTAAGAGACTTCTTTTTGGCTTACACAACTAAGAAGAGAAAAACTGTTTTCAGCCTCCACCCTTGTGTGTATTCCCCCATTGTGCAAGCAAGAAAGCTACAAGTGAGACTCCTTCCTTCTCTCCCACAATCTTGACATGGTATCAGAGCCTTGTTCGTGGTAAGGAGCTTAAGAAAGCAAGCCAAGCTTGCGGTGTTCTGGTAAGAGGAGCAGTGTTGCTTTCATTTTCTGTTTTGGGAGCAGATCTCTGCAGGTAGCACAGCCGGAAATTGCAAGAGTGCATTGTCTCAGGTTGAGACGCCCTTCGCGGTGAAGCAAGAAGGCAGTATTTCGGGGCCTGTTTTGGAGGCGGAAGTTTTCTGCACGCACTCAAGAAAAGACCCTATTTTATGCTGTGCGACCACTGTTCTACAAGTCGGTGAAAAGTTACTGTGGAAATTGCATCGTATGCTTGTGCGCAGAGACATTGGGAGTTTCAGAATCATCCTTGGTTCCTGTTTATGCAAAATCGTCACTAGGAAGTGACTGTGTGGTCAAATATCACTTTCGCCAGTTTTGCAGATTTGCCCTTGTGAGGATGAAGCTGTGTTTTTTACAGTGACAGAATTTTTTGCAGTATTCTGTAATGGCGTCTGATTCTCTTTCACAGATTGTCACTGAAAAGCTTGACAAGAACAACTTCCAGGCATGGAAGTTTAGAATGACGAATTTCCTTATGGGAAAAGGATATTGGGAATTTGTTGCAGGAAATGAAGAAGAACCAGTTCTTCCTGATGTTCCCAATCAACAGCAAATGCAGGCATTCAAAGCATGGCATGAGAGAGCCAGGAAAGTTATGTACTGGCTATCTATCAGTATTTCAGACTCTATGATTGTGCGTATTCAGGATGCAAGTACACCAAAGGAGGCATGGGATACTTTGTCAAAAATGTATAGCACAAATACGCAAGCCAGAAAAATGCAGCTCAAGCAAGAGTTGCACAATGTGCAAAGGGAAAGTATGAGCATCAATGACTACCACATGAAGGTGAAGAAGATTGCAGATGCACTTGCTTCCATTGGGTCGCCAGTGGAAGATGATGATTTAGTTTCTGTGACCTTGAATAGTCTAGGAAAGGATTATGCACAGTTTTGGACATCCATTTCAGTTCGTGAAAGATTTCCTGATTTTGAGGAGTTGATTGCTCTTCTAATTTCTGAGGAGCAGAGAAATGGTGGTGCATCTTCTTTAGGAGGAACTTCGAAAGAAGCTGTCTTCTACTCAAATGCTGGAAGAGGTAGAGGCAGAGGTAGAGGAGGCCGATTTGGAGGCCGTGGTAGAAATCAGAATATGCAGCAAACTCAAGAAAACCAATCCTATGGAGGAGGACGTGGTAACTCTAGAGGCAGGGGGAGCCAAAGAGGTCGTGGTAGATGGCAAAGAGGTCAAAATGCAAACAGTAATGTTGAATGCTACTACTGTGGTAAAATGGGTCATATGGCTAAAGACTGCTATAAAAAGCAGAATGACATCATGAATGGAAAACTGCAACAGGGGAATTATGCATCTTCTAGTAGACAGGGTGATGATAGAAATGAGCATTTGTTTATGGTGTAGCACATGAACAATTCTGTGACAAGTACAGAAGAGAGCAACGATGTATGGTATGTTGACTCAGGTGCATCAAACCACATGACAGGTCATGCAGAATGGATGGAGGATGCAAGGACAATGGAAAAACCAGGATTTGTGGAGACTGGTGATGATACTGCACATCCTATTATGCAAATTGGAAAAATTCCTTTATCTATGCAGGATGGGAAAAAGAAATACCTGTCCGATGTATTTCATGTCCCGAATATCACCAAGAATCTAGTTTCTGTTGGTCAAATGGTTGAACAGGGCTTGCAAGTCAGATTTAATCCTCATGGATGCTTTGTTGAGGATATGAAAAATAAAGGTCGCTTGATAGCAAAAGGAAAGAAGAAGGGCAAAATGTTTACATTGGATGCAGACATGTCTGAATTGAGTGCAGCAATGTTTGCACATGGGATCGGTGTAGTTGCAGATATTGATATCTGGCATAAACGCATTGGTCATGTTAATGTACAACGACTTAAATCAATGCAGGCCCAAAATATTGTTGCAGGATTGCCTAGATTCAAGGTTGCAGAAATGCATAAGGTATGTGAAGCCTGTTAGTTTGGAAAACAGGCAAGGAAACCATTTCCTAGACATGTTCAAGAAAGTAAGAAGCCATTGGAATTAATCCACTCTGATGTGTGGACTACTAAGGCTGCATCTCTTGGAGGCTGTCATTATTTTGTCACTTTTATTGATGACTATAACAGAAAAGTTTGGGTGTATTTTATGAAAAAGAAAAGTGAAGTTTTTGGGCATTTCAAAACCCTTAAAGCTATGGTTGAAAAAGAAATAGGCCTGCAAATAAAATGCCTAAGGTCAGACGGAGGGGGAGAGTACCTCTCAAATGAGTTTGCAAGGTTCTTGCAGGAGCATGGCATAAAGCAGCAATATTCATGCAGTCATATCCCAAAGCAAAATGGAATTGCAGGAAGAAAAAACAGGCATATTGGAGAGGTATCTCATGCCATGCTCAATGAAAAAGACCTGTCAGATTTTTATTGGGCTGAAGCAATTGCTACAGCAGTCTACATAATGAACATGACTCCCACTGCAGCAATACATGGAATGACTCCAGAGGAGAGGTATACTGGTAGGAAACCAGATATTTCTCATTTGAAAATTTTTGGCTGCATTGCCTATGTACATGTGCCAGATGAGTTGAGATCCAAGTTGGATCCAAAAGCTGAGAAGTGCATCTTTATTGGTTACTCTCTGCAGCAAAAAGGGTATAGATGCTATAACCCTTCTACTCGTAAGTTTACAGTGAGCAGAGATGTTGTTTTTGATGAGATGAGTAGCTGGTATAAACCAGTAAATGTGATTGATGATGTAGATGCACAAAATGGTAATGCTGCACAGAATTCACAGCAGTAGTCACAAAATATTAGTGGACCTGGAGCGTCCTCTAGCAGTGGTTCACATTCTTCGCCATGGACAGGCAGATTGAGATCAGGAGAATCTTCTCAAAGCAATGCAGGTAGTGGTATGCAGGTATCACGAAAAGGAAAGGAGAAGGTTGATCAGCCCATGTTTGATGTGAATCCAGGTCACTCTTATGTGGATGGTGAATCCAGTGGCTCAGAACAGAGCATTGATGATGAGTTGGGTATTCCTTCTATTGTTACACCTGGAGTAAGGAAGACCAGGGATGTTTTGAGAGCACCTGGGAGTGAACCTACTTTGCGCAGGTCTATGAGAGCTAGGTATCCTATGGATAGGTTGAAATATGATGGATTTACAACCATTCACTATGCATATATGGTCAAAGTAATACAGGAACCAGAACCCACTTCTTTTGAGCAAGCCATGGGAAAAGAAAAATGGGAGAAAGCCATGGATGAAGAAATGGATGCCTTGGAAGCAAATGCTACATGGGAATTGGCACCTTTGCCTAAAGGTAAGAATGCAATTGGCTGTAAGTGGGTTTATAAGGTGAAGCACAATGTAGATGGTTCTGTGAACAGATACAAGGCAAGATTAGTAGTCAAGGGGTATGCACAAACATATGGCATTGACTATGAAGAAACATTCAGTCCGGTTGCAAGGATGGTAACCGTAAGAGCAGTCATTGCTATGGCTGCATCAAAGGGATGGTCTTCACATAAGATGGATGTAAAGAATGCCTTCTTGCATGGTGATTTGCAAGAAGAGGTCTATATGGAGCAGCCACCAGGTTATGTGCATGCTGTTCATCCTGAGTTTGTTTGCAGGTTGAAGAAAGCTTTGTATGGCTTGAAGCAAGCACCTAGAGCATGGTCTGACAAGATAGGACAGTATCTTGTCACTATTGGCTTTCAGATTTCGAAGGCAGATTTCTCACTTTATGTGAGAAAAACAGAGAAAGGTATTATGCTACTTGTCATTTATGTTGATGATTTGATTATGACAGGTGACAGTAATGAAGATATCCTTCATGTGAAAATGCTATTGAAGCAGAAGTTTGAGATGAAGGATTTGGGAGAGCTGCGTTATTTCTTGGGCATTGAGGTGATTAGATCACCAAGTGGGATACAGCTCTTGCAGAGGCAGTATGGATTGGACATGCTGTCCAAATATGGGATGACAGGCTGTAAGCCTATTTCGGTTCCTTTGGAGAAGAATGTGAAGCTGAGCGCAGATGCAGGTGAGCTTCTGGAAGACCCTACTATGTACAGACGCATAGGAGGAAGCTTGATTTATATGACTATTACCAGGCCAGATTTGAGCTATGCTGTTGGATTGGTAAGTCAGTTTATGCAGGCTCCAAGGAAATCGCATTTGGATGCGGCTAGACGCATACTCAGGTATGTGAAGTCCACATTGCAGTATGGACTATTTTATGAGACTGGGGTCCAGATACAGTTGCATGGATACACTGATGTTGATTGGGCAGGTAGCATTTCTGATAGACGATCTACCAGCGGATATGTGTTCTCTTTTGGGAGTGCTGCAGTCACTTGGAGCAGCAAGGAACAGCCTACAGTTGCCTTGTCGAGCACAGAGGCTGAGTACAGGGGTGCAGCAATGGCTGGATGTGAGGTAGCTTGGTTGCATAAGCTACTTTATGATATGCATCAGTCTACAGATGGGCCAGTTGTTATTTATTGTGACAACATGAGTAGTATACACTTGGCAAATAACCCAGTCTATCATGCTAGAACAAAGCACATTGAGGTGCATTATCACTATGTGCGGGAGAGGGTTTTACTAGGTCTTATTGATCTAGTTTATGTCAGCACAGAGGATCAGGTAGCTGACATATTTACGAAGGCATTGGGCGCAGAGAAGCTGCGCAAGTTCAGAGACCTGCTTGGTGTGCAGGAATTGGGATTGAGCTCGAGGGGGAGTGTTGAGATATCGAGCTCCACTCATGATATGCCAGGGTGACCGTTGTGCATTTATGTCACCGACTTGTCAGTTGTAGATGCGGTTGGTACACCACCCATGAATAATAGCTAGATGACAGCTATCCTTATCTACTCTAGTTCGTGGCTCAGTTAGTATGCCACCTTAGTTAGTTGTCTTTGGTTTGAGACCCATATATAGGGTTCTTCTATTTCTTTGTAAGAGAGTTCTTTTTGGCTTACACAACTAAGAAGAGAAAAACTGTTTTCAGTCTCCACCCTTGTGTGTATTCCCCCATTGTGCAAGCAAGAAAGCTACAAGTGAGACTCCTTCCTTCTCTCCCACAATCTTGACATTGGACACAGTGGCAGGACATGAGCTTTACTCCTTGTTAGATGGCTTTAGTGAATACAACCAAGTGCAGATAGCAGAAGAAGATCAGTCCAAAACAACCTTCACCACAGAATGGGAGACCTACGCTTACCGAGTGATGCCGTCTGGGCTCTGCAATGCCCCTGCTACCTTCCAGCGAGTCATGATGGTCACATTTCAAAATCATCTGCATGACTTTATTGAGGTATATTTGGATGACTTTTGTGTTTACAGTCTGATTTTTAAACACTGGGAACATTTGGAACAATGCTATGGGATCTCCCTCAACCTCGACAAATGCATCTTTGGAGTCTCTTCTGGAGTTCTGTTGGGCCACATTGTCTCTGCACAAGGGATATCAATAGACCCTGCAAAGATCGAGAAGATCAAAACTTTGACAGCACCCACCAACCTCAAACAGTTGAGGGGATTCCTAGGCCATGTGGGTTACTACAGAAGGTTCATAGCCCATTTTACAACAAATGCAACCCCCTTGCACAAGCTTCTGAGGAAAGATGTAGAGTTTATTTGGGCGGAAGAATGTGACAAAGCCTTCAACACTCTGAAGCAGTGCCTGATTGAGGCACCCATCCTGCAACCTCCTGATTGGATGAAGGAGTTTCATCTACACACTGATGCATCAATTGAAGGCTTAGGTGCGGTCCTATGCTAGAAGGGATCCTCGAAGCTGGAGCAGCCTATCTATTACGCAAGCTGAAAAGTCACTGATAGAGAGCGAAACTATACAGTGACCAAGCTGGAGTACTTAGCAATGGTGTTTGCCCTAGAGAAGTTTTGCCACTACCTACTGTCTACCCACTTTAAATTTTATGTGGATCATGAGGCCCTGTCCTTCTTGATGAATAAAGCAGTTATGAAAGGATGAATGATGAGATGGCTCCTTCTATTCCAGGAGTTCGACTTTGAGATAATCACCAAACCTAGTCGTTCCCATGCTCTAGCTGATCATCTGTTGCGTATCCCACAGACTGCAGACGAGCAGGATGATCTAGACCTCCCTGATGCTTCCCTATTCCTGGTAGAAATTGTAACCCCTTGGTATGTAGACATTGCCAATTTGCTAGCAACCCAACAGTACCCTCTTGGCATCTCTAGTCGGGAAAGAAATAAGCTTATGTTAGAATCAGCCCCCTATACCCTGTTAGACGGTGCACTGTATAAGAAAGGCAAAGATGAAGTGCTCAGAAGATGTGTTGTAGGAGATGAGATTGGGATTGTTTTGAAGGCTTGCCATGACGAACCATGTGGAGGCCACTTTGCAGGAGAAGCTACAGCCAGGAAGGCTCTGCTATAGCAGGTTACTGGTGGCCGACCATTCATAAGGATGCCTATGACTACTGCAAGCGATGTGATGCTGCCTGTCAGAGGATGGGGAAACCCACCAAGACCAGCTCTATGCCACTGGAACCTATCCTTCCTTTGAAGCCGTTTGAGAAGTGGGGCATCGACTTCGTCGGCCCAATCGATCCTCCCACCAGAAGAAAACAAAACAAATACATCCTGGTATGTATGGATTATGTTACTAAGTGGTGTGAAGCTAAAGCCCTAAAGTGGGACGATGGTAACAGCGTAGCCCTGTTCATGTACGAGAATATCATAACCCGTTTTGGCAATCCCCTAGAGCTGGCAAGTGACAGAGGCACTCATTTCATTAATAAAGTCATGGAAGAGTTGACAGAGCTGTATAAGATTCACCATCGCAAGTCCACTCCTTACTACCCCAGAGCCAACGGCCAAGTCGAAGTCACCAATCACATTCTTTGCTTGATCCTGACAAGAACGATTGCCGCACATCATCGTGATTGGGATGATCGACTTACAGAGTCCCTCTGGGCGTACAGAACCTCCCATAAAGCAGCAATAGGACAGACCCCTTTCCAGCTGGTGTATGGTACAGAAGCTGTTTTCCCTGTTGAACTGGAATTGCCCTCTTTGCGAGTGGCTATCAAAGAGCATTTGGGGGACGATGATTCACTGCAACGTCGTCTCCTGCACTTGGAATGTTTGGACGAAACTCACAGGATGGCTCTACAGTGCATGGAAGCCACTCAAGCACGACGCAAGGCCTATCATGACAATTTCATCAAGCACAAGGAGTTCAAAGAAGGTGATTTGGTCCTAGCTTATGATTCACGATTTGGCAAGTTTCCTGGCAAGCTTCAATAGCAGTGGATGGGTCCATATAAGGTACTTGCTGTCAACCCTAATGGCTCTATTCAAGTGCAGACCGTTGATGCCTCTGATGATCCCTTCCTGATTAATGGCTATCGCCTGAAGGAGTACTTCCCTCCTTGGGAATCTTGACAATCACAGTCACCTGATCCTTTCCCCCATTGGCGTGGCACTATAACTCTTATGATGCTACTTCTGATAGCCGTTCTTCAGCCACTCTTGATGAGATGGACGCAACCTTCTGTCCCCTCAGCCCAACCTCTCGCCCTTGATCTCTTATCCTCTATTTTCCACCAGCGGCAGTGGCGAGGATGGTTCTGACAAATGGTATTTCTACCATTCCCTTGCTTAATTCGAAAAAGAAAAAAATATACATATCGGTCATGGGAGAAAAGGACTTCGGTCCCTGTCATGTCGGCCTATTCTTCGAGAAAAGGTGGAGACACCCTCGGAAATAGGAGAAGAAAAAAAAAACAACAACAGGAAAAACAAAAAAAAACAAGAAAAGAAAAAAAAAACTATTATGGGAGAAAAGGAAGAAATTCCCTGTCATAGCAGGCCTCGTTCCAAGAAAAGGTGGTCAACACCCTTGGGCGGGAAGCTGGCTGTGGAAAAGGTGGCAACACCCAGCAGTCCAGAAAGTAGATTCATCAGTTGACATCCCCAGGATCCAATTTCGAAGCTGCCTCCCTTGGTACGTTGTGTCCTGTGCCTTGCTGCAGAGCGTTTGACAATCCTCTAGCAGATGCCATGTTCCTATCGAACACAACGTTCGATCTGATGGATACCTCCCTGGGTACGCCTCTTCAACAACTGACGACGCGATCTTCATCGACAAACAATTGAGTGACGCGAGCTTTCATCCTAACCGGATGGGGAAGTGAGTATGGCTGCCCTCTGTAACTATCAAACGAGTGTGAGACAGAGGGTGGGGTGAGTGACTGTTCTCTCATCCCATCTGAGTGCTGTATGCTGAGTGACTATCCTTCGTTAGTGACACCGACCCGACGAGATTCATCCATTAGTTCCCTCCCTGGGTGCCGTTACATGGTCCCTGCTATGTTGGATGCGTCTGTTGCAGAGCGAGCTCTGGTACCTCCTGCCGCTGCATGAGACACAGTGCGCGACATCGACAATCGATTTCAACTATCAGCCACACGGGCCAAGTTTTCCTAACCCTATCTCCTGATTGCACTTGTTTATTAAGGTGTTAAGTGTGGGGACGTTAGCATCTAGTCTGTCAGCATCCAATCAGTTGTCGAATCGTAGGTTGTCGTGATGCATTTCCCTTGTCGTTAATGTTTTAAGTGTGGGGACGCGTCCTTGCATGTCTATGTGGCATACCGCCCTGCATATGCGTCACTTTTCTCATGCATGTACGTCATGACTTTCTTTTACCCTCTTGGGGTCCCTTCCCCACCCACCCATCCACTGTCACCCCTCCCTTGGGGCTGTTCCTCCTCCATTTCTCTTTCTCCCTTATTTTGATGTGTTTCCATGTGAACGTACCCTACGTTCCGTAGCATCCCCATCTGCCCTTATAGCCCTGTTTGTCCCTTTGAACTGTACATTTTCCTTTTTACCCACCCCTGTTCTGATGCACGGTTTTTGAGTTATTAATTTTTGACGGATTTTGGCATACATTAGACGGTTTTCCATGTGTACGCGTCTTGCTTGCTTCGGAATCGTGTTCTGACATGGCAGACCTGACAACCACTTTTCCCTTGACATTTTTTGTTTTTACTCCATGTCATTCCGATGCACGGTTTGTCCAATATTAATTTTTACGATTTGTCGGGACCTTTTCGTGCGTCTTTTTGACATTTTTTCATGTGAACCTGCCTTGTTTGCATCAGAATTCTAGTTTGAATTGACCACCGTGTCCATGCGCCTTTTTTCTACATTCTTTCTTTTTTCTCCCCCTATTCCGACTTTCGGATTTTTAATTATTAATTTTTAAAAGTGTTTTTGAGTGTCTTTTTTGTGTTTTTTTGCATGTGAACGCCTCCTAACCCTATCGGAACTGCATTTTAACATGACAGCCCTGTGCATCCCTTCCCCGGCACATTTGTCGTTTTTGCTGCCCCCTGTTTCGGTGAACCAATCTTCTGTTATTAATTTCCGACCGTATTTGCGTGTGTCCTTTTTACGTTTTTCCCATGTGAACGCATCTAATCACAGTCGAAACTGTGTTTTGATGTGATAAGGTTCTCGGGCGCGTTCTTCTGCCCATTTTTCCTTCTTCCTGCATTTTATTCGGATGCACGGATTTCCCGACATTAATCCCCGTATGTGTTCTCGGTGCCATTTTTCGTGTTTTTTTGCATGTGCACGCCTTTATTTCCCCCGGAACCCCCGTTGACCTTTTTTCCTATCTTCCCCCTGCCGTCTTATACATTTTTCGTTTTTACACCATTTCGTTTCGATGATCGGATTGTGAGATATTAATTTTTCTTTATTTTGACGTGTCTCGCGCGCCTCATCTTGCGCGTGAACGCATGCATTTTCGGTTTTACGCATCTTGCCACGCCCCGTTGCGTAAGGGCACCCCGTGCCGACATCTTGGCGCCATTCCGATCCCGCCACTGCAAATTTTTTTACCCCGCCCTGTGCACACGCGCAGGACGGGGGCACACCTTTCTTTTAATTAATTAATTTATTATTTAAAAAATTATACACCCCCCCTCCCGTGTCCGTTACATCCCCTCCCCCCTTCGCTCCTCTCTCTCCTTCTCTCTATCTCTCTCTCTTCTTCTTATTTTTTTTCTCTCTCCTCCCTCTCCCTCTCTCTCCCCGTAACCCCCACCACACCCTCCTCCTCTGCTCCCTCCCGCCTCCATCCCCTCCTTCTTCACCCTCCTCCCTCCTTCGGGCCTTCCTCCCTTCCTCCCTCCCTCCCAGCGCCCGCCCCCTTGGTGCCTGCCTCCCAGCGCCTAACCGGCCCTTGGCACCTTTCACCCAGCGCCCACCCGCCTGCCTCGAATTCACGCACCGCCCGCCATTCGCCATTCGCCGCCTGCGTTGGCCCATCGCCGCCCTGGTTCCACAGCGTCGCCCCTGGCGCCTTCCTCCTAGCGTCGATTGCCCACGTCCGCCACCACCACTTGGGTGCCGCCCGCTGCCGCTTCCACTCCCTCCCACCCTCCTCCTTCACCCTCCTCCCCTACTCCCTCCGTCCTCCACCTCCATCCTCCTTCCCCTCCCTTCCCCCGCCGGCCACCCTTCCCCCCTTAACTAACCCACCCCTTCCTTAACCCCCATTCCCACCAACCCCCATTCCCCCATTCTCACCACCCCTCCCTTACCCCCCATTCCCACCACCCTCCATTCACCCATTCCCACCCCTTCCTAAGCCCCCTTCCCCACTCTAGCCCCTGTTCGCCCCCTCTCGCAGCGAGCCATACGCGTCAACAACCAAATCAAACCCACCTCCACTTCGTGGTTTTCACAAAGCAACCCGTGCTGTGGTTTTTTATTGCGTCTCTGCATCAATGGCTATTCGCGTGCGTGTACGTGTGATCACGTCTCTTTGCGACTATTCACGCATGAGACGTGCGTTTGGACTTGTTCGTGAGGTGGTGCGTGCTGGTTCGTTCACACGCACCTGTTCACGCGTGTCCGGGTATTCCTTTTTGAAATCCCGAAAATGATTTTTAATCACAAAATCCATTAAACATATTTAAAATTTGAAAAAAATCATAAAAAATTCAAAACAAATTCTAAAAAATTACTTAAAATTGCTGAAACCTTTTCCCACAGTTTCATAATTTTTCTTCCTGAAAAATCCTTTTAAAAAATTCTCAAAAATTTCAAATTGGCTGAAATTCTTTCTAAATTGATGAAAATTGATAAAAAATCTAGAAAAATACATAAAAATAAGAAAACAATTCAATTTTTTTTCAAAAAATCACATTTACCCTCTTTCCTATTTTGGACATTTTCTTGGAATAAAAAAATATTCACATAATGTTGGGAACTTATTTCTTTTTGGAAACATCTCATGACAATGTATTTATTATAAACAAAACTTTTTCGAAACTCCCCAACATCAAATGAACATTTCCATCACATTGAAACAATATGGGTTTCCGTCATCGTAGTGGGAAAATTTGGGTTCTTGGTTTTAAAAAAAACACAAACAAACAAAAAACACCACCAACCCCAAAGAAAAACAAAAACAAATATAAAAACATAAAAACCCTACCAATCAACACATCGAAATAAATCCAAGACATACATTTTTTTTTCTTCTTTTATTTTGGTCATCTGTTTCATTGTTCTTTGTCGTGGTCACGGCGTTAGCTCGTTTTTGTTTTTCTATCCAACAGGACGACTCTTGGCAGTCGACTGTTTAACAGTTTTGTGGATTTTTGTGGACTGGGCATTCCACTTTTGGAGGTTGTGATTTCAGACTTCGCAGGCAGACCCACACATTACCAGGTTCTTTCCTTTTTTCCCTCTCTCACTTGCATAATAACACACATTAATTGTAAATAAAATCAACCGAACGTTGCACACACATAATTAACAGACTGCACCTCATAAATTGTAAATAAAATGAACTGGACGTTAATTGTAAAAAGAACCCCCGCCGTTGCACGTGCACCTTTGCACCCTAACCCACATAAGTTGTAAATTAAAATCAATTCACAAATGCACACACACACGCGTTTCAGATACATTAACTTGTAATTAAAATCAACCCCTGAAGTCATGCATGCATGTACGCAAGTGCCATACATAATCTAATTATAACAAGGAACTGCATTAGTCAAGACCCAGTCAGTCAGTCCAGTCGTGTCAAAATCTGAGTGGGGCTGGGTTATGATGTCAACTCACCATGCATTAACGGGTTAATTTAATAATGATCGATGCTTAATTGTTTATATAATAAAAAATGAGTTGTTAGTTTCACTCACACACTTCGCCGCACTGTAGGACGTGAACGCTATGTGGGAGTGGGAGTAGTAAGCTGACATTGGTCAACATGGTATTTATTCTTGTTTTTAGTTAGAATATTTGATTGTGTCATGATTTTTTTTTTGAGTCTCTGTCTGGGCTATGGAATGTAGTTTTATTTTATTTTCTGCTTGATACGGGGTTACAGGTGCATGTATGTGTGCATGGCATGAAGCTTTCGGTCGCATGTGTGTAGAGGTCATGCCGAATTGTTTCTAAGATGTGGTTTGCCTGGGGGTTGTTATGGTCCAGTCAATCATGTTAATTAGTCGGTTTTCTGTCGATGGTCTCAGTCTTGATTTTGTTTTTGGGTTTTGCAGGTTTTCTTTTTGTTTTCCTGGTTGTGTGTGTGGTTTTTTTTTACCATAGTTTAAATGGCACCTCTTTCTATGCCTCCAATTGTGTTCTAGCATGTTCCTCTTGCGATCCATGACTATTCTCTTCTGTTAGAGGCAGATTGTATTCGACGAGCTGGCCTTCGCCCATTTGTGGCTCTCACTTTACCACCTGTGGATGAGAAGCTGTGTTATTCTTTCCTCGCTTCTTACAAAAACCAGTCTGGCCTGGCTTACAACCGGACATTCTGTTTATCAGTAGCCAACATCAGTGAAGCATTATGTTTGCCCTTATATGCTTCCTTTGTGCCCAGTGGTAACCAGCTAACTACTAACGGCTGAGGAGATAGTCACACTGATGAAGAAGGAAACTTCCACCCCCTTTCTCCTTAACCAACTCATTAATAGCTCAGGGGTGTCTGCTACCCACATTTCTTCTCCAGTCTGGAAGCAGCTATGCCAGTTCCTATAGGACCGGTTCATGTCAGGAAAGGTTGCATCCAAATACCTGTCAAAAGAATTATTCACAGCTTCTGTGAAGATTCTAGAGGGAGCTAAATTCAACTAGGCAAGTTTCCTGTTATCTAAGATGGATCAACATTTCCAGCGTGTCAGGAAGGGTCAAAATAGTACTGTTTCTTATGGTGCCTTCCTACAGAGGATCCTTACTTTTGCACCTCCTCCTGGTGGTGTTCCAGTGCCAGATCCAGCTCCTTTACCAGTGCAGCCTACAGTATCAGTTTCTTCTCCTAGGCCCATGCAGCTTAATTCAGAAGATGAGGAGTTGCCTGTTATTTTTTCTAGAAAGAAATGCCTTCGCACAAAGGGACCTTCCAATCCTTCTGTCCAAGATCCACTGGTGCAAACATCCATTCCTGCTGTGTCTGGCAGTGCCCTTCCTTCATTCCTTTCCTGTACCAATCTATTTGCCGCTCAAAAGGAAGGAAAATTAGATTCACAGATTCCTTCATCATTACAAACCATTTTAGCTGGACCCATGCTTCCACAGATGGTTTCCAATGTCCAGTCTACTCTGGAAACTTCCCTTACTTCCTATCTTCAGACACTGTACACCAGTGTTTACACTTCCATGCAAGACAAAGTGGATTCCCTCACTAGTCAATTGAGTAAGGCATTGGAGGACCTGTCTTCAGAAAGGGCTACCATCAGTGATATCCACAATTAGATGACTACTGCCACAGCCTTAATGGATTCACAGAAGGTCACTATTCAGGAGCTAGAAGCTAAGGTTGTTAAACTAGAGGAGGAGAATGCATCTTTGATGCTTGAGAAGAATTCTGCCCTTGCAAAGATGGTCTCTTTGGCTAGTAAGCTTGCTACTAGTGAGGGTCAGTTCCAGCAATCTCAGGACACTGTAGAGTCCCAACAAAAACTCATTGAAGAACTTAATCAGAAGGTGGATGTTCTTTCTGTTTCCCCTCCTACTCCTATATCTTCTGTTGTGTCATCCCAAGAGGAGCTTAATCAGTTGCAACATAAGGCTAAGCTCTGTGATGGGTTCTCAACTAAGGTTGATCACCTTCAACAGCAGATGGATTGTGTGCAAAATGATTTTGTTCGTTATACTGACTTGGTATCACCTCCTCCATCCTTTTGGGTGAAATATTATCAACAGAGGTTTGCCTTATATATCTCTTTGAGCAATGTAGATTTAGAGCCTCCAGAGGATGGATGGTCCAATCTCTGGCCTGTGGATCTCTTACGAGCTGTTTTTGACAGATTTGTGGATGACTTGATTTCCCATGAGATCCAGTTACTCTCTTTCATGTATCTTACAGGCTATCTACAGATCCCTGATAAGGAAGATTTAAACGTTTATGTGGGAGATGTCATCTTACAGGTAGTGATGTATGTACATTCAGTTGAGCTTCTGTTAGCAGAGAGTTTACGAACTTATCATGAGCAGACGTCTTGGTGCAAGGAATATGCTTGGCATCCACCTTTGGAGGATGTTGCTTTGGAACCTCACCGCCTCAGAAGTGTCTTTCATAAATCAGATATCCAGCCTCTTCAATCTCAGTTGTTGAGCTTCATTGCTGATAACCCATTATTCACTGAGTCTTTCTTTCAGGATTTAAATTTTCGATGTTCTATTTATCCTTTAGATCCTGCTGATCTTTTATCATATTCCCTAATGTCTTATCATTTTCCATTATATGTTTCTCTTCTTTCATCTAGTCATGATAATATTCCTCTCTTATCATTTACCCCTTCAGGATTTCCTCACATCCTAGTGTTCACTACATGTCCTTTCATTGCTGATCCTACATTATCTCCTACTCCTTCTGACATTCCACCTACTGTTCCTCCTGTTCCTTCAGTTTTTTCAACAGAATCCCTTCATACATTTTTGATATATTCTCCATCTTTTCCACCTTCTTTATCCCTTCAATGACCCTCTTTTTATGATCTATCCTATCCTCCATTACAATGCTCTCCTTTCATTCCATTACCCTCTCCGATAGATTACATTAACCTTGCTCCCCAAATAGTGCTGGATACCCTAGGGTATGATGGTGACATCCTTCGTAGAAGACAGTGGACATTACATGATTCAGTGTGACAGGTCCAGTGTTTAATTGGCCTCTCATTCCAGGGTCATGGGATACTTCTGCAGCATGTTCCAATTCTTACCTCCACTTTGCTAGGGTACATGGTACTTCTGGAGATACCACACTTCGTCTTGCTACTCATTTTTGCTGGTATCTTGTGTTCATGCATCATCAGTCACACTTGAATACTCCCAAGGGTATCCCCCAAATGCTGGTTAATCCAAATGAGGATGTAGTAGTTGCTCAAATGGATCTCTTATATTATTTTGCACAAGCCTTCCCTACCAGATTCATTATTTTATTGGAAAGGATGTGTTGCCTACAATTCCTCCAAAATGTACCCCAGTACTTTGTGGATGAAAACAAAGCCTTGGACCGTCTTAAAATTAGTCTGCAGTTTAAGAAGAAATACCTTCATTCTACTTAGTAGGAGGGTTTTCTTGATTATATCCACTCTCTTCTTTTTAATGGAAATTTCTTCTTTCTCTTCAACATTTTTGAGGAGTTGTGCCAGTCAGATTATATTTGTGTATGGGTATTTTTTGTATTGGGTATTGTTGTTTTTCTTTGTGGATGAGGAGCTGATGAAGATGGAGTTGTGAAGATTGATGATGTTGCTTATTAGCTGGATGAAGTTGCAGTTGAAGATTTGGAAGCTTAAACATATTATATAGGTTTTATGAAGTTGATGTTGGGGTCGTGATTGTAGCTGGTACATTGTGCTAATTGAAGATTTTTTTTAAAAGCAAAGAGATTAGAGCTTTTATTCTTTTTTTCCTGAGGTCGCGAGGATGCTTCCTTTTCTAAGTGTGGGGATATGTTGAGTGTGAAATATGTTGGTTTTTGGGCTGATTTTTTGTTGTTTTTAATGATAAATGGTTGTTTATTTTGAAGTTTTTGGAAAGTTTTGGATAAGTTTGAAGGGTTTTTGATGAAGATATTTGGTTCTGTAAGGTTTGATTTTCTTCTGTTTTCTTCTGTTTTGTTTCTGTTTTGGTAGTAGAGATAGATGAATGAATGTTTTGAGAGTGAAGTTGTGTGAAGAGGCTTATGAAAGATTGAATTGGTTTTGTTTTGGTTTTTTTGATTTTTATAGGTTCTGTTGATCTTCTGTGAAGTTCTGTAAGCTTCTGTAGCTCTGTTGTTCTGTACTTCTGTTGCTCTGTGGTTCTGTTCTGTTGTTTCTGTTGAGTGTTATGATGGATGTGTGGATATTTTGGGAAGTGTTTTTGTCTTAGGAAAGGATGAATGGAAGCTCTATCCAAGCTAATTGAAGTGAAGAAGTAATTGCTGAAGATTCACAGAAGGTTATAGAAGACAGTGACAGAAGATAGATCTCACAGGACACTATGAAGTCTCTAGTGCCCCTTCATACCACATATACCTTTTGGAAGGTGTATCCACGACCAAGAGAGGAGTATTATGTGTGATTATTGATTATTGTAGTGAGGATATGATGTACTATTGATGGAGAGAGAGAGAGAGAGTCAGAGATAGTCAATTCTATCAAAATAGTGTAATTTTATATGAGAGATTGAGAGAGAGAACTATGAAGACATTGAAGATGAATACTATGTGATTGATTTCCATTCAAAGATGGTGTATTCCCTTGTGTTATTTGTTCTTTTGATGGAGATTATGAAGAATATGGTTGATTTTATCAAATCCGTGGGAGATCTACATGATGCTGTATGAAGATTTGTTGTGCCTGGTGTTCTTTTCTTCATTGTGATCATATAAAACCTAATAAAAAAGCTTGTTGATGATGACAAGATAGATTTTCTTGCAGTAGAAACCCTATTTCCTTGGTGTCTCTCTTGGGGCTCCATCCCTTGTGGATCTTCATGCCTTAATTTGGTCAAGGGATAGGGTGAGGACTATTCTTATGCTTTTTTTAGTACTTTGTTTTGTGGCTGCTTGATGCTCTTTATGATTGTTGTTTGTGTAGATAAAATCATGGATTTGATAGGATGAGTCGCCCTAACCCATGGTTGCCACAATGAGAGAGGATTTTTGGAGCCCAATTTAATGCACAAAAAGTAGCTTGGGAAGCATAAAAGAGTAATTTTTCGTGGAAAATGAAACGGTTGCAAATCAATGAGTTGGAGTTTTCCTAAATAGATTTCGACGCTAGAAACCCAACGCAAGCTTTTGTTTGTCGATCATAGTCTGTTTGACCCTCCATATAATCCCCACAAGGTTTCATGTTATAAAGCGGCTATAGGATTTGGGAGCGAGAAAGAGCATGATGGAGGCCGGATTGATAGACTTCAATGCTATGAAGCTAGTTGTCTATTGGAGCGTGATTCTGAGGCTATTTGCATCCTCAATGGAGATGAAACCACTTAGAGGCAGTGTGAACATGCAAAAACTGAATCGGTTAACTTCTAAGGTTAATGATAAAGCTAAGGGCTTAATTGAAAAATATTTCTCAGCATGGAGAAGAGAGGGGGCACAATTTTTTGTGCCTCATCAATTGGAATATTGATGGATTTTCAATCGGGCCAATTGATCACAGATGGAAAGCATATCCCCAATCTACACACTGAGGGCTTCAATCTGACTGTATGCACACACAATATGTTGTGAGGAATGGAAATATTAGATTTCAGTATTTCTCTCTCCTCTTTGCACCTTGTTCCCATGGCTCGATCTATGTGAGAGAGGGGTGGGCTGATTTGAGATATTTCGATGGGAGATGATGCCGAGACATGATGGAGCATAGATTGATGTTTGGATAAGCATTAAGGACTGTTAATGAGTGTTAATGGCTTTCCAAATGCGAGGTATGTATGAGATAAAGCATGGTTTTATGTGAGTAAGTGACAAATTTTATCGTTTTATGATAAATTTTGATTGCAAATGGTTGAAAATGATAAATCTTGATTGTTAATAATTTGTTTTATGGGAAACATTAAGAAAATTGGTAAGAAGCAATCGTCTATTAATTTTTGTATGAACAGACAAAACCTGTAAAATTTCGGTTTTAAGGCAAATCATGGATTTTGGGGGTTTTCATGTGTCAATGGTGTTTGCATGGAATGAAATGAGGGGTGAAAATAATTCTCAGCAAATCTAATCAAGTCATATAAAAAAGCAGAAACATCAATATTTATTGATAAATAAATAGAGAAAAATAGAAAAAAAAGGTTTTTAACGCTTTAAAACAGAAAAAAAATATGTGTTCGTGGATGTATAGTATGGTTGAGGTGTGAGGTTTAGCCCTACCTTTATGTTAATGTGAGTATTTGTTGCTCTTTATGAAAAAAATACATCAAAATGCTCTCTAAACCTACCATTGAATGCACAATACTAAATGGTAGGGAGAGGAGAGGGTAATAAGTGCTAATTATATGTTGAATCTAATTTTTTCTTATGTACTTTGCATGTAGGATATGTGTGTTTTGAAAAGTAAAAGGGTTTATTAGCACAAGCATGCTCGGTGTTGACCCTATGCAACACAACAATTATGCCTAGAATGAAAGCATGAAAAGAAATGGTTTCACACTGTCACAATGCTATTTAAAATGAATAAAAATGGTTTGGCACTATGAATCATTCACAGTTGCATTGCATTCAACACATGGTATCATCTTGGATGCATGACAATTGTCTTCGTAAACATTGACCCACGCGTGTTGAGAGTGAGCTATTCCAAGCCGTAGGGCTAGATATTTGTTTCCTTTGGAGAGTGTTCAATGAGAATTATCTTTTATCTCCTAGAATGTTTGTTTAAAAGAGAGGATTATGTATCATACGTGCTTTATGTGTTCACGGTGCATCTCAGAGCCAATCCCTAAGGTGTAGGAGAGCTGTAGCAGGGCCATGGTAGTTAGCCAAGGGGTGCTCCCTATGTCTATTTTACATGGTGGACAATACCAATATGTGTAAGGGCTCCCTGTGAGGAGTTTA
This sequence comes from Lygodium microphyllum, assembly GCF_053477565.2. NCBI lineage: Eukaryota > Viridiplantae > Streptophyta > Polypodiopsida > Schizaeales > Lygodiaceae > Lygodium > Lygodium microphyllum. The sequence goes on along the minus strand of NC_141157.1, from coordinate 73,946,150 downwards.
GGAAGGGTTATCCGTTAGACTATGAGCCATACAAATGCAAATATTTAAATTAGAGGTTAGATTGGTACATACCCTTTGGGCAGTCCTATGGCTAAGAGACTGCGGGGTGTTTTGGTTGAGCATAGAGGCCCAAATAGAGCCTTAGTGCTAGTGTCAGGACCATTTTAGGTCTCGACATATACTTCGTGGAAGTTTAAAAGCACTACAATTCTTGATTTTTATGAGCTCCTAGAGATGGTGTTGGGGATTGACCCATAACCACATCCAACCTCCGATCCATCAAGTTCGAGTGTTATGATTCCTCCAAATGCAAATCTTCTATGAGCTTGGAAATAAAGGAATGCAGTTGCACTATAAACATTAGTTACAAGCTGTTACGATTGTATTTTGACTTTGATTCAACATACAACCAAGGCATCAAAAGCATAGACTATGTACTGAGAAGTCAATACAAAACACAAAATCAAACAAGGATTCATAACTTGGAGAATCAACTAGTAGTGGGAACATTTTTTGAAGGAGAGACAGTTAAATCATTCATCACTTGGCTTAAGAATCTATGCAAGTAGATGGATGGCACTGGGATACAAAAGACTAGCGAGGAGCTAGCGCGAGGGGGTGTCTTTGGATCTATCCACCAAAGTTTAATGGATTGGTAACTGCCCTTAATACTGATGTGAGACCTCAAGCTTTGACTTTTGAGGAGTTTTGTGCATTATTAATGGAGGAGGAGTTGATACTGAAAGCCCAAGAGGAAGGAAGTAGCAATGGAGATGCTACATTCTCTGCCAATGCAAAAGGCAAGGGTGGATCCTCCACCAAAAATTATGCTGACATTAAGAAGAAGGGCGGTGAGAAGAAATTTCAAGGAGAGTTTTTCTACTACAAGAAGAAAGGATATGCAATTGCAGATTGTCATGTCAAGAAGGTAGATGAAAATAATGGTATCCTTAAAAGTAAGGGGAAGGAGACAACCAACATGGCTAAAGTAGAGCTTGAGTTATTCATGGAAACCATCAAGGAAGTGTGTTCCTCAGCACAAGAAGAATCTACCACTAATTCATGGGTCTTGGATAGTGGTGCATCCTATCACATGACCAACAAGAAAGGTCTATATAGTTTTATGTAGCCTCTATAAGAATCCATCACTGTGACAGTTAGAAACGATGCAAAATGCCCTACTACTAGCACATGTACTATTTCCTTTGTTGTTGCAAATGGTGAATTCAAAAAGCTTTGAAATGTGTTGTATGTTCCAAAATTAAAAGAAATATGTTATTAGTTGCTACCATAACTAATATTGGTCATGAAGTTAGATTCAACAAGATAGGTGTAGAAATTCTTGACAATGCTTGGCAAAGTTGTTGGCAAAGGAGAAAGGAGGAATAAACTGTATGAGCTAAGTGCTCTTATAGCCACCATTAGAGTGGGCACAAGTAAGCTTTGGTATGAAAGATTTGGACACATTGGATTTGTAATTTGAAGGAGATGCATAAGCAAGGTATGGTTACTCACCTACCAGTAATTACTGAATTGAAGGATCCATGTGAAGCTTGTATGATGGGCAAGCAGTAGAGAGGAAAGACATTCCCACAAGAAAGCAAGAATAGAGCAAATGCTCCTCTAGAGTTGGTACATGCTGACTTGTGTGGTAAGATGCCTATACAAGCCTTAGAAGGATCTTATTATTTCATGTTGATTATTGATGACTACACTAGGAAGATATGGGTGTACTTCCTTAATGATAACTCTCAAGCTTTTGGTAAGTTTAAAGAATGACTAAAACTTGTTGAGAACGAAACAGGGAAAAGTGTGAAGAAATTTAGAATAGATGGTAGTAGTAAGTTCAACTCAAAGGAGTTTGAAGACTTTTCCAAGAGCAAAGGGATCAATCATCAATTGAAAATGCCTCATACACCTCAATAGAATGGTGTTGTGGAATGCATGAATTCCACCATCATGGAGATGGTAAGGTGCATGATAAAAGGCAAGGGATTACCAAACCATTTTTGGGTCAAAGCTATAAATATTACAGTCTACATTCTCAATCGAAGCTAGACAAAGGCTCTCAAGAAAAAAATACATCAGGAGGCTTATATTAAGTAAGAAACCATTTGTCTCACATTTCAGAACTTTTGGATGTGAATGTTATGCATAGGTTCCTCTTGATGAGAAAAGAAACAAGTTAAAACTAAAAATTAGAAAATGTATCTTCTTCAGTTATAGTGATGAGAAAAAGGCTTACAAATTGTATGAGATCAAGAGGCAAAGAAGATCGTAGCAAGTCGTGATGTGGTATCCAAGGAGCAACCACATACAGTGGAGGAGGAGAAGGCAAGTTCTTCCACTTTATCATCAAGTGAAGAAGTAGTCTACTATGAACCTATCCCAAGAGCTACCCCTATCCTTAAGGAGGAGAAAGAATCATCTTTGGATGATGAAGAGAAAGTTCACCAACCTAACATCACACCACCAAAAAATCCATTGCCACGACGGGTGAATCGGTTCTATGACCAAAATAATCCTATGTCCACATCTGTTGAGGAGAAGGCAGATGGACCAACGAGGTCTCAAAGAATAGAGGATCAAAGAAGGGCTTCTACTCACATAGTCAATATGGCCTTGGTGACTGAAATTATGAAAGAAATGGAGCTAGTTGACTTGGAAGAAGCACTTGTAGATCTAGCATGGAATGCAGCTATGCAAGCTAAGTATGATAGCATAATGAGGAATGACACTTGGGACCTAGTGGATCAGCCACTAAAGAGAAAGATTATTGGCACCAAGTGGGTCTCCAAGGTCAAGTACAAGGCTGATGGAACCTTAGAAAAGTACAAAGACATATTGGTTGCATAAGGATTTTCACAAGTTGAAGGGTTTGATTTTCAAGATTCATTTGCTTCAACTGTCAGAATGACAACTATTTGCACAGTACTTGTAGTGGCTACCTACAATAAGTAGCCAGTTTATCAAATGGATGTTAAATCAATGTTCTTGAATGGTGACCTTAAGGAGGAGATGTGCATGGTTCAACCACCAGGGTTTGAGGCTCCCCATTCTAAGAACAAAAAGTGTGAAAGCTAAAGAAAGCATTGTATGGGGGCTGAAACATGCCCCTAGAGAAGCATGGTACCAGTGGGGATAGATAAGTTCTTTTTAAGCTTGAACTTAAAAAGATGTGCCTCAGATGCTAGCTTGTATGTCTATAGGGATGATGAAAAGTATTTAGTTATTGTCCTATATGCGGACACTTTCTTGTTACAGGTGACTATGAAGGTGTGATCAACCAAACTCGAAAGGCTTTGAGCTTCGAGTTTGAAATGACAAACGTAGGCTTGTTGCACTATTGTCTAGGGATTGAAGTTTGGCAAGAGCCAGGAAAGATCTTCATCTCTCAAAAGAAGTATGCATGGGAGATCTTGAAAGCATTTACTATGACTGAGTGCAATGAGATAACTACACCTATGGAGATCAATGCAAAGTTATCCATTGAGGATACATCAGCACTAGCAAACATTGAGAGGTATAGGAGGTTGTTCAGTAGCTTGATCTACTTATGCAACAGTAGGCTAGATATTAATTTCGGTTGTTGTAGTTTTGAGCAGGTTCTCGAATAACCTCATGAGAGTCATTGGAAGGCTGGGATGCAAGTGCTCAGATACTTGAAGGGAAATCTTGACTATGGTATCACATACAGTTTCAGTACTTCTCTTGTGGGGTGTTGTGACTCAAATTGGGTAGGGGAAAGTGATTCTAGAAATTCTATTTCTAGTTATTGATTTTCTTTGGGTTCATGAATTTTCTCTTGGATCAATAAGAAGCAATCAATAGTCACATTGTCTTTTACCGAAGTAGAGTACAAATCATTCTATTTTGATGCATGTGAAGCGCTATGGTTAAGGAGGATCTTATGGCATATGGGAATGTAGGATGAAGACTCAATTGTGCTAAGGTGTGACAATCAGAGTTACATTGACATTGCCAAGAATTGAGTGTTTCACGCACACACAAAATACATGGAGATCCAATATCACTATGTGTGTAATTTGATCAAGGATGGAATAGTGGAGCTAGTCCCAACAGAGGAGAATGGAGAAAATATCTTCACCAAAGCACTCTCAAAGGATGTGCTTCAAGTTCATCTTCAAAGACTTGGCATTGGGCCAAGGAGTTAGTTCACTAAAGGTGAACATTAAGGGAGTTGTTAGATATGCTCAATGCCCTACCCTTATAAGGTGCCACCAATGATCCATAGTGCTCAAAGTTGTAAGGTCCCCATTATGAGGAGAAGCCATGTGCAAGCCTGGACATTGGTGGGTCCTGACTTGTATGACAAATAAGATCTATATGATCAAATGGCCAAAATGTGACGGTTGTAGTCTAGCCTTTGGGTTGACAAAGTAGTTAAAGCTAGTAGCAACTTGAGGCACATCACATCGAGTTACAGTAAGGTTATCAGGGACCTATTTTGGGTTCAAGGGCCACAGAAGTAGCCCTTGGCTAGGGGTAGGGTCCCTGGCCAACTAGTGGAGGTGCACATGGAAGGTCAACAGACACATGTGTACATGAAAGGTCAATAGACACATGTGCATATGGAAGGTCAACATACACATGTGCACATGAAAGGTCAATAGGCACATGTGCACATGGAAGGTCAACAAACACAAGTGTATATGGAAGGTCATCCATCATGACCCCCTTCACAGGCTATAAAAGGTAGATCCCTTAATAGCTTTCATGATCCATCCTTTCACCCAATCAGAGTTATTCCAATTAGCCTGAAGCTCGTCACCTCTTCTGTCTAGATTGCCATCTAAGCTTCACATTGGAAGCGCACGAGTGGACAAAGCTATCTTTGTATCAACTTGTTTGGAGTTAAATAAATTTTTTGTTCTCCTTTTATATGATGTGTACTCTCTTTCTATATCTCTTGCTCAAATTCTATTCATTGCATCTTGTTTTTTCTACAATATCGTGTGTCATGAATTGGGCAGTGGGGAGACTTACTTAAGTTGCTGCACTGAACACACACAAAACACACAAGGATAATCTCACTCAACAACACACAGAAAGATGGAAGCCAAAATATTTCTTGTTGATTTCTTCTTCTTCTTTTACAAACTTTTCAATGTAAAAAAGTATAAATAAGATACATCATAAAGGAAAGTGGCCTACTAAGTCAAATAGTGTATAACAAACTATACTTATCAACTAGCACTATAAATATACCGATTGTAGATAGGTATAATAAACCAAATATAATAAGTGATAATTGAGTGGCCATGTAAGAGTCATAATGACAATAGACATGCTAAGTGTAGATGTGCAAACCCATCTAACCATGCGGTCCATCATCAATGTCTGCATGTATCAAGGTTCCTATCTAAAGATCCCCCCTCAAGCTCATATATCCAAACACTTGTATATCCTTATCTACCTCAAATATCCATAATGCAAAGTAGAATTCACATATCTCAATATGCATCTAAATGAGGCTTTCTAGGTACCTACATAAAAACTAACTGACAAGGCCAACAACATAGCTCAAGTCTGGCCTTGTGATAGTCATGTAAATAAAACTCCCTACTATCATCTTGAATATAATAGGGTATTCTATCTCATCCCCAACATCAGTAGTCAACTTTACATTTTGCTCTGACGGCATTGAAACAGTCTTACATGTCATACTTGGACAACATATCTAAGCCATACTACCTTTGAAATAGCCATATACCATCACCACATCTGATCAACTCAATACCAAGAAAGTACCTTAACTCACCCAAACCCTTCATCTCAAACTTCTTCTTCTTCAAAAGATCCTTTACTTTAGTAATCCCATTGTAACTGTTACCTGTAATAATCAAGTCATTCTCACATAAAGTGAGTGATCAGCATCAAACACATAAAAGCCAATGTTGACAACCAATCTTGGCAAACCATGCTCTAGGTGCTTACTTTAGCTCATATCCACCTTCTTTAATATGCACACATATGTGGGATGATCTATATCCTCATAATCTAATGGCTACTCCATATATACCTCTTCTTGCAACTCACCATGCAAGAAGGCATTCTTTACATCCATTTGCTACAAACACCAACCTTTGGCTACTATCAAAGTAATCAAACATCTAACATTTTCCATCCTAGAAACTAGACTAAAAGTCTCTTCATAATTTATGCCATATGTTTGAGCATAGCCTTTTGCAACTAGCCTAGCCTTATGCTTGTTAATAAAACGATCTTCATTATGCTTAATTTTGTAGACCCACTTATAGCCAATAGCTTACTTGCCCTTAGGCAATGATACTAGATCCCAAGTCTTGTTGGCCTCTAATGCAGCCATCTCTTCACCCATTATTACATCCTAATGAGCACGATCAACAATATTCTTAAAACAAGTGGGCTCAAGATCCTCAAGCACATTTACCATATAATCATAATGGTGAGCCACATAACCTTCAAAACCAAATATTTCACTAGGGTATTTGACTTTGCTAGACATGCATACCATTAGATCACTCAATAGAGATTTTACATTACCATATGCTCTTTGTGCACCTAGTGTCTTGACTAAAGGAATACCAAGCTCATCATCCAAAATCTTTGGCCACTAGAGTCTCCATCAAACCCCAAATGACTAGCAGATGCATTATTACCATTTTTTCTTTCCTTTGTCTTTACTTGCAACACTAGTAGATGCACTTGAAGATGTGGGAGTGCTCCTTAGCCTCCCAAACCAAGACCTAACTATAGATTTAGTACTAGATGATGTTTCTAGTCCACTAATGCGATGTGATTCTTACTTTTCCTTTTGCACATGACTATCATAATGATCACCAATATCTAATGCATCACTACTATATGCATACCAAATGCTCATCTCATAAAAAATAATATCCCTGCTCACTCTGAACTCACTTGTGCCAAGGTTGTAACAACAATATCCTTTTTGCTCTAAAGAGAATCCAATGAAAATACATTTTTTAGCCTTTGGATCAAGCTTCTTTTACAACTTATCTAGTACATGAACATATACAATACAACCAAACACTTTCAAGTGTGAAACCTCAAGCTTCTTGCTTGCTGCAAAGCATTCTTCGGGGATCATTCCATAAATTGTAGCTATGGAAATTTTTTTCATAATAAAGACAACAATATGAATAGCTTCAAACAAAAAAAAAATTACAAATTCTTTTCAGCAAGATCAAGGTCCGTGCAACTTCTATACTATGCTTATTTTTCTTATTTGCAACCCCATTTTGCTATGGGGTATACGTGTAAGTAAACTATCATTTTATTCTATGACATCTCGAGAAGCCACTAAACTCATTAGAGAGGTGCTCTCCCCCTCCATCTGACCTCAAGCACATACCTTTCAAGCTTGTTTCTATTGCAATAGCAGTCTTGTAAGTTTTGAAGTGCTCAAATACATCACTCTTTTCCTTCATAAAATACATCCATAACTTTCTTGAGCAATCATTAATAAACATAACAAAATATTTGTTGTTACTAACATATTTATTTTGTATAGGCTTATATCTCTATTATGCAAAACAAATGTCACCAAACTAACATACTTCACACACTTTTTGAAATTCTATAACTTTAAAAGCAAACAACTATGATTAATTTTAGCCTTTGTACATTTCTATGTTCAATACATTTGTGTTGTATTTCAATGTTTGTGACCACTCATTTGCCTTGAGCATATATAGTAGCATTCATAGTAAAAATTCCAACATCTAAAGTAAACATGTGACCAACTATACTTCCTTTTGTAACCAACTTATACTTACTATTAAAATCTTCTACAAAATAGCCTTTTGTATTAAATCAAACTTGTAACCCTTGCTCTACCATCTAAGCAATAAATACTAAATTATTTGCGATGGATAACACGTGTAATACATTTAACATGCTCTTTGCTTGACCATCATGCAAGGACAAGGAAACTTTTCCTATGTGTGAAATTGGGTGACATGAATCATTACCCATCTACACAAAATCTAGATTTTGTAAATCCTAGATCTCTCCAAACCATTGAACATGGCTCATCATATGATTAGATACACCTAAATTAACATACCATACATCATCATGTGCCCCATTCCTGTAATAGTATTTATCATATGTTGTATAACAAATATATATTCAAATTTGTCTTCATTTTATCATGAAGATGATACATAGTTTCCTTGTTGCAAATTACCACTGTGGATACCATCCTTCTTGGTATAACACTAGGTTGTAATATGACACGTTTTGCCACAATAATAACAAGAAATACCAGAATTGCTAGAACATGTGTTCTGTTATCCATATGTTCCTCTAGAGCTTTCCCTATCTCTAAAGTTGTCATAGCCTCCTGAACATACATATCAATAAACTATTCATTTAATGTATGTTGCTAGTTTTCACACCAATATGTCCCATGCCATGACCTCTTAAAAAGAAATTGCCATATCGCCTTTTTAAATTGAAGTAGAATACTTAGACATGTTCACTACTTTTTTCTGATGATTCCCCCTACTTGTTGATCTCTTGAGTGATCACTGTGAGAGAGAACAACTCATTAAAATCTAGAAATGGCTTTTGTGCATACACAGAAGTAATAACTAATTTCTAAGCCTTTTCATTATTAACGCTATCCAAAGTAGATGATCCCAAATTATCATTGTCAGGCATTGTATTAATCACTACAAAAACATCTGCAATGTTTCTCACCTTCAAAACATTCTCATTGACATACATTTTTCCTTTCTTCAAAGTATTCAACTTTTGCTTTATTTGAAACTTCAATATCTTTATATTCACGAAAAATATTTTTTCAAACATGGTTCCATTCTACGTATGAACTTTCTATGTTTTTGATATGTCCTAGCATAGTATATCAATGATTGTAGATAGCCAATACATCACTTTTTAATCTTTTCATTCCATTCTTTCCTGATGACACTCAAAAGAAGCATAAAAACAAGGCACAAAAATGTCCATGCATATATTATAATTTCATCTTTTGTAAAGGAAAAAACATTTATATTGTTACAAAATCACTAAAATACACACTTACATGAGGGGGCCACATCCACATCCATCATAAATAAATGATATACACAAAAGTGTTACGTGCATGCATTGGTGAAGGGTAGGAATACTCAAAATTAAAGGCCAAAGGTCTCACTACAAGGATTTGAGCTGGTAGCGACAGCGATTAGCAACGGCGGGTATCGGGGTCGCTATTAGCGTCGCTATTTGCGTCGCTTTTGCGACGCAAATAGCGAAGGTCCACAGGAAAAAAAGCGGGCTGAAACCGAGCGCGGCTTTATTTCGCGTTTTCGCGTTTTGTGATTTGAGAGCGAGAGCGAGGGAGAGAGTGACCGTCTTGAGAGAAGGAGAGGAAGAAGACTTGCCGCCGCCGCCGTTGTTCACAAAAGAGAGGAGGAGCCTTCATCGCAAAGAGGAGTCGCCCCACACTCGCCATATCTCATCGGTGAGTCTCCCTCTCTCCTTCTTTTGCTTGTTTAAGGTTTAAATCACTTTCTCTTTTGCTTGTTTAGGAGAGGAAATGAGAGAGAAAGAGAGGGAGAGGGAGAGAGAGGGAGAGAAAGAGAAAGAGAGGGAGAGGGAGAGGAAGGGGGAGGAAATGAGAGAGGGAGAGAAAGAGAGGGAGAGGGAGAGGGAGAGGGAGGGAGAGTGCATTCTCTCTCTCCCTCTCCCTTTTGCTTGTTTAAGGTTTAAATCACTTTCTCTTTTGCTTGTTTAGGAGAGGAAATAAGAGAGAGAGAGAGAGGGAGAGGGAGAGAGAGGGAGAGGAAGGGAGAGTGCATTCTCTCTCTCCCTCTCCCTTTTGCTTGTTTAAGGTTTAAATCACTTTCTCTTTTGCTTGTTTAGGAGAGGAAATGAGAGAGAAAGAGAGAAAGAGAGGGAGAGGGAGAGGGAGAGGGAGAGAGAGGGAGAGAAAGAGAAAGAGAGGGAGAGGGAGAGGGAGGGGGAGGAAATGAGAGAGGGAGAGAAAGAGAAAGAGAGGGAGAGGGAGGGAGAGTGCATTCTCTCTCTCCCTCTCCCTTTTGCTTTTGGAGAGTGTTAGAATATATTGTGAGAGGAAGAGGAAATGCGAGAGAAAGAGAGGGAGAGGGAGAGAGAGGGAGAGAAAGAGAAAGAGATGTATACTCAAATGGATAGCTTTATGGAGATGTATGTCTACTCAAATGGATAGCTTTTGTCTACTCAAGATGTAGTCCACCTGTGTGTGTATATATTGGAACGATAACATATCTATGATTATGGTAATGGTATGCACTTTGCTTTTTTTATGGGTACCATTACATTGACTCCTTAAGAGGGCTAAAAATTAGTCATACACTTTATAAAGTCTAATTAGGAGATTTAAGATGCACGATAATAGACTTATCGATAATGGTATGCAATATGCTTTGCCATGGGCCACGTACATTGGTGACTCTTTAAGATGGCTTAAAATTGGTCATATCCTTCATAATGTCCAAGTAGGGGATCTAATTGTGATATGCATAATTCATTATTTTTGTATTAACTTTATAGGCATAACAAATTAGTAATCATGCCAACTAGTCAACGGAAGGACTAAAAGAAAATGATACCCTAGCTAATGGTCATTATGGTACTTCATCAAAATGAACCCAAAAGTATTGCTATAGAAGAAGAATCCCTTAAATTGAGCATAGGATATTTTCTTCAAATGTTATGACTATGAGTAGAATTGATTGAAACAAATTTTATTACTATAGTTGATAAATTTCATAGATGGCATTAATTTTTATACATGGACCTAGGACAAAAAAACCACATTTCTAAGATGCTTTTTGTTGAGATTGATTTATTATTAGACTAAGAGATCCTCAATGATGCTCATAAATGGATTACTTATACTCAAAGCCCTCTAGTGCAATTGTATAAGTAATCCTAGTAGAGCCCCTCTAAGATACTCAAAGTACATAACCTAGAGACCGTAGCTAGGTATATAAGGTATAATGGTTATACAAGAAGACACCTCAATAATTGACTGATCACCACTAAATCCCAAAGAAGAATCGTGTTCCATCCCCTTCAACTCTATATTCACCTCATGAAGAACTTCATTAATCATAGCATCCCTGTCACCAATCTTTTTGTTGCAATGATGAAGTAACATATTCATCACTTTTCCTTTTAGCATCTAAGACATTATCCAATCATTTAGTCAAGTCCAAACATTTAGTCTTCGACTCATGAACCTTATGAACCAATGCTTTTTTTTTTTACAATAATGAATAATTATCTACCGAGACAAACAAATCCTTGAGCATGGTATATGGCCGAGATATAACATCAATAAATCTCTCAACTACTATGTCCAATGCATTCTTTACATCAATCAATAAAGCATTTCTTATATCTTGAAGTTTAGATTTCAACACCATGGATGCATCAATATCAACCTCAATGTTTTACAAAATTTGCTTCTCAAGCTCTTGCAGAGGCTAAAACCTCTCAAGGAAGAGCTTATGGTCAACTTGCAACTTGACATACATCTCCATAAAGCTATCCATTTGAGCCTCGTTTGTTTTAATGTAGATAAGATGGAAAATGAAGAAGGTCTTATTGTTCAAGATCTCAAGGCGTATCTTAATCAGCGTGTCCCATGTCCTTGCTCTCAATGCAAGTTGGCAATTAGACGAAAACGCCGATTGTCTATAGAACACGTATGACGATTTGGCGAGTTTCAATCTGAGATAATTGATCAGGCGATTGCGGATTTTCAGCAAACGATAATTTGAAGTTAATATTAATCATGCATTGTACTCGCAAGCTAATTGAAAACCATACACAATAAGATTGGGTCTTGTTGGCAAATTTTCTATCCAGGGAGGTGATGTCTCGTCCCAAGGGGGAGTGCACCCTTTGCGGCCAATTAGAAGAGTTTGCGGGCATGCGATGGATGGAGTGCAGGAGCCAATCCGCCACTCGTAAGGCCAATCTATACCGTCAATGCCAGAGGAGACAGACAACCTTCCAGACCTACCTACAATCTTGGAGCTTGAGATGGAGGCAATGATCGATGCATTGATTCCCATGGATGTCGAGACATCTGATCCGCTTAGAGAGGAAGCATCCATACCATTATATGATGGGTGCTGAGTATCTCGGTTGAAGACATTGCTTGCACTCTTAAGTGTGCAAGCAAAATACGGGTGGAGCGATACGAGTGTGACCAAGTTATTCAGGTACCTTGCACATAGGCTTCATTGATTTTTGTTTTGACACTATTATTACAAAAATTTGTGCTTTTTCAAGGTGTTTTATGATTTTTTTCAGGTTATTGAAATATCATATATTACCACCTGCAAATACCATGCCTGAGTCTCATGATGATGCACGACATGTTTTACGGAAGCTTGGCATGGACTACAATAACATCCATGCATGTATCAACGATTGCATACTGTTTCGAGAAGAATACGAGACTATGGAGACATGTCCAAAGTGTGGTGCTCACAGGTATCGACAGGACTTGCAAGGGCAAACCATCCCTCAAAAATTTCTCAGACACTTTCCGCTCATCCCCCGCATAAACCACATGTTTCGTACGTCCAGCATGGTGAGCTTGACAACGTGGCATGTGCAGAATAGGTCCACGGATGGAGTTCAACGAATATCAGCGGATTTGCGCGCATGGAGCCACATTGACTCTACCTTCCCAGGCTTTGCGTGAGAGCCAAGGAATCTTCGGCTCGGTCTCGCAATGGCATGAACCCATTCGGTCTGCGCTCAACTTCTTACAGTGTGTGGCCTATAGTCCTTGTCAACTACAATATCCCTCCATGGCTTTCTACGAAGAAAGGACATCTCATCCTTAGCTTGCTCGTCCCAGGCCGCTACAAAGTAAAAAATATGGATGTGTATCTTCATCCATTAGTCGATGAGCTTAAGATTTTGTGGGAGGAGGGGGTCACTATGCAAGATATGAGCAGGCGCGATGGTCGACGGTCAGCCAATATTCGAGCCATTCTCATGTGGACGATGCATGACTTTTCGCGATTGGGAGAGTGCTCAGGTGAGCAGGCCTCCGTTCTCGCTAGTAGTATCTATATTTTATCTCGTTCAATCAAGTATTCACTAGGTCGTGGTGTCGGAATAGGTCTGGTTACCTTAGGTTATCATGCATGTCCATTGTGTGGGCCACAGTTAGACTCCCGAAGGTCACAAACCATGAAGAAGATGGTATATCAAGGACACGCCGCTTTCTTGCCGGAGGATCATGAACTCAGGGAAGGTTTCCTTGGACGACCTCCAACATGTATGAACGCCGCAAGCTGGTACGAGCTGAAAATGGTCCACGCGGAATCACATCCAAATGGAATGCGACGGTTCTCAGTTTTCTACAAGTTGCCATATTGGACCCACTTGCAGGTCAACCACTTGTTGGATCCCATGCATATTTTCAAGAATGTGGGCAGCTTGCTATGGGACCACATCACAGGAAAGAGAGACACTATAGGGGCACGAATGGATTTGAAGGAGGTAGGTAAGATGGAGGCGCTTTGGTCACAGTCGAGTGCTGATGGTCGCGTGCAGCTTCCTCGTGCTCCTTGGGTTTTGTCCACTAAAGAAGAGTGCATTGTGAAGCAAGTAATCAAGTCTATCCGCACTCCGACAGGTATGATGCGTTCTCTTAGGTCCGCATTTTCTAAAGACGACCAATTGTCGGGGCTAAAATCCCATGATTGGCATAAGATATGGCAGGTTTGTGCTACGAATGGATTGTAATTAGCATGGGCATTTTGCAATTTGGAAAGTGGCCATTATTCATAATGCTTTCTCATTTGTGGCAGTTTGTCCTACCGATCGCGATCGCAGGATGCCTTACTCCAAAAATTCGCGGGGCCATTTACAAGTTGTCGACTTTGGTGCAATGGATCTCACAGAAAGAGATTAAGATGTCCTCTATTGAATCCGCGAGGCGGGGAGCAGTGGAGACGGTCTGTCTCTTTGAGAAATACCTGCCACTAGCATGCTCACGATACAAATCCACCTTCTTGTGCATCTTGTGGACGAAGTGGAGATTGCTGGACCTGTCCATACGCGATGGATGTTCTTCCTGGAGTGCTTCATGAAAACCCTGAAAGGCTTTGTGCGACAACGAGCTCGGCCAGAAGGTAGCATGGCCGAAGGTTGGTTGGTGTCAGAGGCGTTAGTGCATATTTCACAATGGCTACTAACGGTGGAACCAGACAATGAAATGCTATGGACGCTGAAGGACGATGATAGACTGACTGGAGATGTGGTGGTTGGAAATGGGTTAGAAAAAAGAATGGATGCCTCAATGGAAGAGAAGGTGAATCGCTTTTGTATGTTGCACCATGCCTCCATGGAGACATGGCTCGCCAAGTACCGGATTACAAGGCAAGATCGAGAGGAAGCACGAGCTGAATTCCGACGTAGTACACGTCATCGACTGATTCAATATCTCGAAGGCATGGAGGAGATGCCACGGTTTATGTCAACGCGATGGTTGCATGGAGCCTTGCCTGCAGCATCTAGCGAAGGGACAGAGGTCTCAATGGAGGAGTGGGATTTTTGAGGGGATGTAGTCCAAAGGTGATGAGGGGTTTAGAATCTGTCGTATCTAAATTTTATATGCGACATCTAATTTGAGTGTTTCAATGTACAGTACCAAATATATAGTGCATCGTGGTCGCGCGGACGGCATTTTCGCATGGAGCGTATTGACAAAATGCGCTCCACAATGGACTGTGGTGTCATGGCAAGGTTCGAGCAAGAGAGCCGGCGACGAGCAATGGATCCAAACATGGTTGTGGATGAGATGGAGTATTTTGGGAACTTGCAAAGTATTATTACGGTGGATTACCATAGCTTTCCATGATACTATTCGATGTGCAGTGGTTCAAAGTGGTACTTGGAGGAGCTGGAGCAATAGTTTGACGAGGTCCATCGGGATTTCTTGAAATAGATTCCGAAAAAAATGGACAGATTTGCAAGACACCTTTGTGTTGCCAGCCCATTGTGAACAGGTGCATGGAGTCATTTGCTTGCTAATTGTATTACGACATGGTTTATGTCACAATGGTTTGAACTCACTTTGTACGTGTTTGTGAACATGTAATCTTCTATCCAAACCCCCAACAACCTCGATGGTGGTATGTTATACCTTCAACTCCCCGAAGTGCGAGAGTATATGATTAAAGCGATGTTTCGAGCATAGATGAATATAATATGCAAATAGAGGGGTCGATACTACAAGGGGTGGAGGCCGTCAAAAGCTTGGAGCCAGCATCGGCTAACAATGATGGAAATACGGGAGTCCAAGAATTTTTTGAGAACAAGGCGGACTCATTCTTTTGTGGTGACATGTCTATCGACCTTTCAGTGTATGCGGAGTTGTGTCAGGAGATTAACATGGGACCATAGGATACTTCATACTTGGAGTATCCACTTACTCAATTCGTTGACCAATCTCTTATAAAGGTACATAAGATATGCATTTTAAGAGAGATTTTTTAAAAATGATTTATATTACTATGCTTTGTATAATTTAAATTGATTATTCTAACACCATTTTTTATTTGTGTAGGTGACATTTTCAGGATGAGTCAAGGAATGAGCGATAAGGAGTTGCAGGACATCTTCGCACGCATGTCTCCAGACCAACTCGTGAGATTCAGAGAGATGGCAGACAAGGAGCTGTCTCGTTCTTCGTCAGGGCGTTCTGCTAGATCTGCTTCAGCGAGATCGGATGCTTCGGCTTCGAGCAGACGATCTCGACGCTCATGACTTGGGCCAGAGGGAGGGAGTGCATCAGGATCAGGGGCATGTTGCTGTGGAGACACGGATGTGGTGTCTCCGTCTCGTCGTTCAGCTAGAGCTGCGTCACCTCCAGGATTTGTCACACCTGTGGGGACGTCTACTCCAGTTACTCCGGCTTTTGCGCAGTCGTCAGCAGATGGCACCCCTTGTCAATATTGTGGGAGAGAAGGAAGGAGTCTCACTTGTAGCTTTCTTGCTTGTACAATGGGGGAATACACACAAAGGTGGAGGCTGAAAATAGTTTTCCTCTTCTTAGTTGTGTAAGCCAAAAAGAACTCTCATACAAAGAAATAAAAGTGAAAAAATAGGCCAAAATGCATGACGTTTTTTACACATGGAAAGAAAGAAAGCATTAAATAATCATCCCCATGCCACCATCCAATAGGTGAGCAATCAAAATGAATATTTAATAAAGCTCAATTGGGTCTTGACAAGTAGCCAAATGAATTAATCGACTGCATACTCCCCCTTATGCCTATAAATACACCCCCTTGAAGGCCTCCTATTTTGCTGGTAAAATTTCTCTACTTCTCTTATCCATTGAAGCTTTGAGCCTTGAAGGAGAAAAATATCCCCCCCTCCCCCCCTTCATGTTGAGATAGAGAGAGAGATTCATAGGCCATCACATTGTGGAAATTGGAGAGTGAGAGATGGTGGGAGAGAGATAGGGCTTTTGAAAGGTCAAGGGCAAAGGCCATTTTGATCCCCTCTTGCTAAACTTCTACCTCATTTTCAATTTTCTACCCCCTATGAGGCCTTCGTCCCATATGATCATATTGCTAAGCAAAATGCTGGTGAATTTTTTTTGGACAACCATCAACTCTCCCTGAACTACCATGCCAATTTCGCGTGACATTCGATGGCTCCGCAAGGCCGCAGAAATTCAAAAAGCACATTTGAAGCATGGAAAGCAAGGAATGAGGTCGATGGAGAAAATGACACAATAGGAATTGACGAGACCCCTGTCACAGCAACCTGAGAGAGGTAACATCGAAGCAAAAACAACTATGAAATACTCGACAACCCTGAAACTATTAGCATCAGAAAATTAAAGAAATATCGGAAGTCTATAGGGCTTGTTGGACATTAATAAGAATTTGTTGATACAAAGTCTAAAGTCTAAACTGACTTGGAAAAGAATTTGAAATCCTACTAAGCGTGGTTTAGGGCAGGGCAGCGCATGATTTGCCTGCTATAGGCATAAATGCCCATATTATCTTTTAGGATGGAAATACCAAATTTTTCATAAGGATAAAATAGACTTCTCATAATTAATCAGATTCACAAAATAATTTGTGGATCCCGAAAAAGAGTTGTAAACATGTAGGAAGTGAAACCCTAAGAATAAGGTGGGACCTTAAAAGAGAAACCCTAGATTTGGATGGGGCTGCTTCCTATGCTAAAAAAACTTGCGCCTGTTTCTTTTTTATTTGTACATGCATTGATGGTGGTTGCACAGGAAAGATTGATTGTGCTTGCATAAATTAGATTTGATTGTAAATATACAATCAAGATAATGAGAGGAAAGATCGTGCTATGCCTCCCTCATAGCTAGACGCGAAACCCTACTCCAAGGGGGATTGTTTTGTACCACCGTGAGGAGCTTTGGACTAGCCTCGATGGTGAGAGGTTGATCAGGTAGGAATCCATTATGTAGGAGGAGGCGGGAGTACTAGGGGGGCTTTGGCCATAAATCTCTTGATCACTCCTAGGAACTACTTGACCCTCACACGAGTCAAGATGGGATCTTGGAGTCCCCAATACTAGGGAAGGGATAGAAATCTTGGAGGATTTCTTTTCTTGTGCATAGGCAGAAGGGATTTTCTGGTGAATAGAGGTTTTATGTTCTGCGTAGGCAGAAGGGGAAAATCATTGTAAATAACTTTGCAAAATAGTAAATATGTTTTTCCAAAAGACTATTTTCTTTGTCTTTGTGGCGTGCCGTAAAATTACGCAAAGGAACCTGTGATAACATGTTAATTAACAAAGTTGCTTTTATATGTCATAACTTAAGGTGATAGGTAATTATAAAACTAAAGAAAACCATTTGTGGGAAGTGGGTGGGTGGAGATCCCTGATGGCTCCATCCTACGGATGGGTGGTTTCGGTAAGCTGGGAGCTTCTCTCAAGAGATTGAACAAAACAATAGTTAGGAAAAATTAGGTAGAGCTGAGCATTGACTTATCTAAGTTCAGGTCTTAAAACATTGATCAGACATTATCTTAGGGGAAAGGTGCGGCGGTTGTGCTAGAACTTCGTTAGGGTTCCCTGAATCCTAACTAGTTACTGGAAAAAAGTGTTACACTCCATGAACCAAGAGTAACTACGATCGCTCTAGTCGGATGAGAAGCCCTTGTGGGACACCTATGATGGAGCTAGTTGATGTATAGAGATTCAGTTGTCAAATGAAGACCTCGAGCTCGTAGGTTGATCCTCATGGAGATGGCTAGTACCTTCCGTTATGGGGTGAACTCTAGTAAACCTAGAGGATAAACCTTGTGCATTCTCAGGAGTGCCGGGCGAAGCCGTGTAGGATAGTTTCTTGATGAACCACTAAAATATGCTGCTAGGGAATTGTTAGGTAGGCATGTGACACATTTTCATCTTAAGAAAATACATTATGTGACTTTATCAATCCCAACAAGCAAATGCCAATGTGAACATCCTCTTGAAATACCACTCTGTAGATCTCAATTGTTTTAATGGGCTACTTATGCATTTTATCCTCATTGAAAATGACATCATGGCTACATACTATCTTCTTTGATTCACGATGCCACAAGAGATAGCCCATTTCATCTGACTCTCCATAGTCTGAATCAGGGTTTCCCTAATGGTCAAGTTCCTAGAAGGTAGCTAGCATCGAGCACCAGACAAACCACTTTACCCAGAAACATCAGGGTCGAAGTAGACTTATACTGCACTTGGTTCAAGGAGAATGGAAAATGAGAGGGATGCGAAGCTCGATCTCTCTGCCCGTAAGGCATAGTCCCATTCCGTTCCCCTAAAACAGTATAAATTGGGACTCTAGCACTCTAGATTCTAGGTCATTGTTGCCTTGCTGTCAATTTTCTTTGAGAAAAGTTCCCGGCCTAGTGGGACCACCCTTCCGTACGACGGACCCAAGGTCACATCCATCACACTTTCCTCGGGTTGCTTTAGTTATCTAATTACCTACCACGTTTAGTTTGACAAGCAAAAACAGCTTCCTTAATTAACCAATTAAACACTGGTTCCTTCACGTAACTTAGACATTGATATAGAAAAACAATGTCAAGCAAGTTCCTTTTCAATATTTGAACCTTATTTATCAGTCTTTGGAATACATCATATAATCCGCCCGAAGGCTATTCCAACAATCCTCAGGGATCGCTATTCCAAGTTCTGCCCGTTGACTAGTATGCGGGCCTCGAGATCCCATCTCGAGTCACATCAGCCTCTTGTGCAAGATTTGGAGACAAGGGATTTACAGTCAGAGCCCTCTGGCACCCAACCGTCCTCCTGCTTTAAGTAGCACCCACAAAGAGACCTCTCGCGGCGGGTTCGGTCCACGTACCTGGCGCGGCTAATAACCCCCTTGGATAGGGTCAGGCAGATAGTCGGAATAAATGATGCTGCCTCTCCCTCCATGCTTTCAACCTGAAGCATTAGTTATTTTCCAGCATTAGTTCCTTGAGCAAAGAAGAACAAACAGTGCTCCTAAGTGTACAAACACAAGCACTCCAGTGGTCGTTTATACGGCCAATTGCTAAGGTGTGAATCCTTCTCTCCGAATACATCCGGCATTCAATCCGGGATCAATTGCGACTTGGCAAGATCCCAAGGGTTTCGTAAGCTGAGTTGCTTGTTTACCCCTTTTTCCTTGGGTTAGGATTTATACCCTATTGACACAACTTGTCACTACCTTAGGTATCCTTAAATTATAGACAATAAATCCTGGGCAACCCCACTTGATTGGTCAATTGCTTACTAGGCAATTCATAATTACCCTAACTTGGCAAGTCAGCCCCAAGGAAGGGTGATGTAGGAGGATGACTACTCATCTTCTAGAAAATTAGACTTGTACTTAGAACTCGCCAACCTTGTTCTAAGGAGTAGCAATACTATTTTGTGATTTAGACACAAAACCATGCGATATTGCAACTTGTTGCACGAGATAGGTGTCAGCACCTAACTTGTGGGATTATTTCTCCCATCACGCGGTATTCCTTGGTCAAGAATACCTTTGACCAAGATATAGGGTTTGGGAGTCCTATTGACCCAATCTAACCCTAGCCCTACTAGGCCGATAACGCTTTGGCCCTAGGGATCCTAAATTCATACGGAGGTTTAGTATTTGGTCAATTGATCCTGAGGGTGAGAACCCTAGATCATTCTTGCATGGGCGTTAAAATAACCCTAACATTTTTGAGAATGTGGGTAGGATCTTTGGGATTGAAAGTCTTAAATCGGCATCCCAAGTGTGATACTAGGCAGAATTTTAACGTTTCTTAACCCCACCTAGCACTCTGAGGTGATCGACATATGCAATTTGATCGTACCTTTATGATTTTCATGTGAGCTACTCAACTATATGCGAATTACTTAGTTGATTTAACTAACCCACGATTAGAGACGATCATCCCTTTTAAATATGCAAATACTTCCTTCTAAATTAGCAAGTACTTTTCCCTAAAAGGTGCAAGGAACTACAAGATGTATGCGATGTATCATTCCATGCAAATTTGCGATTTCACGACTATAGACATTTTCCTTCTATGCAGGTATAAGATTTACAATGATCTTTTCTTTTCCTTGCCCTAAACTATAATGATGCAACGAAATCAAAGCTTTAATATTTTTAATGAAGATACATCCAAACTTTGATAAATGAACTCTATGCATGAGCGAATGCCATGAGTCCATCCTTGATTTAATCCTTCCTTTTATAACTTAACTTGACCTAAAATGTAACCATCTTCGCATGCAATTTGCAAAGTTCATAATTTCATTTCCATGCATTGTGACTATTTGGACATCATTCAATGGGCGTCTAAGATTATCTCATACACGAGTCACAACTAGGAGATTATTACCTAAGTGTATTATGTGTTATATGTGCTGTTCTTTTCGCGATGCAATAAAGATGCCTTTGGACAATTCCGTCTTTTTACTTATGCATCATGCGTTTAGAATTTGCAGTTACCCTTGACCATGGAAATGCAAGCAATTGGAATTACACGACATGCAATTAACTTGTAGATCGAATGAGTAAATAAATTTCCTAATGCATTTAAACTCGCCTACGAGAATTAAACACATGCTTAATGCATTCTTTCATGCAGGAATTTTATCGGAACCTGGGCATTAAGATTCAGGGCGTTGTCTACTCACGTACTTGGGTTGGAAGCTCACGCGTGTGCGCCTCGCGACTTTTTCTTAGGAGCCATTTATGCAGTGAATTTTGTCGCAGCAACTCCCCCTTGGTTTACTCGCGCATTTCGAAGTCTCTCAGTCCAAGATCTCCTCTCCCACACAGGACACAGGCCTTGCAGTCACGGTCTTATGGAAGCCTTAATGGAAGCTTCTAAGCTTCTGTCCACAGGTTGATGACGTGGAGAGAGAAAACGATTGGGAATATGATGAGGATGGAGGTGAAGATGACGATGAGGACAATGATGATGATGATAATAATGATGATAATGATGATGAAGGTGGAGGCGCAACAGCCTAGCGGCGTGGTCTGGCGGCGTGGCGGACAAGCAGCGGCACTTCGGCGACGGGCAGTAGCAGCACGACCTTCCGTCCTCCCTCTCAAGCTTGGGAGGGGGGGTTCATATAGCACTAAGGGGGGGGGGAGGGTAGCCACACACGTGGCGGTGCTACATGCCTCTCCCCATGCCCCTCCTCACTCAACTCGCACACATACTTCCTCTCCCGCCATGTGATGGTGGCTGAAGGGGAGGGGAGTTCTAATAAAAACAATTTGCCAAAAATTTATCCATGATCCCTTTTCCCCCTTGAAGGGGTGTTCCCGCATAGGCCCATGGTGGCTTGCGGTTTTCAAGCCACGGCTTCCTATATGCGACACAGAGCTGGAATTCGCTATTGCGCGAGGGTGGAGCACTTAGCCAAATGTTTTTCCATTGGGGGATATTATTTTGAACCGCTTTTGTGCGAGATTTTGGGTCTTCAATATTTCGTATATATTCTCTCCCCCTTAGAGGAATTGAGATGTCCTCATCTCGAAAGAACTGGGGGTATTGTTGGTTGAGAGTATTTTCATCTATCCAAGTGGCATCCTCTTCTGGATAATCTTTCCACTGGACGAGGTATTGTCTCAAGGCCCTGGATCTCAAATGCCTCTCCCTAACATCTAAGATCTTGTCAGGCCGTAGCTCAAGGACTCCTTGGCTAGGCATTACAACTTGTTGATTATCAAGCACGTGACTAGGGTTAGGCACATACTTTTTCAGTAGGCTGATATGGAATACATTATGAACTTTTAGGTTTTCGGGGAGTTGAAGTCTATAAGCATTAGACCCTAGGCACTTGAGAATCTTGTAGGGTCCACAATACCTTGGACTTAGCTTTTTTGCATTCACCCAAAGATAGGGAACTCTTCTTTGCACGTACGCGAATGAAGACCATATCACCTTCAACGAAGGATCTGTCTTGCCGTTTCAAGTCCACGTAAGCCTTTTGTCTGTTCTTGGTGGCTTGGATATCCTGTCTTATTGACTTGATTTGGTCATCCATGTCTTCCAGCATCTACTTTGAAGCTTCAACCCTCAAGGTTGGATCCAAAAAGTTTAAAGGACTATGACAATCGTGCCCATACAATGCTTGAAAAGGGGTCATCTGAATGCTTTGTTGGTAAGAAGCATTGAAGGCAAACTCAACCGGTGGCAAATATTGAATCCACTTTTTGGGTTCGCGACAGTAGTGTGCCCTAAGCATATCCTCAATGACTTGGTTGACTCGTTCTGTTTGCCCATCAGTTTGGGGATGGTAAGCGGTACTAAAACAGAGTTGAGTCCCAATGGACTCGAAGATAGCCCTCCAGAAGTGTGATGTGAAGAGAGAGAGTCACGATCACTAATTATTCTTCTGGGTAACCCATGTAGTTTGAATATTTCCTTGATGAATA
Source organism: Lygodium microphyllum (assembly GCF_053477565.2). NCBI lineage: Eukaryota > Viridiplantae > Streptophyta > Polypodiopsida > Schizaeales > Lygodiaceae > Lygodium > Lygodium microphyllum. The sequence continues at coordinate 73,923,172 of NC_141157.1, read as the reverse complement.
ACCTTGCAATGTCTGAGGCTTTATAGTTTGTCTTAATAGGAATAAGATGTGCAACCTTGGTGAGCATATCCACTACGACCATAATGGAGTTGTATCCTCCCTGAACTTGGGGCAGGCCACCAACAACAAAGTCCATACTAATGAATTCCCATTTCATTTGGGGAATGTCAAGTGGTTGCAATTTCCCTGGCATTTTGACATGTTCGGCCTTAATGCGTTGACAAGACAAACATTCCGTGACATATTTGAGAACATCACCTTTGAGTCTATCCTAGTAATAGCTCCTCCTGACTGCGTTAAGGGTCTTGGCACAACTAGGATGTCCTGAGAAAGGGGAGTCATGGGCTTCCCAAAGTATCTTCTGCTTGAGTGATTGGCTTGCCGGTATACATAATCTTGTCCTATAGTAGACAAGTCCACTATTGATAGAGAATTCTTGATACTTTGTCTGTAGCTTCGGGTCTTGATCCTTGATGGGGATTTCCTTTAGCAATTTTTGATAGGTTGGGTCATGGCATGTTTCTTCTCTAGCTAGCTCAAGAATTGGGTTGTTTGGCATGGATACCTTTGTGGCTAGAGATTTGGCTGTTGATGGATCTTGCAAAATTAGTGAATTTAGAAATGCGTTGCGACTGAGTGCATCGACAACTACGTTCTCCTTTCCAGGCCGGTATTTGATTTCAAAATCATATTCTTCCAGCACTTCAATCCATCGACATTGCCTCATATTGAGCTCATTCTGGGTGAAAATCCATTTAAGACTCTTGTGGTCTGTCACTAGGGTAAATTTGTTACCCAACCTAAAGATATCCTGCATTAACCTGTTGAAGGTAGGAGGTGCATTTGTTAGTCCGAATGACATGACTAGGAATTCAAAGTGCCCGTACCTTGTACTAAATGCAGTCTTCAGGATATCTTCTTCCTTGATCCTTATCTGATAATATCCAAACCTGAGATCAATATTAGAGAAGATCTTCGCACCTTGAAGAAGGCGGTCAAGAAGTTCATCTATTCTTGGAATGGGGTACTTGCTTTTAATGGTCGATTGATTCAACCCTTTGTAATCAATGCATAGCCGAAGCGTTCCATCTTTCTTCTTCTGCAACAGCACTGGAGCTCCCCATGGCGAATTGCTAGGACAGATGTAGCCTTGGTCTAACAGTTGCTTGAGTTGCTCCTTCAGCTCAATCACTTCCACGATGGACATCCTATATGGTCTCTTTGCAATTGCTGCAGCTCCTGGCGCTAGCTTGATTTCGTAATCGACTTCCCTTTGAGGAGGAAGTTCTGTCAGCTCTTCAGGAAATATGTCTGCGTATTCCTTTAACCATGAAGGATCTTCCCTAGATTCCTGATTCTGATCTAGCTTATTTAGTTTAATCAAATAGACAGGGGCCCTTTCTAACTCGTGTTATTATCTGTGTTGCTTTGGCCAATTGAATTTTTGGCCTATCAGCCTCTCCTTGAGTTGTGACTAGTTCCCCTTCAGAATTTCGAAAGGAGACTTGGCCCTTTCCACAGTGAATGTGGGCATCATTGGGTATTAGCCAATCCATACCGAGCAAACATTACATTAATATGCCCACTTTAGCTTTTAGCCAAGTCACCTAATCACTTAACTCCTTTACCAACACTTACAGCCAAGACAGTCATTGATAAAAAGTCTATTTCATTCATATGGGCATAGCCCTTTTGAGTACAATTATTCTTTTGGGAAGGTAGAACAAGCTGATTGGCACATCAATTTGGGGAAAATAAGATTGTGTTACATTCGGCTACGGGAAATGAGTAGTAATATGGATTGGGGTTAGGAATCGATAGGTCATAGGAAGCTTGGGATATCCCTTCCTTTGATACCTGTTCTTCTCATAATGTCCCAACACCTTGATTCTGTTGGCAGGGATTATTCGAGTCACTTCCTCGTACACATATTTGTTCTGCTAGACCTTTCGACTGCCGACATGTAGGGTTGCATTTGCGTGAGCCTCGACAAAGATGAACAGCTTCACGATCTTTAAATCTTCCATCCACTTGATTCTCTTCAAGTTGGTCTGAAGGTACACAAGTCGGTGGGCAGCTATGTAATAAATTCTTGAATCACCCATCCATCTCTGTTCCACGTACAGGGGTGAAGGATTGTAGATGCGGTCTAGGATATTCATCATGCCTAGTCTCTGTTGATAAACCAAAGCACGCATTGTAGTCATAAACATAACCTGGAACACCAAGAATTTGTTCCATGCTTCGCGACTCTACAGGCCAGCATCCATAAGTAAATAAGGAAATGTTCTTAACGGCAACATTGGTCTACTTTCCCTCATTAATATTACCTTGTAAATATTAGATTTTGTTGGTTCACTATGATACCAACTGTAATGTGTCCCCCTGTCCACTTGTAGGACACGTCTTAGCAGCCCATCGGGAAGAGAGTCTAGAAAGTGCCGCCCGGCACTCCCAAGAAATATCACAAGGTTTGTGATCTAGGTCTTCCTGAGTCTACCACGAAGCGGAAGCATTCCGGCCATTTCCACTTAGAACCGACTTGAATCAGGGTTTCCCTAATGGTCAAGTTCCTAGAAGGTAGCTAGCGTCGAGCCCCAGAAACTACTTTACGTAGAAACATCAGGGTCGAAGCGGACATATACTACACTTGGTTCAAGGAGAATGGGAAACGAGAGGGATGCGAAGCTTGACCTCTCTGCCCATAAGGCATAGTCCCATTGCGTTCCCCTAAAACAGTATAAATCAGGACTCTAGCACTCTAGATTCTAGGTCATTGTTGCCTCACTGCCAATTTCCTTTGAGAAAAGTTTTCGGCTAATTGGGACCACCCTTCCATAGGATGGACCCAGAGTCACATCCATCGCACTTTCCTCGGGTTGCTTTAGTTATTTAATTACCTACCACGTTTAGTTTGACAAGCAAAAACAGCTTCCTTAATTAGCCAATTAAACATTGTTCCTTCAAGTAACTTAGAACTGACATAGAAAAACAATGTCAAGCAAGTTCCTTTTCAATATTTGATCCCTATTTATCAGTCTTTGGAATATATCATATAATCCGCCCGAAGGCTATTCTAGCAATCCTCAAGGATCGCTATTCCAAGTTCCGCCCGTTGACTACTATGGGGGCCTCGAGATCCCATCTCGAGTCATGTCGGCCTCTTGTGCAGGATCCAGTGGCAAGGGATTTATGACCAGAGCCCCCCCTGGCACCCAAGCGTCCTCCTGCTCCAAGTAGCACCCACGGAGAGACCTCTCGCGGCGGGTTCGGTCTACATACCTGGTGCGGCTAACAACCCCCTTAGATAGGGTCAGGCAGACAGTCGGGGGTAACTGATGCTGCCTCTCCCTCCAAGATTTCAACCTGAAGCATTAGTTATTTTCCAGCATTAGTTCCTTGAGCAAAGAAGAACAAACAGTGCTCCTAAGTGTACAAACACAAGCACTCCAGTGGTCGTTTATACGGCCAATTGCTAAGGTGTGAATCCTTCTCTCTGAATACATCCGGCATTCGATCTAGGATCAATTGCGACTTGGCAAGATCCCAAGGGTTCCGTAAGCTGAGTTGCTTTTTAATCCCTTTTTCCTTGGGTTAGGGTTTATACCCTGTTGACCCAACTTGCCACTACCTTAAGTATCCTTAAATTATAGACAATAAATCTTGGGCAACCTCGTTGTCCTCACTTGATTGGTCAATTGGTTACTAGGCAATTCATAATTACCCTAACTTAGCAAGTCAGTCCCAAGGAAGGGTGATGTAGTAGCATGACTACTCATCTTCTAGAAAATTAGACTTGTACTTAGAACTCGCCAACCTTGTTCTAAGGAGTGGCAATACTATTTTGTGATTTAGACACAAAACCATGTGATGTTGCAATTGGTTGCACGAGATAGGTGTCAGCACCTAACTTGTGGGATTATTTCTCCCATCACGCGGTATTCCTTGGTCAAGAATACCTTTGACCAAGATATAGGGTTTGGGAGTCCTATTGACCCAATCTAACCCTAGCCCTACTAGGCCGATAACGCTTTGGCCCTAGGGATCCTAAATTCATATGGAGGTTTAGTATTTGGTCAATTGATCCTGAGGGTGAGAACCCTAGATCATTCTTGCATGGGCGTTAAAATAACCCTAACATTTTTGAGAATGTGGGTAGGATCTTTGGGATTGAAAGTCTTAAATCGGCATCCCAAGTGCGATACTAGGCAGAATTTTAATGTTTCTTAATCCTACCTAGCACTCTGAGGTGATCGACATATGCAATTTAATCATACCTTTATGATTTTCATGTGAGCTACTCAACTATATGCGAATTATTTAGTTGATTTAACTAACCCACGATTAGAGACGATCATCCCTTTTAAATATGCAAATACTTCCTTCTATATTAGCAAGTGCTTTTCCCTAAAAGGTTCTAGGAACTGCAAGATGTATGCGATGTATCATTCCATGCAAATTTGCGATTTCACGACTATAGACATTTTCCTTCTATGCAGGTATAAGATTCACAATGATCTTTTCTTTTCCTTGCCCTAAACTATAATGATGCAATGAAATCAAAACTTTAATATTTTTAATGAAGATGCATTTAAACTTTGATAAATGAACTCTATGCATGAGCGAATGCCATGAGTCCATCCTTGATTTAATCCTTCCTTTTATTACATAACCCGACCTAAAATGTAACCATCTTCGCATGCAATTTGCAAAGTTCATAATTTCCTTTCCTTGCATCGCGACTATTTGGACATCATTCAATAGGCATCTAAGATTATCTCATACACGAGTCACAACTAGGAAATTATTACCTAAGTGTATTATGTGTTATACGCGTTTTTCTTTTCGCGATGCAACAAAGATGCCTTTAGACAATTCCGTCTTTTTACTTATGCATTATGCGTTTAGAATTTGCAGTTACCCTTGACCATGGAAATGCAAGTAATTGCAATTACACGACATGCAACTAACTTGTAGATCGAATGAGTAAATAAATTTCCGAATGCATTTAAACTTGCCTATGATAATTAAACACATGCTTAATGCATTTTTTCATGCAGGAATTTTATCAGGACCTCGGCATTAAGATTCAGGGCATTGTGCACTCACGTACTCGGGTTGGAAGCTCCCGTGTGTGTGCCTTGCGACTTTTTCTTAGGAGCCATTTATGCAGTGAATTTTGTCACAGGAACTCCCCCTTGGTTTACTCATGCGTTTCGAAGTCTCTTAGTCCGAGATCTCCTCTCCCATGCAGGAGACAGGCCTTGCAGTCACGGTTTTTAAAAACCAGGGAAGGCACGAGAGGACAAGGCTTATGGAAGCCTTAATGGAAGCTTCTAATAGAAGCTTCTAAGCTTTTGTCCAACAGACTGATGACGTGGAGAGAGAAAATGATTGGGAAGATGATGAGGATGGAGGTGAAGATGACGACGAGGACAATGATGATGGCGATGATAATAACGATGATGATGATGATGAAGGTGGAGGTGCAACAGCCTAGCAGCATGGTAGCATAGCACCGGAGAGGCAGCAGCACTTCGATGACGGGCAGCAGCAACACGACCTTCCGTCCTCCCCCTCAAGCTTGGGAGGGGGGGTTCATATAGCACTAAGGGAAGGGAGGGTAGCACACACATGGCGGTGCTGCATGCCTCCTCCCCATGCCCCTCCTCACTCAACTCCCACACATACTCCCTCTCCCGCCATGCAATGGCTGAAGGGGAGAGGAGTTCTAATTTAAAAAAATTTGCAAAAAATTTATCCATTATCCCTTTTTCCCCTTGAAGGGGTGTTGTTCCCGCGTAGGCCCATGGTGGCTTGCGGTTTTCAAGCCACGGCTTCCTATACATGACACGGAGCTGGAGTTTGCTATTGCGCGAGGGTGGAGCACTTAGCCAAAGGTTTTTCCGTTGCGGGAGATTATTTTGAACCATTTTTGCACGAGATTTTGGGTCTTCAATATTTCGTAGCGGAAATATTACATCTACACTTAGCACATTGGTGGTCATTATGACACTCACATGGCCACTGACTTATCACTTATTATATTTAGGTTGTTACACCTACCTACAACTGGCAAAGATATAGCGCTAAATGATTAGTGTAGTCGGTTATGCACTGTTTGACTTAGAAGGCTACTTTCCTTTATGTTGTATCCTATCTATACTTTGTGTACATTGTATAGTGTGTGAAAGAAGATAAAAAACTAGCAAGAAAATGTTTTGGCCTCCATCTCTCTTCTTGTATTCTTGAGTGAGCTTCCTCTTGTGTATAGAGTGTGTGTTTGGCACAGTAGCTCAAGCAAAGTCCCCCCAGCACACGATTCTTGACATGGTATCAGAGTCGTGCCACTGAGAGAGGCTGATTTTGAAGGCTAAAGTGAAGGAGAAGAAGCAAGGTTCGAGCAAGCAAGAAATGGGTAAGAAGCTCTCCCATTCTTCCACTCTCTCTCTTGCTTATGGAGGCACTGGAAGTAGGGTAGAGCAAGAATCTCATATTGTTGTGAGATTTGTGTGCAAGCAAAGCACTATATATTCTACAAATAAGGTCTTTAGGGCTCACCCGCAGTTATTTTGGGCGTTTGAGGCCATTTCAGGCCCCATTTTAGAGCTGCAAGGTTGCAGACATCAATTTCAAGGTACACTGTGATTTCGACTATATTGACCGAAAGTGGGTGCACAGGTTATAGATTTCAAATCTGTAATTTTTGAGGTGTTTGCAGGAAACAAATATAAGTCTTATCTGCAAATAGGTTGCAGATTACATGTACTATTGAGCAATCAGTGAAAAAGGTTGCTTGGTGTATTGATGTGCATGTGTTGTGAAAGATTGCAAAAGACTAGCTTGCTGTGTCGTATCCTTGTTTGTGATAATGGCAGAGAACTGTGGAAATCCCATTATTGAGAAGCTCGACAAGAACAACTACCCTTGATGGAAGTTCCGTGTGACAAACTTCCTCATTGGAAAGATCCTTTATGAGTTTGTTTCAGGTGAAGAAAAGGAGCTAGAGCTAGGTATCCCTCCGACTGCAGATGAATTAAAAGCATGGAAAGAATGGAATGGGAAACACAAAAATGTGATGTACTGGTTATCTGCAGTCATTGATAATATGATGTTGGGACATATCAAGAATGCAAAAAATTCACATGCAGCTTGGACAATTTTTTAGAACATATTTTCAGTAAATAAAAAGGCACGAAAGATTCAACTCAAGCAAGAGTTGAATGCCTTGAAGAAAGGGAAAATGTCTGTCAATGAGTACGTGTTGAAGGTGAGGAGCATTGCAGATGCTGTAGCAGCAGCGATTGATGCAATGCCTGATGACGATGATTTGGTTTCATCCACTTTGAGTGGCCTTAATAATGAGAAGGCATGGAAATCATTTGTTACTTCAGTATACGTACGGAAGCCATTTCCAGATTTTGATGAGCTGATCTCTCTCACGATTACTAAAAAGATCAATATGCAGGGTGATTCATCTGAAAAAAATGGTGAATAGGTTCAAGCATTTTACTCAAGTTCAGGAAGGGGACGTGGTAGATCCTCTTTGAGAGGCCATGGTATGGGACGTGCTGGCGATAACCAACAAAATAGGTTTAATCAGCAATTTGGTGAAATGCAGGTTTTAGGAGGCCGAGGAAACTTTAGAGGTAGGGGGAGCTCTAGAGGAAGAGGTGGATGGCAGAATAGAGGTTCTTGAAATTTTTCTATTGTTTGCCATTATTGTGGCAAAATAGGTCATATTGCAGCCAATTGTTATGCTAAAAAGGATGATATTAGTAGTGTAAATTACAGCAATGAAAGTATGCATCATCTTCACGACAAAAGGAAGACAAAAATGAGCATTTGTTTGTTATGCATCATATGATGAATGCAATTACAAGAAAGGGGACACATGATGATGTATGGTATGTCGATTCAGGTGCATCTAATCATATGACGAGTCATGTTGAATGGTTTGGAGAGATGCAGAACTTACAAAATCTAGGTTATGTGCAAATGGGTGATGATTCATGCCACCCAATTTCACACATTGGAAAGGTTCCCTTATCCTTGTATGATGGCTAGACAAAGAGTTTGACAGATGTATTGCATATGCCATCAATCACAAAGAATCTAGTGTCTGTTGGTGAAATGGTAGAGCAAGGGTTGCAGGTTCGATTCAATGCAAAAGATTATTTTGTAGAAGACTTTAATGATAAGTGCAGGTTGGTCGAAAAAGGAAGTAGAGTTGGCCGCATGTTCACTTTAGATGCTGGAATTTCTGCAATGGATGCTGCTATGTATGCTAAAGGAAAAGGAGTAGTTGCAGATATTTAAATATGGCATAAACCTATTGGACATGCGAATTTGCAAAGGTTGAAATTAATGCAGTCTAGAGGATTGGTTACAAGGTTGCCTTCATTTAGAGTTGAAAAATTTCATAAAGTCTGTGAAGCATGCCAGTTTGGTAAGTAGATAAGACAACCCTTCTCGCATGACAGAGAAGTGAGTAGAAAAATACTTGATGTAGTGCATACAAATGTTTGGGGGTCTACACAGAATGTATCTCTTGGTGGAAACAAATACTTTGTCACATTTATTGATGATTGTTCAAGGAAGTTATGGGTATACTTCATGAAGAAAAAGAGTGATGTGTTTGAGTACTTCAAATCTTTTAAGGCAGCTGTTGAAACAGAAACGGGCTTAAAAGTGAAGTGCTTGAGATCAGATAGAGGGGGAGAGTACCTCTCTAATGAATTTAGTGGCTTCTTGAGGACTCATGGGATAAAGAGGCAATTTACTTGCAGGTATACCTCATAGCAAAATGGGGTTGTAGAAAGAAAAAATAGGCATATTGCAAAAGTCGCACGAGCATTAATGGCTGAAAAGAATATGCCCAAACATTTTTGGTCTGAGACTATCCATATTTCTGTCTATATTATGAGCAGAACCCCACAGCTGCAGTTCATGGGATGACTCTTGAAGAATGCTTTACTGGCAAGAAGCCCAATGTATCGCACTTGAAGGTATTTGAATGTGTTGCATATGTTCATGTGCCATATGAGCTATGAAAGAAGCTTGATTGAAAGGCTGAAAAATGTATTTTTATTGGATACTCTTTAGAGTAGAAAGGGTATCGCTGTTATAACCCTGTCACAGGTGAGTTTAGAGTGAGCAAGGATGTTATCTTTGATGAGATGGGCAGATGGTATGCACCTGATGGTGATGTATTAGATGATGACAATGATCAGGACAGCTATATGCAGAAAGAAAAACAAGAATCACGGAGTCTTAGTGGACCAGAAACATCATCTGGTACTATACCTATAGTGAGCCCTTGGTCTGGGAGACTAAGGAGTAGCCCCACATCTTCAGGTGGATCTATAAGTGTTGTAGGGAAGGGCAAAGGAAAGAAGAAAGTGCTAGATAGTAATGATGCATCTACCAGTCATTTGGGATTTGATAGAGATTCTAGTGGTTCAGAGAGTTTGGATGATGAGCTTGGTATTCCTTCAATCAGGACATCAGGTGTACAAAGAGCTCATAGTAACATAAAGGCTCCATTGAGTGATCTGATGGTATGCAGATCTAGTAGGGTCAGATAACCTATTAAAAGATTTGGTTTTGAAGGTTATGCAGCTCACCATTATGCTTATATGGTGAAACTAGTTGAGGATGTTGAGCCCACTTGTTTTGAGGATGCTGTTGGTCATGCTCATTGGGATGCAGTAATGGATGAGGAGATGGCTGCATTAGAAGCTAATAAGACTTGGGATTTGGTACCCTTACCTAAGGGTAAGAAAGCTATTGGCTGTAAGTGGGTTTACAAAGTCAAGCATAATGCAAATGGTTCAGTTAGCATGTATAAAGCTAGGCTGGTTGCAAAAAGCTATGCTCAAACATATGGCATAGATTATGAAGAGACATTCAGTCCAGTTGCTAGGATGGCAACTGTTAGATGTGTGATTGCCTTGGCAGTAGCCAAAGGTTGGAGTTTGCAGCAAATGGATGTTAAGAATGCCTTCTTGCATGGTGAATTACAAGAAGAAGTTTATATGGAGTAGCCATCAGGTTATGAGGATTTAGAGTATCCCACATATGTGTGCAGGTTAAAGAAAGCACTCTATGGGCTAAAGCAAGCACCTAGAGCATGGTTTGACAATATTGGAGAGTATCTTGTCAATATTGGATTTTGTATTTCTGTTGTTGATCACTCACTTTATGTGAGAAAGGGAGATGCAGGTTTGGTCAGCATAGTCATCTATGTGGATGACTTGATTATTACAGGTGACAGTGACAATGGGATTGCTGATGTTAAGGACTTCTTGAAGAAGAAGTTTGAGATGAAAGATTTGGGTGAGTTGAGATACTTTCTTGGTATTGAGGTGATCAGATGTGATGATGGTATATGGCTATTCCAAAGACAGTATGGCTTGGATATATTATCAAAGTATGGTATGACAGGATGTGAGCCTCTTTCAGTACCATTGGAGTAAAATGTGAAGTTGAGTGCTGACTTTGGGGATGAGATAGAAGACCCTACTATGTTCACGAGGATAGTAGGGAGTTTGATTTACATGACTATCACAAGGCCACACTTGAGCTATGCTACTGGACTTGTTAGTCAGTTTATGCAGATGCCTAGAAAGCCTCATTTGGATGCAGTTAGAGGTATATTGAGATATGTGAAGTCCACTTTACATTATGGAATTTTTTTATGAGGCAGGTAAGGATGTACAAGTCTTTGGATACACAAATGTAAATTGGGCTGGTAGCATGTCAGACAGAAGATCTACTAGTGGATTCATGTTTTCCCTTGGTAGTGTAGCAGTTACATGGAGCAGCAAAAAGCAACCTACAGTTGCTTTATCGAGTATAGAGGCTGAGTATATGCTATGGAAGCATGTGAGGTGGTATGGCTACAAAAGTTATTAGGTGATTTGGATGTGTAGAGATATGGTCCAGTTGTCATTCATTGTGACAACATGAGCATCATACAGTTAGCTAGGAATCTAGTGTTCCATGCTAGGACAAAACACATTGAGGTGCACTACCACTTTGAGAGAGAAGGTACTTCTAGGAGAGATTGACTTGGTATATGTCAGCATACAGGATAAGATAGCTAACATTTTCCCAAAGACATTGGGTGCAAAGAAGCTTTGAAAGTTTCGAAGCTTACTTGGAGTTGCAGAGATAGAGTTGAGCTTGAGGGGGAGTGTTGAGATGGCAAGCTCAACACATGCGGACATTGATGATGAATCGCCTAGCTAGATGGGTCCGCACATCTACACTTAGCATGTTGGTGGTCATTATGGCACTCACATGACCATTGACTTATCACTTATTATATTTAGGTTGTTACACCTACCTACAGCTGACAAAGATATAGCGCCAGTTGATTAGTGTAGTCGATTATGCAAGGTTTGACTTAGAAGGCCACTTTCCTTTATGTTGTATCTTATCTATACTTTGTGTACATTGTATAGTGTGTGAAAGAAGAGAAAAAATCAGCAAGAAAACATTTTGGCCTCCATCTCTCTTCTTGTGTTCTTGAGTGAGCTTCATCTTGTGTGTGTGTTTGATGCAGTAGCTCAAGCAAAGTCCCCCACCACGTGATTCTTGACATGTCCACCACATCATATCTCCCCCTCATTGACATAGTGGTGTTAGTGGATGGTGAGCTGGAGCTCCACAATCTCCTATCCATGATGGAGATATCATTGTACCACTAGGGCATGTCAATGGAGTACTCTACTGCAAATCAAGTGTAGAAACATGTGTAGAAGGCATATCCGATGGCACTGCAGTAGTGATGTATACCAAGATGCCATCTCATCAAAGATAACATCTTTACTCACTAGTATCTCTCGAGTAGAGGGATCATAGCATTTATATGCCTTCTTCTTCTGTGAATAACCAATAAAGACACACTTATGTGCTTTCAGATCCATCTTCTTCCTCTTCTCATCAAGAATATGCACATAAGCATGCACATAAGCAAGACAAACAAATACTTTCATGTGAGTGATATTAGGCTTGTAGCCATACAGCTTCTCAAATGGTGTCATATAATGAATACTTGTAGTGGGAGTCCTGTTCAAGATATACATGGCTGTCATAATAGCGTTAGCCCTATAATAGAGCGGCATCTTCTTCTCATTCATCATTGCACGAGGAGCTTCCATTAAGACCATGTTCTTTCATCGAACTATCCCATTTTTCTGTGGAGTGTAGCTACATGTAAGCTGCCTACGTATGCCATTTTCAACCAAAAAATTATCAAATTCATTTGATGCATACTCCCCACCACTGTCAGATCTCAAACAAGAGATGTAGCAATCAAATTCCTTTTCAACTTGCTGCTTAAATTGCTGAAAAATAGCAAACATCTCATCCTTTGTTTTCAATATATAAATCCAAGTATAGCGATTGAAGTCATCAATGAATGTCACATAATAATTAGAGCCTCCCACAAATGCATTATGGGTTGGCCCTCACACATCAGAGTGAACCAACTACAACGGTCGCTTACTATTTCTTACATGCTTAACAAATGGCAACCTTGACTATTTACCAAACTGACAAGCATCGCAGACATGACCAATATCTGTGTAGGCAAACTTGGGTAGACATGTAACAAGATGTTTCTTTTGCATCATTTGCAGTGGCTGAAGATTAACATGTCCCACTCTCTTATGCCATATTTCTAAATCTCTAACTATGCCACTAGAGCCATGGACAAACATGGCTAATTTCAACTATGGCAAAGTGGCATCAAGAGTAAACATCCTGCCATTCCTATGACCATGAGAAATCAATTTGTAGCCATTACCAAAATCCTCAATGAAGCAACCATGCTTATTAAGCCTAACTTGCAAATTCTCCTCAGTCATCTAACCCACAGACAATAAATTTTTAGTAATTGACGTGACATGCAATACATCATGTAAGTTCTTCTTCTTGTCATCATGGATTACCAGAGGCACTTTGCCTTTATGTTCAATGCAATGCTGTGTGTCATCCCCTATGCATACATAGCCATTCCTCTCAGGCACCATGTCAATAAACCAATCACCATGAAGGATCATATGATTTGATGCCCCTGAGTCAATATACCAAATAGTATCCTCAGTAGACTTCTTAGCAGCTTTGTCTTTCACATATGTCATGGCAAAGAGTCTATCCCCAGAAGCATCATCTATCTAACTAGATGATGCATAATGTCCATGCTACTTGCCCTTTTGATTGCTCTGTTTCTTCCAGCATTCCTTGGAAATATGACCATACTTTCCAGATTAGTGAAAATCCTTATCCTTATTAGGATTGTCAGATGGATGTTGATGTTGCCAGGAGCCTCTGCCTCTAGGGCTAGATCTCCCCCTTCCTCTAAAATTTCCACTCCTCTTGCATTTGAACCCTACTGATTATTATTGTCATAAGATACATTTTGTCGGCCTCCTTTGCCGGAACCATAACCTCTACCATGGCTTCCACAGCTGCGTTGATGCGAATAAAAGACAACATCCTTGCTCTTGGAGCTGCTAGAGCTTGTAGCCAAGAAACTTCCTCATGAATAATCAATGCAACCAGCTCATTGAAATCTGGCATTTTAGCCCACACAGATATGGAAGTATCAAATGACTTATATTCAGATCCCAAGCCATTTAATGTCACTGCAACCATGTCTTCATCCTCAATCTATGTGCCAATGGATGCAAGCTGATCCAAAATAGTCTTAATCTCTATAATATAACCATGTATAGATCTGCCTTTTTTCTCCATGTTATTGACTTTTTGCTTTAACTGTATCTTCCTGGCACTGGTAGTTGTGCCATAATATCTAATCAATATGTTCCATGCATCTACTGGTGACTTGCAGTTAATGATTTGCATTACCATAGCATCCAAGATGCACAAAGATAACCAGTGTAGCACCCTGCGAGCTCTTTCCAACCAAGCTCGGTGCGCTCATCTTTGATTAGCTATAGGATTCCTCTCTAGGATTTTAGGTTCAACTTCAACACTTGTCACCAAGTCCCAATATCCTTTACCTATCAAGAATTTCTCCATGCGGAACTTCCATATGGCATAATTATTGCTGTCAAGCTTTTCCCCCACTATCTAGGTTATGTTGTCGGTCCTATCTGCTTTTGCCATATTGTAATAGACAATGGCTAGTCAATTCCTGACTTCCTACAAGCCAACAAGTCTAACTAACCAACTGTAGTCTTTGACTATTTATCATAGTTTTCATGAAAAAAATGTCTGCTACAATCAGGGTATTTCAGCCCATTAACTTCTCAAGACCATCCACAAACATGTGGCATGACCTGTAGGTACATCAATCAACACATAGACCATGTAGTTGCTGTAACTCTATATCATGCAACCTCGTTGTAGTCAACCAAGCATGCAGTTTAAAATTTATGACTGTCAATGACCACCAGCTCTTTCAAGGCCAAAACTGAAATGTATACATGTCATACATGTCGTACATATAGGAGTCCATACATGATCATGCGGGCACAATTCAGTGCATATACATCAAGTACAAGTGTTAAATACCTTGCTTGCAGGTTTCAATAAGCCAAATACTCAGTTAAACTAGGTTTACCTAGCTCCAAAATGTCCTTAAAGTACTTCATGCATGTGCTATCAAATGTAGGGGTCAATACATGACCATACAGACAACCATGGACACTCTGTCTTCAATAGACAATGTCATAGAATACATTCCCTATTTGTAACTAGTCAAAACAATGTCAATGCACTTATTTTTAGCTCCAAACTCCAACTTTCATGAGCATTCAATTCTCATCTCAGTCCTCAAGACATTTAGCAGACATATGTCATGTCATACATTTGACAGAAGTTAACCGATGTTATGTAATGCTTCAAGACCAATGAGTGCTTGCTATCCATAGTTTTATGATAGTTTTCAGCTTGTCATACACTCTCAAATTTGAGTGTTTTGTCTAAGAAATTGCAACTCAAATGCATAAGACACAATACATATGTTTTTTAGGATGTATTTACACTTCAATGGAGCCAAGAATGCATGTCAGATAGCTTCAATGCTTCAACCAAGATCTAGTCTATGCTATATATTCACTATTTACAACCATTCATGCTCTGTTCTAGGTCTATGTACCTATGCATAACCTTCAAATTGATCTTCCATCAATGCAATGCTATGTCAGGACCTTCAAGTACATTCCACAATGTATCTCCAAGCATTGGATAGTTGGGTTAGTGCTTAATGTCTTCAGTTGTGCAACAAAGGAGACCAAACAAGAAATAGGTGCAATCACATCATGTAGCCCAGGGGAATTAGCTACAGTCCTTCACACCAATGATGGCCAATGGCTTCTTCAAAGTGCTCAAACAGGCATCCACAATGCTCTAGACACAACCTTACCCTCAACCATGCTATCCAAGAGTTAGGAAACTATACTTTGGAAAAGAGGAGCCCCTTTGGTTGTATCAGCACTTAATGATTCAAAGCCAATCACTCTAAGGGTAGACATCAACCGAATGGGAATCCCTAGAGCACCAAGATGTATCATGACCCATCCACCAAGAAATTTTGCAATGCACTTTGTGGAGGAACCACCAGAGGAAGACTCTTATGTGAACCCTTTTGTCTCTTATGATGAAGAGGGTAATCCCATATTGATTGACTATAGACATGTGCCAGTCATGGCCTTGGGTAGAGGAAGAGGTAGAGGCCTAGTAGGAGTTCAAACCCATGAGCCCATAGCATGTTGGGACATGTGGCCATGTAATATTCCCAGGCAGTAAAAGTTAGTTGGTAGTTCAAAAGTTAGTTAGTCAATTAATAAGTTAGTAAGGTTACTAACTAAAGAAAAACATTAACTAACATTAATAACTAACTAAAAATAAATAAATAAATAAATAAAATCGAGAGTCATAACTCGATATTTCTCATAAATTAACAAGGACCGTAGAGCCACCCTTCATGGAAGTTATAATGTGAACAAGAGATATGAGCTATATTAATCACTAATGTTAATGTACATAATAAGGATGGTCTAAGAATATTAGACTTTTGGACAAGACTAGAATATTTTAGATATCTTAGAGATTATCCTTAAATTTTTTTAAAAAAAGAGATATGGAGAATTTTAGAACTAGATGTCATTTAAAAGAAAAAAACAAGTGGTGTTAGTTAGTTTGAAGATTTTATAAAAAGAAAAATAAAGAAAAGTGATTGGTGAAATCGTGCATGCCACGATCGCAGTCTACAGGCAGTAGACAGAACTTCAAATAGAGAAAAGAAGATGGAGTGAACTGAGAGCTTTCTAATCAAGTGTCTTGGAGTTTTACACCCCTTTCGGAGGCAATGGAACCATCAGATTTATGATCTGAGCATTAGATCACTGATCTTTCCAAGATCCCCCTCCACAAAGAGCTCCTCCTCTCAGCCACAACCCTTCTTCTCCAATTCACTATAAATAAGAGGCATGGGGGGCACTTACGGGGACATAAGGAGACCTCGAGAGGCTGCGAGAGACAAGAAGAGAGAAAGAAGGATACTTCTTCAAGAGGCTGCAAGAAGAAGCTAGAGAGAGAGAGAGAGAGAGAGAGAGAGAGAGAGAGAGAGAGAGAGAGAGAGAGAGAGAGAGGAAGAGATTAGCTCAAATCCCTTGTCTCGATCTTTAACTAAGCCATATTCTCTTACACTCTCTCATCTCAAATCTATTCCACCTTCCCTATCTCTTGAACCACTCGTGGACGATGGCTCCAAAGTGACGAAGTGGAAAAACCATGGAAACCAACGTAACCGGTCAAGCAATGGGCATTGGCAATGATACGGGAGTGCCCGAGGTTGCGGGAGTTGCCACTACCAATGGAACATAGGGTGTGGCTAATGCGAGCGCGAGTAAAGACGAAGTTCCTAATGTCGTCATGCTGCCAAACCAGGTTATTGATTACTAGATTATTATTTTGCTATAAAGATAATTACATAAGATATTAGCTTCCATATTCTCACTTACACAAATTGATAACTCATCTAGAAAACATATTAGTACAAGCATAAAACAATTAATCACTATGATTTGTAGCTAGAATAATTGAGATTCTAAATCATAGAATCATGATAGAATTAATTGCCAAGGGTTATTGCACATATATATTTATGCGCATTCGATATAGTTATGGTAAAATGCGACAAGGTTAAGAGTTGATTAGTGATGGTTATAGAAACTGATTGTCTATTTAGGAATCCTATAGGTCATCTCGTTGAGTTATTGACACAATATATTTCCTTAAGGGATTTTGCTTACGTTGGATAAGTGAACCCAAATGAAAAATTCATGCCTTGCTTAACATGTTATAAGAGGTGTACTCAATACTTCTTTATGGGGAGAATAATCCTCATTAGAATGTAAGGTTACCTTAGGATAAGATCTACCTTGGCTATGTAAAGCTGTGAATTACATGTTGGGATGATTGTCATTGCATCATTTGATACACATTTGAAAGGACTGTTTGTGTTTGCTAGAATCTAGATTTTTGATTGAAATTATTGTCAAACAGAATAAAAGGAAGGATCGCGCTAGGCTACCCCCAAGCTAGCGGCGAGACCCTACTCCAAGGGGGTCATGATTATCGCTATGAGAGGCTTGGACCGGCTCCATAGGCGAAA
Source organism: Lygodium microphyllum (assembly GCF_053477565.2). NCBI lineage: Eukaryota > Viridiplantae > Streptophyta > Polypodiopsida > Schizaeales > Lygodiaceae > Lygodium > Lygodium microphyllum. Next base: position 73,905,519 of record NC_141157.1, on the reverse strand, counting down.
GGTCTGTCAGTAGGGATAGTCTCGGACAGTAGGCATTGTAGGTTCCAGAGGGGGCTCTGGCTGTAAATCCTACATTGTTCCAAGAATCTAACGAGCCCCTTCATGACCTAGGATGGGAACCTGGAACCCTAAATACTAGTTATGAGGGTGGAATCTTGGTGGACAGAATATCCTTATGGAATTATGTGTATCTTCCGCTGGGACGGAATGATGGAAATTGTAATAAACTTTCAATATAATAAATAAGTTTGCTTTACTGTTTGAATTGTATGCGTGCTGGTGAGATAAATTATGTGATGGAACCTGTGACTTAATGGACTAATTAAGGAAGTTGGTTGTATATGTTTCAAATAAATATGTTGTAGGTAATTAAAAAACTAAAGTTGACCCATCATCAGAGGAAAGCGGTTGGGCGTAACCCCCGACGGGTCCATCCAATGGTAGGGTGGTCCCAGTTAGCTGGGAGCTTTTCTAAATTGGAAATAGAAATAGGAAGACGGTAAATTGATGTAAATTGACCAACTAGTCATTAGGTAGAACCGACTTGCATTGTTTTAGGGGGCCGGAATGGGATTTTGCCTTATGGGTAGGAGGGTTGACGTACCGCACTCCCCTCTGTCTCTCATTCTCTTTGAACCAAGTGCAATAGCAAGTCCGCTTCAGATCAAGTAATCCTCTAAAAAGTGGGACTCGAAATTACTGACGCTAGCTGGCTACTAGGAGACCCATCCAATTTTAGGAACCCAAATCTTCAGGTCGATCCTAGTGGCTTCAGCCGGAACTCTCCCGTTGCGAAGTAGACTCGGTAGGGCCTAAGTGACAAGCCCCGTAATGTTCTAAGGGAGCACCAGGCGGCATCATTTACGGGAAAACCTACTGATGGATTACTAAAGGTGTACCGTGGATTGAGACTAGTGGACACCTCACAGTTGGTATCAGAGCGCACGTTAGTATAGATTACGACGTAAGCTTAAGAAAAATATTTTTTTTCTAAGCATAGCCTAGGACATGTTTTCTTCTCTTATTAATGTATGTTTTTGAATTATGGCAGAGTAACAAATCTTGGAAGCGATTCTTGATCTTTCAAGTAATGTTTATATCAGCTATGCATTCATCCAGTTTTTCCTGGAGAATTCAGATGATGTGGGTAATAGATCAGTTGTACAACCCCTCACCTCTATATCGTGAAAGACGGTGGATGATTAGTGGAGGATATTGCTATATCAATGCAAGCCGTCTAGCTGATCTTCAAAATAATTGGAAAAGGGTAAAATGGATGGAAGATCTTAAAGTTATTAAGATCTATCTATTTCATGAGGCCAGTGTAAACTCAACCCTGTATCCTAGAGGCAAGAAGATCAAACTAAACCAATATATTTATGGGAAAGTTATGAAGATCCTTCCGACTGACAGAATAAAAGTCATAGGTCGCTCTAGCCACTGCAACTACAAAAAAGACGGATTTCTTGAACTCTCTCAAAAATATGGATTCCTAGATATTTACTCTCCGAATCCAAGTTACTTCATAAAGGATGTATCAGAGTGTCATACTTAGATTGTAGTAGGGAATCTTTTCCTGAGAGAAAATAAGATGAACCTGCGAGCCATCTGAATAATGTATTTCCTTCCATTTGATTACCTTGTCCATTCGTTGTAATAAAAGATTGATTGATACTTTATCAATCAGAGAAATAATGCAACCTTTTTTTTTTCTTAAAACCTCTAAAATTGCAATTTAACTTTAGCATGGGAAGAGAGTTTATTTGAGAATTGTTTCAATAAACTAAGCGAGAGATAATTTGAGTACTGAACTCTATTATTGACACTATATAGATTTGTAAAATTTAACTTACGAATTGCTGAAAATTTCCCAAAATCTCGCACCCACAATAATTCCCAACGAAGCTCAAGAGAAAAGGAATCTTTTGAAGCAAGTCAAACCTCTAGAGTTTGACGGGAAATGCGAAAATGTGGAAGTTGATGCAGAGATTTGGATTGAAATTATGGAAGATTATTTTACTACTGCTAGAACTATCCCAGCCAACCAAGCCATGATAGCTAAGCTAAAATTAATTAGTGAAGCTCGACTTTGGTCGGAAGTAGTGGTGCCAAGATCAAGGTGTCCCTGAAAATACCATTACTTGGGATTTGTTAAAAGAAGCTGTAAGAGGAAGGTATTTACCTCCAGCTTATCGTACCCAAAAGATGAACAAGTTCGTCAATTTGAAGCAAATGGGACTGACCTTGGAAGCATACTACTCCAAGTTTGTTTCTCTTCTTAAGTATGCACCCCCCATGGATACTATTCAACAAGTGTCCAAGTTTTGCAATGGGCTATATTATCCTCTGAACACTCGTTTAGAATCAATGTGCCCCATAGACCTCCAGGATGCTTTGATCTGAGCTGCTCCTATTGTGTGGGAAGTACAATCAAAGCCTAATAACAATAAGTTCTGGAGCTACAATAACCAGAACAAAGGAGGATTCAAAGGTCAAGCAAAAAGAACCCAATGATAATTTTTCCAAGGACAAAAGAAGAAGGCAAAATCCAACACAATTGGAAATTTTGTTCCTACTCAGGGAAACAGGGATGGTCTTAGGTGCTTCCACTGTAATGAGACAAGACATTTCAAGAGAGTTTGTCCAAAGCTTGGTAGGAACCATCACCAAGGCCAATTTCGAGGTCAAGTCAGAGCTGCCCAAGACTGTGGTCATGTAGCTATGGCAAGAGGAAGAACGTCAAATATTACCCTAAAAGAGACTAATAAGGAGGAAGACCCTACTATGGAAGAAGATATTGAAAGAGCAACTGTTCATGTTGCATTCCACAGGAAAGGACCAAATCATCAATATTCGGTAATACAGACACCGGCTAGTCACCAAGGTAAATCATTTAAAGTTTTGATTGACTGTGGAAGTACACACTCATTTATTTCACCCAAGTGTACTAAGAAGATAGGTATAGATACGGTAAATGCATCAAAGCTGCTTGTGGAATTAGCAAATGGAAAGGAAGTACTGCCAAGGTAGAGTTTAACCTAGGAGAAAACCTTTCAAGTATGAGGTTCAAAGTAATGAACCTAGGAGCCTATGAATGTTTACTAGGAATGGATTGGTTGATTCCCAATGATGCTCATATCCATTGCGGAAAAGGTCAAGTCACATTTCAGGATTTGAATGGTGAAATAGCAACTACACAAGGTGAAACAGGGAAACCTAAAGTTCAATTAGCAAAAGCTTCTCGAATTGTGAAGGGCTTGAAGAAAGGATTACCTGTTTACTTGATCAAGCTTAACAAGATAAAGCAAGATGGTCATGCAGAAGAAGAACCATCCTGGTTAAAAGATTACGCCGACATATTTCCTGAAGAGCTAAGTGAGTTACCTCCGAAAAGAGAAGTTGATCATGAGATCAAACTTGTTCCAAGAGCCGCTCCAGTGGCAAGGAGACCTTACAAAATGTCTATTCTTGAAGCCATCGAACTAAAAGAGCAACTCAAGCATCTGCTAGAACAAGGGTATATCTGGCCAAGTAGTTCACCATGGGGAGCCCCAGTATTATTCCAAAAGAAGAAAGATGGAACTCTCCATCTTTGTATCAACTACCGAGGGCTAAACCAGGTGACAGTAAAGAATAAGTACTCAATCCCAAGGATAGATGAGCTTCTTGATCGTCTACAAGGAGCAAAGATCTTTTCTAAGATTGATCTTCGGTCAGGGTATTATCAGATTAGAGTCAAGAATGAAGATATTCCAAAGACCGCCTTCAACACAAGATATGGTCATTTCGAATTCATCATGATGTCATTTGGGTTGACAAATGCTCCAGCTACCTTCAACAGGTTAATGCAGGACATTTTTAGACCTCATCTTGATGATTTTGTTCTTGTATCCTTTGATGACATCCTAACTTATTCTAAGGAGGAAGAAGATCATAAGCCACATCTTTGCATTGTCCTAGAGACAATGAGAACACACAAGTTGTATGCCAAGAAGAAGAAGTGTGCGTTCTTCAAAAGGAAGATTGAATACTTGGGATTCATAGTGTCTGTTGAGGGTATATCAGTAGATCCTGCCAAGGTCAAGGATGTTCAAGATTGGCCACCCCCAACCACTATCAAGGAAGTGAGAAGTTTTCTAGGTCTAACAGGATGGTATAGGATATTCATCAGAAACTATGCTCAAATTGCAGCACCTCTTACAAATTTACTTAAGAAGCAAGTTGCCATTAATTAGACGCTAATCGAATAGTCTAGCTTTGAGCAACTAAAGCATAGTTTGGTAATTACTCCTATCTTAAGGCTACCTGACTTAAGCAAGAAATTTGAAGTTATCACAAATGCCAGCTCTCTTGCATTGGGATGTGTACTAATGCAGAAAGGACATCATGTAGCTTACTCTTCAAGAAAATTGAAAAACCATGAGAAATATGCTACTCACGACATGGAATTATTAGCTGTGATTCATGCTCTCAAATTACGGAGACATTACTTGCTTGGAAATAAGTTTTCCTTAGTCACATATCATAAAAGTCTTAAGTGGATTTTTACTCAGCCTGATCTTAATATGAGGCAACGACATTGGATCGAGGTTCTACAGGAATATGACTTTGAAATTAAGTTCAGACCCGGTAAAGAAAATGTAGTAATAGATGCCCTTAGCCATAAAGCCTTCCTTAATGCCCTTATCACTGAAGAACCATCTAGGTCAGAAACTCTGGCTACAATGGTATCAAAGCCAACTAATCCTATCATCTAGTTGACCAAGGACGAGGCAAATAAGGACCCAGACTATCAACAATTGTTTTGGGAAGTTTAGAATAAGGAACAAGATCCCGAACTCAAGACTAAGTATCAGGAATTCTCTATAGATGAAGATGAAGGACTTGTTTATTTCAGAATGAGACTATGCATTCCTTCAGGTCAGACTCTCAAGAGAAGGATACTTTGGGAAGCACATGATTCTCCTTTTTCAGGACACCCAGGGTATGAAAAACTCTTAATGTTGTCAAGAAAAGTTATTACTGGCAAAAACTCTAGGGTGATGTGCTTAAGTATTGTCAAGATTGTGGGAGAGAAGGAAGGAGTCTCACTTGAAGCTTTCTTGCTTGCACAATGGGGGAATACACACAGAGATGGAGGCTGAAAATAGTTTTCCTATTCTTAGTTGTGTAAGCCAAAAGAACTCAAATACAAAGAAATAGAAGAACCCTATATATGGGTCTCAAACCAAACTCAAATAACTAAGGTGGCATACTAACTGAGCCACGAACTAGAGTAGATAAGGATAGCTGTCATCTAGCTATTATTCATGGGCGGTGTACCAACCGCATCTGCAGCTGACACGTGGTGACATAAATGCACAACGGTCACCCTGGCATATCACGAGTGGAGCTCGATATCTCAACACTCCCCCTCGAGCTCAATCCCAATTCCTGCATACCAAGCAGGTCTCTGAACTTGCGCAGCTTCTCTGCGCCCAATGCCTTCGTGAATATGTCAGCTACCTGGTCCTCTGTGCTGAGATAAACTAGATCAATAAGACCTAGTAAAACCCTCTCCCGCACATAGTGATAATGCACCTCAATGTGCTTTGTTCTAGCATGATAGACTGGGTTATTTGCCAAGTGTATACTACTCATGTTGTCACAATAAATGACAACTGGCCCATCTGTAGACTCATGCATATCATAAAGTAGCTTATGCAACCAAGCTACCTCACATGCAGCCATTGCTACACCCCTGTACTCAGCCTCTGTGCTCGACAAGGCAACTATAGGCTGTTTCTTGCTGCTCCAAGTGACTGCAGCACTCCCAAAAGAGAACACATACCCACTGGTAGATCGTCTATCAGAAATACTACCAGCCCAATCAGCATCAGTGTATCCATGTAACTGTATTTGAACCCCAGTCTCTTAAAATAGTCCATACTACAATGTGGACTTCACATACCTGAGTATGCGTCTAGCCACTGTCAAGATTGTGGGAGAGAAGGAAGGAGTCTCACTTGTAGCTTTCTTGCTTGCACAATGGGAGAATACACACAGAGGTGGAGGCTGAAAACAGTTTTCCTCTTCTTAGTTGTGTAAGCCAAAAAGAAGTCTCATACAAAGAAATAGAGGAACCCTATATATGGGTCTTAAACCAAACTCAACTAACTAAGGTGGCATACTAATTGAGCCACGAACTAGAGTAGATAAGGATAGCTGTCATGTAGCTATTATTCATGGGCGGTGTACCAACCGCATCTACAACTGACAAGTCGGTGACATAAATGCACAACGGTGACCCTGGTATATCGCGAGTGGAGCTCGATCTCTCAACACTCCCCCTCGAGCTCAATCCCAATTCCTGTACACCAAGCAGGTCTCTGAACTTGCGCAGCTTCTCTGCGCCCAATGCCTTCGTAAATATGTCAGCTACCTGATCCTCTGTGCTGACATAAACTAGATCAATAAGACCTAGTAAAACCCTCTCTCGCACATAGTGATAATGCACCTCAATGTGCTTTGTTCTGGCATGATAGACTGGGTTATTTGCCAAGTGTATACTACTCATGTTGTCACAATAAATGACAACTGGCCCATCTGTAGGCTCATGCATATCATAAAGTAGCTTATGCAACCAACTACCTCACATGCAGCCATTGCTGCACCCCTGTACTCAGCCTCTGTGCTCGACAAGGCAATTGTAGGCTGTTTCTTGCTGCTCCAAGTGACTGCAACACTCCCAAAAGAGAACACATATCCACTGGTAGATCGTCTATCAGAAATGCTACCAGCCCAATCAGCATCAGTGTATCCATGCAACTGTATCTGAACCCCAGTCTCATAAAATAGTCCATACTGCAATGTGGACTTCACATACCTAAGTATGCATCTAGCTGCATCCAAATGCGGTTTCCTTGGAGCCTGCATAAACTGACTTACCAATCCAACAGCATAGCTCAAATCTGGCCTAGTAATAGTCATATAAATCAAGCTTCCTACTATGCGTCTATACATAGTAGGGTCTTCCAGAAGCTCACCTGCATCTGTGCTCAGCTTCATATTTTGCTCCAAAGGAACTGAAATAGGCTTACAGCCTGTCATCCCATATTTGGACAGCATGTCCAATCCATACTGCCTCTACAAGAGCTGTATCCCACTTGGTGATCTAATCACCTCAATGCCCAAGAAATAACGTAGCTCTCCCAAATCCTTCATCTCAAACTTCTCCTTCAATAACATTTTCACATGAAGGATATCTTCATCACTGTCACCTGTCATAATCAAATCATCAACATAAATGACAAGTAGCATAATATATTTCTCTATTTCTCACATAAAGTGAGAAATCTGCCTTGGAAATCTGAAAGCCAATAGTGACAAGATACTGTCCTATCTTGTCAGACCATGCTCTAGGTGCTTGCTTCAAGCCATACAAGGCTTTCTTCAACTTGCAAACAAACTCAGGATGAACAGCATGCACATAACCTGGTGGCTGCTCCATATAGACCTCTTCTTGCAAATCACCATGCAAGAAGGCATTCTTTACATCCATCTGATGTAAAGACCATTCCTTTGATGCAGCCATAGCAATGACTGCTCTTACGGTTGCCATCCTTACAACCAGACTGAATGTTTCTTCATAGTCAATGCCATATGTTTGTGCATACCCCTTGACTACTAATCTTGCCTTGTATCTGTTCACAGAACCATCTGCATTGTGCTTCACCTTATAAACCCACTTACAGCCAATTGCATTCTTACCTTTAGGCAAAGATACCAATTCCTATGTAGCATTTGCTTCCAAGGCATCCATTTCTTCATCCATGGCTTTCTTCCATTTTTCTTTTCCCATGGCTTGCTCAAAAGAAGTGGGTTCTGGTTCCTGTATCACTTTGACCATATATGCATAGTGAATGGCTGTAAATCCATCATATTTCAGCCTATCCACAGGATACCTAGCTCTCGTAGACCTGTGCAAAATAGGTTCACTCCCAGGTGCTCTCAAAACATCCTTGATCTTCCTTACTCCAGGTGTAACAATAGAAGGAATACCCAACTCATCATCAATGCTCTGTTCTGAGCCACTGGATTCACCATCCACATAAGAGTGACCAGCATTCACATCAAACATGGGCTGATCAACCTTCTCTTTTCCTTTTCGTGATACCTGCATACCACTATCTGCATTGCTTTGAGAAGATTCTCCTGATCTCAATCTGCCTGTCCATGGCGAAGAATGTGAGCCACTGCTAGAGGACGCTCCAGGTCCACTAATATTTTGTGACTGTTGCTGTGAATTCTGTGCAGCATTACCATTTTGTGCATCTACATCATCAATCACATTTACTGGTTTATACCAGCTACTCATCTCATCAAAAACAACATCTCTGCTCACTGTAAACTTACGAGTAGAAGGATTATAGCATCTATACCCTTTTTGCTGCAGAGAGTAACCAATAAAGATGCACTTCTCAGCTTTTGGATCCAACTTGGATCTCAACTCATCTGGCACATGTACATAGGCAATACAGCGAAAAATTTTTAAATGAGAAATATCTGGTTTCCTACCAGTATACCTCTCCTCTGGAGTCATTCCATGTATTGCTGCAGTGAGAGTCCTGTTCATTATGTAGACTGCTGTAGCAACTGCTTCAGCCCAATAAAAATCTGGCAGGTCTTTTTCATTAAGCATGGCACGAGATACCTCTCCAATATGCCTGTTTTTTCTTTCTGCAATTCCATTTTGCTGTGGGGTATGACTGCATGAATATTGCTGCTTTATGCCATGCTCCTGCAAGAACCTTGCAAACTCATTTGAGAGGTACTCTCCCCCTCCATCTGACCTTAGACATTTTATTTGCAGGTCTGTTTCTTTTTCAACCATAGCTTTAAGAGTTTTGAAATGCCCAAAAACTTCACTTTTCTTTTTCATAAAATACACCCAAAATTTTCTGCTATAGTCATCAATAGAAGTGATAAAATAATGACAGCCTCCAAGAGATGCAGCTTTAGTAGTCCACACATCAGAGTGGATTAATTCCAATGGCTTCTTACTCTCTTGAACATGTCTAGGAAATGGTTTCCTTGGCTGTTTTCCAAATTGACAGGCTTCACATATCTTATGCATTTCTGCAACCTTAAATTTTGGCAATCCTGCAACAATATTTTGAGCCTTCATTGATTTAAGTCGCTGTAAATTAACATGACCAATGCGTTTATGCCAGATATCAATATCTGCAACTACACTGGTCCCATGTCCAAACATTGCTGCACTCAATTCAGACATGTCTGCATCCAATGTAAACATTCTGCCCTTCTTCTTTCCTTTTGCTATCAAGCGACCTTTATTTTTCATATCCTCAACAAAGCATCATGAGGATTAAATCTGACCTGCAAGCCCTACTCAACCATTTGACCAATAGAAACCAGATTCTTGGTGATATTTGGGACATGAAATACATCGGATAGGTATTTCTTTTTCCCATCCTGCATAGACAAAGGAATTTTTCCAATCTGCACAATAGGATGTGCAGTATCATCACCAATCTCCACAAATCCTGGTTTTTCCATTTTCCTTGCATCCTCCATCCATTCTGCATGACCTGTCATGTGGTTTGATGCACCTGAGTCAACATACCATACATCATTGCTTTCTTCTGCACTTGTCACAGAATTGTTCATATGCTGCACCATAAACAAATGCTCATTTCTGTCATCACCCTATCTACTAGAAGATGCATAATTCCCTTGTTGCAGTTTTCCATTCATGATGTCGTTCTGCTTTTTATAGCAGTCTTTAGCCATATGACCCATTTTACCACAATAGTAGCATTCAACATTACTATTTGCATTTTGGCCTCTCTGCCATCCACCACGACCTCTTTGGCTCCCCCTGCCTCTAGAGTTACCACGTCCTCCTCCATAGGACTGGTTTTCTTGAGTTTGCTGCATATTCTGGTTTCTACCATGGCCTCCAAATCGGCCTCCTCTACCTCTGCCTCTACCTCTTCCAGCATTTGAGTTGAAGACAGCTTCTTTTGAAGTTCCTCCTGAAGAAGATGCGCCACAATTTCTCTGCTCCTCAGAAATTAGAAGAGCAATCAACTCCTCAAAATCAGGAAATCTTTCACGAACTGAAATGGATATCCGAAACTGTGCATAATCCTTTCCTAGACCATTCAAGGTCACGGAAACTAAATCATCATCTTCCACTGGCGACCCAATGGAAGCAAGTGCATCTGCAATCTTCTTCACCTTCATGTGATAGTCATTGATGCTCATATTTTCTCTTTGCACATTATGCAACTCTTGCTTCAGCTGCATTTTCCTGGCTTGCGTATTTGTGCTATACATTTTTGACAAAGTATCCCATGCCTCCTTTGGCGTACTTGCATCTTGAATATGCACAATTATAGAGTCTGAAATACTGATAGACAGCCAGTACATAACTTTCCTGGCTCTCTCATGCCATGCTTTAAATGCCTGCATTTGCTGTTGATTGGGAACATCAGGAAGAACTGGTTCTTCTTCATTTCCTGCAACAAATTCCCAATATCCTTTTCCCATAAGGAAATTCGTCATTCTAAACTTCCATGCTTGGAAGTTGTTCTTGTCAAGCTTTTCAGTGACAATCTGTGAGAGAGAATCAGACGCCATTACAGAACACTGCAAAAAGTTCTGTCACTGCAAAGAACACAGCTTCAGCCTCACAAGGGCTAATCTGCAAAACTGACGAAAGTGGTATTTGACCACACAGTCACTTCTTAGTGACGATTTTGCATCAACAGGCAACAAGGATGATTCTGTAACTCCCAATGTCTCTGCACACAAGCATACGATGCAATTTCTATAGTAACTTTTCATCGACCTGTAGAACAGTGGTCGCACAGCATAAAACTGGGCCTTTTCCTGAGTGCGTGCAGAAAACTTCCGCCTCCAAAACAGGCCCCGAAATGGCCTCAAATCAAAAAAACAGGGTCGCTAGAGGCTAAAGCCCTCTCCCGCAGCATATACTGCCCTCTTGCTTTACCGCGAAGGGCATCTCAACCTGAGACAATGCACTCTTGCAACTTCCGACTATGCTACCTGCAAAGATCTACTCCCAAAACAGAAAATGAAAGCAACACTGCTCCTCTTACCAGAACACCGCGAGCTTGGCTTGCTTTCTTGAGCTCCTTACCACGAACAAGGCTTTGATACCATGTCAAGATTGTGAGAGAGAAGGAAGGAGTCTCACTTGTAGCTTTCTTACTTGCACAATGGGGGAATACACACAGAGGTGGAGGCTGAAAATAGTTTTCCTCTTCTTAGTTGTGTAAGCCAAAAAGAAGTCTCATACAAATAAATAGAGGAACCCTATATATGGGTCTCAAACCAAACTCAACTAACTAAGATGGCATACTAACTGAGCCACGAACTAGAGTAGATAAGGATAGCTGTCATGTTGCTATTATTCATGGGCGGTGTACCAACCGCATCTACAACTAACAAGTCGGTGACATAAATGCACAACGGTCACCCTGGCATATCGCGAGTGGAGCTCAATCTCTCAACAGCTGCATCCAAATGCGATTTCCTTGGAGCCTGCATAAACTGACTTACCAATCCAACAGCATAGCTCAAATCTGGCCTGGTAATAGTCATATAAATCAAACTTCCTACTATGCGTCTGTACATAGTAAGGTCTTCCAGAAGCTCACCTGCATCTGCACTCAGCTTCACATTCTGCTCCAAAGGAACTGAAATAGGCTTACAGCCTGTCATCCCATATTTGGACAGCATGTCCAATCCATACTGCCTCTACAAGAGTTGTATCCCACTTGGTGATCTAATCACCTCAATGCCCAATAAATAACGCAGCTCTCCCAAATCCTTCATCTTAAACTTCTGCTTCAATAGCATTTTCACATGAAGGATATCTTCATCACTGTCATCTGTCATAATCAAATCATCAACATAAATGACAAGTAGCATAATACCTTTCTCTATTTTTCTCACATAAAGTGAGAAATCTGCCTTGGAAATCTGAAAGCCAATAGTGACAAGATACTGTCCTATCTTGTCAGACCATGCTCTAGGTGCTTGCTTCAAGCCATACAAGGCTTTCTTCAACCTGCAAACAAACTCAGGATGAACAGCATGCACATAACCTGGTGGCTGCTCCATATAGACCTCTTCTTGCAAATCACCATGCAAGAAGGCATTCTTTACATCCATCTGATGTAAAGACCATCCCTTTGATGCAGCCATAGCAATGATTGCTCTTACGGTTGCCATCCTTGCAACCGGACTGAATGTTTCTTCATAGTCAATGCCATATGTTTGTGCATACCCCTTGACTACTAATCTTGCCTTGTATCTGTTCACAGAACCATCTGCATTGTGCTTCACCTTATAAACCCACTTACAGCCAATTGCATTCTTACCTTTAGGCAAATGTACTAACTCCCATGTAGCATTTTCTTCCAAGGCATCCATTTCTTCATCCATGGCTTTCTCCCATTTTTCTTTTCCCATGGCTTGCTCAAAAGAAGTGGGTTCTGGTTCCTGTATCACTTTGACCATATATGCATAGTGAATGGCTGTAAATCCATCATATTTCAGCCTATCCACAGGATACCTAACTCTGGTTGACTTGCGCAAAGTAGGTTCACTCCCAGGTACTCTCAAAACATCCTTGATCTTCCTTACTCCAGGTGTAACAATAGAAGGAATACCCAACTCATCATCAATGCTCTGTTCTGAGCCACTGGATTCACCATCCACATAAGAGTGACCTGCATTCACATCAAACATGGGCTGATCAACATTCTCTTTTCCTTTTCGTGATACCTGCATACCACTATCTGCATTGCTTTGAGAAGATTCTCCTGATCTCAATCTGCCTGTCCATGGCGAAGAATGTGAGCCACTGCTAGAGGACGCTCCAGGTCCACTAATATTTTGTGACTGTTGCTGTGAATTCTGTGCAGCATTACCATTTTGTGCATCTACATCATCAATCACATTTACTGGTTTATACCAGCTACTCATCTCATCAAAAACAACATCTCTGCTCACTGTAAACTTACGAGTAGAAGGATTATAGCATCTATACCCTTTTTGCTGCAGAGAGTAACCAATAAAGATGCACTTCTCAGCTTTTGGATCCAACTTGGATCTCAACTCATCTGGCACATGTACATAGGCAATGCAACCAAAAATTTTCAAATGAGAAATATCTGGTTTTCTACCAGTATACCTCTCCTCTGGAGTCATTCCATGTATTGCTGCAGTGGGAGTCCTATTCATTATATAGACTGCAGTAGCAACTACTTCAGGCCAGTAAAAATCTGGCAAGTCTTTTTCGTTGAGCATGGCACGAGATACCTCTCCAATATGCCTGTTTTTTCTTTCTGCAATTCCATTTTACTGTGGGGTATGACTGCATGAATATTGCTGCTTTATGCCATGCTCCTGCAAGAACCTTGCAAACTCATTTGAGAGGTACTCTCCCCCTCCATCTGACCTTAGGCATTTTATTTGCAGGCCTGTTTCTTTTTCAACCATAGCTTTAAGAGTTTTGAAATGCCCAAAAACTTCACTTTTCTTTTTCATAAAATACACCCAAAATTTTCTGCTATAGTCATCAATAAAAGTGACAAAATAATGACAGCCTCCAAGAGATGCAGCTTTAGTAGTCCACACATCAGAGTGGATTAATTCCAATGGCTTCTCACTCTCTTGAACATGTCTAGGAAATGGTTTTCTTGCCTGTTTTCCAAGTTGACAGGCTTCACATACCTTATGCATTTCTGCAACCTTGAATTTTGGCAATCCTGCAACAATATTTTGGGCCTGCATTGATTTAAGTCGATGTACATTAACATGACCAATGCGTTTATGCCAGATATCAATATCTGCAACTACACCGGTCCCATGTGCAAACATTGCTGCACTCAATTCAGACATGTCTGCATCCAACGTAAACATTCTGCCCTTCTTCTTTCCTTTTGCTATCAAGCGACCTTTATTTTTCATATCCTCAACAAAGCATCCATGAGGATTAAATCTGACCTGCAAGCCCTACTCAACCATTTGACCAACAGAAACCAGATTCTTGGTGATATTCGAGACATGAAATACATCAGACAGGTGTTTCTTTTTCCCATCTTGCATAGACAAAGGAATTTTTCCAATCTGCACAATAGGATGTGTAGTATCATCACCAGTCTCCACAAATCCTGGTTTTTCCATTTTCCTTGCATCCTCCATCCATTCTGCATGACCTGTCATGTGGTTTGATGCACCTGAGTCAACATACCATACATCATTGCTTTCTTATGCACTTGTCATAGAATTGTTCATGTGCTGCACCATAAACAAATGCTCATTTCTGTCATCACCCTGTCTATTAGAAGATGCATAATTCCCTTGTTGCAGTTTTCCATTCATGATGTCATTCTGCTTTTTATAGCAGTCTTTAGCCATATGACCCATTTTACCACAGTAGTAGCATTCAACATTACTGTTTACATTTTGCCCTCTTTGCCATCCACCACGACCTCTTTGGCTCCCCCTGCCTCTAGAGTTACCACGTCCTCCTCCATAGGACTGGTTTTCTTGAGTTTGCTGCATATTCTGATTTCTACCACGGCCTCCAGATCGGCCTCCTCTACCTCTGCCTCTACCTCTTCCAGCATTTGAGTAGAAGACAGCTTCTTTTGAAGTTCCTCCTGAAGACGATGCACCACCATTTCTCTGCTCCTTAGAAATTAGAAGAGCAATCAACTCCTCAAAATCAAGAAATCTTTCACGGACGGAAATGGATATCCGAAATTGTGCATAATCCTTTCCTAGACCATTCAAGGTCACGGAAACTAAATCATCATCTTCCACTGGCGACCCAATGGAAGCAAGTGCATCTGCAATCTTCTTCACCTTCATGTGGTAGTCATTGATGCTCATATTTTCTCTTTGCACATTATGCAACTCTTGCTTGAGCTACATTTTCCTAGCTTGCGTATTTGTGCTATACATTTTTGACAAAGTGTCCCATGCCTCCTTTGGCATACTTGCATCTTGAATATGCACAATCATAGAGTCTGAAATGCTGATAGACAGCCAATACATAACTTTCCTGGCTCTCTCATGCCATGCTTTAAATGCCTGCATTTGCTGTTGATTGGGAACATCAGGAAGAACTGGTTCTTCTTCATTTCCTGCAACAAATTCCCGATATCCTTTTCCCATAAGGAAATTCGTCATTCTAAACTTCCATGCTTGGAAGTTGTTCTTGTCAAGCTTTTCAGTGACAATCTGTGAAAGAGAATTAGACGCTATTACAGAACACTGCAAAAAATTCTGTCACTGCAAAAAACACAGCTTCACCCTCACAAGGGCAAATCTGCAAACCTGGCGAAAGTGGTATTTGACCACACAGTCACTTCTTAGTGATGATTTTGCATCAACAAGCAACAGGGATGATTCTGTAACTCCCAATGTCTCTACGCACATGCATATGATACAATTTCTACAGTAATTTTTCACCGACCTGTAGAACAGTGGTCGCACAGCATAAAATTGGGCCTTTTCCTGAGTGCGTGCAGAAAAGTTCCGCCTCCAAAACAGGCCTCGAAATGGCCTCAAATCAAAAAACACGGTCACCAAGGGCTAAAGCCCTTACCCGCAGCATATACTGCCCTCTTGCTTCACCGCGAAGGGCGTCTCAACCTAACACAATGCACTCTTGCAATTTCCGGCTGTGCTACTGCAGAGATCTGCTCCCAAAATAGAAAATGAAAGCAACAGTGCTCCTCTTACCAGAACACCGCGAGCTTGGCTTGCTTTCTTGAGCTCCTTACCACGAACAAGGCTCTGATACCATGTCAAGATTGTGGGAGAGAAGGAAGGAGTCTCACTTGAAGCTTTCTTGCTTGCACAATGGGGGAATACACACAGAGATGGAGGCTGAAAACAGTTTTCCTCTTCTTAGTTGTGTAAGCCAAAAGAACTCAAATACAAAGAAATAGAAGAACCCTATATATGGGTCTCAAACCAAACTCAAATAACTAAGGTGGCATACTAACTGAGCCATGAACTAGAGTAGATAAGGATAGCTGTCATCTAGCTATTATTCATGGGTAGTGTACCAACCGCATCTGCAACTGACACGTGGTGACATAAATGCACAACGGTCACCCTGGCATATCATGAGTGGAGCTCGATATCTCAACAAGTATGTCACTGAATGTCTAAATTGTCAAAGGGTAAAATCTGAACGTGTCAAGTTACCAGGAAAACTCCAGCCACTTGACATTCCCCATATGAAATGGGAATTTATTAGCATGGACTTTGTAGTTGGGTTACCTTTTGTACAAGGAGGATATAACTCAATAATGGTGATAGTAGACATGCTAACAAAGGTTGCTCATCTTCTCCCAACAAAAACCAATTACAAAGCTTCAGATATTGCTAGAATTTTTATAAAAGAGATTTTTAGGTTACATGGGTTATCTAAAAGGATCATCAGTGATCGTGATTCTCTTTTCACATCACACTTTTGGAAGAGTTTATTTGAAGCCATTGGAACCCAACTTTGTTTTAGTACTGCTTATCATCCACAAATTGATAGGCAGACAAAATGAGTTAATCAAGTAATTGAGGATATTCTGCGTGCATATTGCAGCAAGGAACCTAAAAGGTGGATTCAGTATCTATCCTTAGTGGAATTTGCCTATAATGCCCCCTATCATCGAAGTATTCAGATGACTCCATTTCAGGCATTATATGATCAAGATTGTCGTATGCCACTTAATTTTTCCGATCCTACTCTAAGGGTAGAAGCCTCGAGAAAAATGTTAGAAGAAATGGATGATCAAATCAAGATCATCAGACAGGATATTCAAGCTGCCAAGGATCGACAAAGCGCATATGCTGATCTAAAAAGGCAAGAACGAATCTTCAAAGAGGGAGACATGGTCTTCATCCGTGTCCATCCAAAGAAGAGTTCTCTGTCTTTAGGAGAATTTAAGAAGCTAAGTCCAAGATATTGTGGACCCTATAAGATTCTCAAGTGCTTAGGACCAAGCGCTTACAAGATACAACTCCCTGAGAATATAAAAATCCATTATGTATTTCATGTTAGCCTATTGAAAGCATACGTAGCTAACCCTAACCATATCCTTGATGATGAACAAGTTGTAATACCTAGCCAAGGAGTACTTGAGCTACAACCTGACAGAGTAATTGATGTAAGGAAGAGAAAATTGAGGAGTAGAACCCTTAGAGAATACCTTGTCCAATGGAAGGATTATCCTGAAGAAGATGCTTCATGGATAGATGAGGATGCTCTTCATAAAAAATACCCATAGTTTCTCTCGAGATGAGGACATCTCGATTTCTCTAAGGGGAGAAGGATGTAATATTCCCAGGCAATAAAAGTTAGTTGGTAGTTCAAAAGTTAGTTAGCCAATTAAAAAGTTAGTAAGGTTACTAACTAATAAAAAAATAACTAACATTAATAATTATAAATAAATAAATAAATAAAACCGAGAATTGTAACTTGATATTTCTTATGAATTAACAAGGACCATAGCCACCCTTCATGGAAGATATAACTTGAATAAGAGATATGAGCTATATTAATCACTAATGTTAATGTGCGTAATAAGGATGATCTAAGAATATTAGACTTTTGGACAAGACTAGAATATTTTAGATATTTTAGAGATTATCTTTAAATTTAAAAAAAAGATATGGAGAATTCTAGAATTAGATGTCATTTAAAAGAAAAAAACAAGTGATGTGTTAGTTAGTTGAAGATTTTATAAAAATAAAAATAAAGAAAAGTGACTGGCAAAATCGCGCGCGCCGCAATCGCAGTCTATAGGCAGTAGACAGCACTTCGAATAGAGAAAAGAAGAAGGAGTGAACTGAGAGCTTTCTAAGCAAGTGTCTTAGAGTTTTACCCCCCTTTCGGAGCCAATGGAACCATCAGATTTATGATCTGAGCATCAGATCACTGATCTTTCCAAGATCCCCCTCCACAAAGAGCTCCTCCTCTCAGCCACAACCCTTCTTCTCCAATTCACAATAAATAAGAGGCATGGGGGGCACTTAGGGGGACATAAGGAGACCCCGAGAGGCTGCGAGAGAGAAGAAGAGAGAAAGAAGGATAATCCTTCAAGAGGCTGTGAGAAGAAGCTAGAGAGAGAGAGAGAGAGAGAGAGAGAGAGAGAGAGGAGGAGAGAGAGCTCAAATCCCTTGTCTCGATCTTTAACTAAGCCATATTCTCTTACACTCTCTCATCTCAAATCTATTCCACCTTCCCTACCTCTCAAAGCACTCGTGGACGATGGCTCCAAAGCGATGAAGTGGAAAAACCATGGGGGCCAACGTAACCGGTCAAGCAATGGGTATTGCCAATGATACGGGAGTGCTCGAGGTTGCGGGAGTTGCCACTACCAATGGAACATAGGGTGTGGCTAATGCGAGCACGAGTAAAGACGAAGTTCCTAATGTCGTCATGCTGCCAAACTAGGTTATTCATTACTAGATTATTATTTTGCTATAAATATAATTACATAAGATATTAGCTTCCATATTCTCACATACACAAACTGATAACTCATCTAGAAAACATATTAGTATAAGCATAAAACAATTAATCACTATGATTTGTAGCTAGAATAATTGAGATTCTAAGTCATAGAATCATGATAGAATTAATTGCCAAGGGTTATTGTACATATATCTTTATGCATATTCGATATAGTTATGGTCAAATGAGACAAGGTTAAGAGTTGATTAGTGATGGTTATAGAAACTGATTGCCTATTTAGGAATCCTATAGGTCATCTCGTTGAGTTATTAACACAATATATTTCCTTAAGGGATTTTGCTTATGTTGGATAAGTGAACCCAAATGAAAAATTCATGCCTTTCTTAACATGTTATAAGAGGTGTACTCAATACTTCTTTATGGGGAGGAGAATCCTCATTAGAATGTAAGGTTACCTTAGGATAAGGTCTACCTTGGCTATGTGAAGCTGTGAATTACATGTTGGGATGATTGTCATTGCATCATTTGATACGCATTTGAAAGGATTGTTTGTGTTTGCTAGAATCTAGATTTTTGATTGAAATTATTATCAAACAGAATAAAAGAAAGGATCGCGCTAGGCTACCCACAAGCTAGAGGCAAGACCCTACTCCAAGGGGGTCATGATTATCGCTACGAGAGGCTTGGACCGGCTCCGTAGGTGAAAGGTCTGTCAGTACGGATAGTCTCGGGACAGTAGGAATTGTAGGTTCCAGAGGGGGCTCTGGCTGTAAATCCTGCATTATTCCAAGAATCTGACGAGCCCGTTCGTGACCCATGATGGAATCTTGGGACCCCAGATACTAGTTATGAGGGTGGAATCTTGGTGGACAGAATATCCTTATGGAATTATGTGTATCTTCCACTGGGACGAAATGATGGAAATTGTAATAAACTTCCAATATAACAAAGAAGTTTGCTTTACTGTTTGAATTGCATGCGTGTTGGTGAGATGAATTATGTGAAGGAACCTGTGACTTAATGGACTAATTAAGGAAGCTGGTTGTATATGTTTCAAATAAATATGTTGTAGGTAATTAAAAAACTAAAGATGACCCATCATCAGAGGAAAGCGGTTGGGCGTAACCCCCGACAGGTCCGTCCAATGGTAGGGTGGTCCTAGTTAGCTGGGAGCTTTTCTAAATCGAAAATAGAAATAGGAAGACGGTAACTTGACGTAAATTGACCAACTAGTCATTAGGTAGAACCGACTTGCATTGTTTTAGGGGCTCGGAATGGGATTTTGCCTTATGGGTAGGAGGGTTGACGCATTGAACTCCCCTCCGTCTCCCATTCTCTTTGAACCAAGTGCAATAGCAAGTCTGCTTCAGATCGAGTAATTCTCTAAAAAGTGGGACTCAAAATTACTGACGCTAGCTGGCTACTAGGAGACCCATCTGATTTTAGGAACCCAAATCTTCAGGTCGATCCTAGTGGGTTCGGCCGGAACTCTCCCGTTGCAAAGTAGACTCGGTAGAGCCTAAGTGGCAAACCCCGTGATGTTCCAAGGGAGCATCGGGCGGCATCATTTACAGGAAAACCTACTGATGGATTACTAAAAGGTGTACCATGTATTGAGACTAGCGGACACCTCATAGGCCATACATGGCATATATCATCTTGTTGCCCTAAAATGGAGCAACCAAATAGAGAGAAGGCCAACTTGAGGTGTCTTGAATGCAAAGTCACACACCTATTCATCGATTTCCCTAGTAGGAAAAAAATCTCCACTAGCTCGGCAACCATGCCATCTATGTTGCTCAAACTCTTTTGTATCAAGTCACCTAACAACAATGCCATGCTTATCCCCATAAATGTCATGACACGAGTCAAAAAAAACAAGCTATTATCTCATTACCTAGACCTAGCAACCTAGATGCATCCTTTATAGGGAAGAAGAGTTTGTGTGAAGAAGGAAAAAGAGGATTGAGGAAAAATAACACTCAAGACAGAGAGTGAGATCACAATTAACAAAAGGAAAATAGGCTGTTGATGCAAAAGTAGAAACATCTACTCCTAAAACTAGGGAGAAGGGAAGCACAAAGGTTGGAGAATACCCTGACCCCAACCAATAACTAATGGCTATGGATAAGGTCAAGGAATGGATAAAGGAAGCACAAATTCACTTGCGAGATGTTGAATCTATCATTGAGGATGGGATCAATGAGCTCTCAACCACGAGCCCACCAGTCTCTCCCACATACCTAAGAACAAAAGAGGCAACACCACCACATGAATAGCTACATTGGTAGAATGAGGATGCCACAAATAGGCAAATGTCTCAAGAGCATTGGAAAGCCCATGAATCTAAGGAGGGAAAGGTAAATGGAAAAAAATTTAACCACCCTAATAACAGCTCCAGTGACATTGTCACTGGGAGAGATGCTCAAGTTACACCTCGCACTATGGCAAGAATTGAAGCTATGGGTAGAAAAAAGTAATAAACATGAAGTGCAAGACTTGTTAGATCACAACTCCATGGCACACATACCAAGCCTAACGTTGAATCCAATGTCTAAGTCTCCACCAGTGAATGCCTTTTGGGAAGGCACTGAGATGCACACAATCTTACATGTTGTTGCCCTAGGAGATTCTACAAGAAAGGGGATAATAGACACAAAAATAGGGGTTAGTGTACTTAGCCACGAAGTCTTGCAAGGTTGGGAAAACCCAGTAGTGGAATCTACACAATTCAATGTCACTCTAGTGAATGGAATGAAGGTTAGACCTTTCAAAGTCCTAAAGGATTGGCATCTAAAGATAGCAAGAATCCAATTCTCTGTGAACTTCATAGTATGGAGGAGTGGATTATGATATCCAACTAAGTAGACCTTGGATTAGGAATGCCTGAGTGATAGAGGATGGGGGTAATAGCCTAATACTTGGAAAACCTCAACCATGGACTAGATGCCATCTATTCCATGCTAAAGGGTGACTCAAGGGCTAGAAGCAATTATGGACCTATAACAAGGCACATTCCTTATCCTAAGAATGAGCGTAAGCATTGCTATATCTCTTTAACAAATTGTGCACAATTGGACTATTGTTAGATGGGTATTGATATTTCTTGGATATAATTTCTCAATGGTTATGCAAAAAGAAAGGAAATAAATGCTATATGGAAAATCACATGTCAAGAATAACAAGTGAGGAGCTAGGAGTGGATATTATAGATAGTCTATTAGATGTTCACTTCTTTCAAATTTAACAAGAAAGAGAGCTCAAAGTAAACCTCGCTCCAATTGTACAAATTTTTGAACATGGACTACCTAACCACCCAATTGAGAAGGCTAGAGTCATGGCTAGAGTCATGCACCTTCTCATCAAGGCTAAATTGTATCTATAGCAATTTTCTCTAGTTCCTTGACCTTAATCCAAAGAGGGTTAAAAAGAGAAGACTAGCATCTTTGATAGATAGTTTTGAAGCTCATAAGCCATGTTTGTTCTCTTCTTTTATCTAGATAATCTTTAGTTTAGTAGGAATTTTAATATAAGAAAGACAAAGTTTCTATGCTCAAACCTTGAGTCCCTATCGTTTGAAGGAATTTATGATCCTATAAATATCCTCAAGATTATGAACCTCATTCCTCTTAGGTTTGACCTTCAACGAGTGGTAATTCAGACTCAACTTAATTTCCCTATAACAATAATTTGAAACAAGGATATGATCTACTAGTCCATGGAAAAGAAAAAGGGTATCTAGTAGTTGCTATCTTAATGTTTTCTTACATTTCTTAGTACTTGCTACCTTTCTCTAACACATTTATTTAACAATACATATTTATTAATCCAATATTATAAATTATTGTGTGACAAATAATATTTGACCCCATCATAGAGAAGCATGCTCCTCATAGACACCCTTCTCCAAGGTATCTTGTAATTTGGATCCGCCCATCAAGCTAGGGTACACCATAAGGTGTCCAAACTCGGGGATAAATTACACATATAACTTCTTTCATTTAAATTGATAACAATAGTGTGGCCAATTGGATTGAGGGGATGATAACAAAGAGCTGCAATATTGTTTGATAATGATGTCGATTACAACAATGAGTGGCGATACTATTCGATAATGATGATATGAGATTAGTTGGTGACTTGAATTGCTAATATAATATTTAAAGGCTATATTTTTGATTTCTTAACCTTTAGGGATACCATATCAAGAAAGTTATTAATCATATCCAACCAACATTCATGATCATCCACAAGAAGTCATCACCCACTAGACATAAGAAGATGGCTACATTGAGTCTTAAAGGAAAAACAACTAATCATTGACGTCCTCACCAAAATTGTTTCAACCTTTAAGAGTGAGTGGGATAATAAACTCATGGAAGCCTTTGGAGCCTATTGAACAACCTATAGGAACAAATCCCTTTTTTTGACTTGCCTATTGCATAAATGCCATGCATCTTGTTGAGTTTCTAATTCCTAGTCTATGAATGTGTGTGCAAGAATGATGGGAAGGAAATGAAGCTTGGACCAAGCATCTCAAATAATTGGACCAATTCTTTGAAACAAGATACTAGCCATGCATACCCTAATATCCAAAAAGGACATAGGAAGGCCTAGTTTGATAAACACATCAAATAATAAATCTTTAATAAATGATACATTGTGTTTTTTAATTCATTAAAAGGACATACAAAAAGATATGATTTTATAGATTGGGACCATTTCATTAGCTCAATTAGTAGAGTAGGAAACATCAAGCTTAAAACCCTAGAAAGTGAGGGGATCAAATACTTTATTAAAAAATAGATACGAGAATGAAGATGGGATGATGGATGAGGAGAAAGAAGATGACTTTCTTGCCGGCTGAAAATGATGTTGTAAGAGTGAATTTAGTAGTGCAAGGTGTTGTTACAGTATTAAAAAAAGCTTGGACAACAAAGAGAAGACACTTTAGATGTTTTATATCTTGTATAGAAGTGTTTCTGGAAGACAAATATGCAGGAGAATGGTTGAGAATTGGTCAATACCTTAGTACATTAACAAAGAGAGATGAATGGTCAGATGAGGAGTTTAAGAAGATCAAGAGGAAAGCCTATGGGATTTTCTTAAAAGATGGATACTTATGGAAACATGCTAAAAATAAACAGGGTATGCCATTGTGAGTTTTGGGTGATAGAGCTTCACAAGTAAATGTTATGCAAGAATTTCATGAAAGCTTATGGGCTGGCCATAGAGGTGTTTGGGGTATGTAAGAAGCTGGGAATACTTATAATACTAATAATATGCCATGTCACATTGACACTGGTATATAAGGAGAGAAGTTGTAATTTTTCACATCTTTTTGACATATCAATACAATTACAATCTTTCTCTCCCTTCTTGCTCCAAGCTTCCATGGCTTCTTCATCTTTCTTGTCTTTCTCTCTCCAATTCTAGTCTTTCTCTCTCCTCGTCACTCTATTTCTCTCTCTTCCTGCAGTCTTTCTCTCTCCTCTTCTTCTCTCCCTAGTTCTCTCTCTGACAAGTGGTATCAGAGCTTCAGTCTTTGATCCATTATTTTCTTCCATTTTCACTCTCATTTTCCTATTTCAAAACCAATTTCAGACAAAAAATGGTACAAGACAGTGACTAGTGGAGTGCTGCAGGACAACTACAGTTAGCAATGACTACATCTGGAGTTATTCAAGGTCAGATATGGCGGGTAAAGGCTTAAATGGCTGGACATCATCAAATTTCATGCAAAAATGGAGGTAACCAGGGTAAAGAATGGTTAACCGGGCTTAGTTACAGACTAAACTACAGTTACTTTTCAAAAGAGAGCTTCTCTTCTCTCTCCTTCAAGCTTTTGGCTGAAGCTTCCATGGTGGATGTCAATAATCTTCACAAATCTCTCTCTCTGTGCTGAATATCTCACTGCCAAACCATGGGGTAAAGATTCCTTGTGTCCTAAGCTTCAAGAGGAGTACCAGGCTTGACCATTGCTGAAGAATATTGGCCAGGAAGCAGCCCGAAAAATGCGCTAATTTTCCTGCTCCTGCTCCCTGCTCAGCTTGCTCCACTGCCTCAGCCATTAATCACAGCTCTTGAAGGCTTCATCAAGCACTGATTGGCAACAATCTTTAACCTCTGAAGTATTCTGATCAGCCATTCCTATGTTCAAACCCTAATACACAGGAGGGCAGCCATAGCCACAGACATGGAAGCTCAAATTTCTCAAGATTTTGGACTTTCCCGACCTTCAAGGCTTCTCTAAAGCTGAATACAAGCTGGATAGACTTCAAGATTGAAGACATTGAAGAGATTTCAGCCCGTGCATGTCAATGAAGCTCAAATGGAAGGAATATTTTGGGGCTTTTCATCAGAGAGCTTGAATCTTTGAAGTTCAAGTGTTCAAGCAAGGCTGGAGTATTGATCTTTCAAGGATTTCATCATATTGAAGCATGTATGGACTGATTTCATGGAGATTTCAAGCTTTATGTTGGATTCATGGTGGATTATGAAGAACTCTTGCATCAATCGGGTTAAAGCTGATATCCATCATCATTTTCAAGCTTAATGGAGGTATTTTCTTTTGCTAATCTCTGAAATCTCTCAATAATCCTATTGCTAATGGCTTTTCCACTTGTTGATGAGAGGTTATTGATCAATTAATTCACTGGATTGATCAATAGATCAGAGAATAGTATTAATTTTCTTCAATTTCAGCCTATTTCATTGAATTCCTTTTGATTCAAAACCATTACTCATCTTAGGTAACATTTGATCAGCTTGATGCATAACCTTGATCTGTTTTGTTGAAATTCTCTCTTATCCAAGCTGAAATATTGTAAAAGGGTAAGTACTAGCAATCAGTGAGTCACTGAATTGCATAGGTAAACCCTTCTCCCATCTCAAATTTTCTTATCTCAATCAATTGCATCTCATGAAAGGCTGAATGGTTATTTTTCAATTGCATATCATGCTGATTGCTTAGCACACTAGCCTCTGCCATGTTGATATTCCCACCGAGGAAAAAGGTGGATGCCGGGGGAGATAGTGGGACAAAAGAGAGGTGACCCTCCCTCACTATCGAAGATCCCGAAGGGGTGCAACCAACCGACCCGGGGGGAACTTTGCCCACCTCCCGGTGATTCGGAGCCCGTGTAGGGAGCCCGTCCTGCTGTTTTATCCCTCACACAGGTACAACGAGTGGAGAATTGAAGATTGAAGACTTTCCAACGACTCAAGTACCTATTGGAGTAAAACAGGGTAAAACAGGGCATTTTCAGGTTACCCACAGGGTATTTACAGGTGGATACAGGTACACCCTTTGATACTGAAGTACAGGTGCAGGTACTACAGGGTACCCACAGGTCCTATATACCCCTCTGCAGGGTTTGGTAGCCTTTGGAGGTTACTTTCTTGCATTACAGGGTCAAAACAGGGCACTTACAGGTCTAAACAGGGTGCAGGACTGGACAGTTCAGACTCTGAAAGTCAGTTACAGAATTTTCTGTCCTAAACTTGTTATAGCGTGCTATAGCTCATCTCGAAGAGGGCATTGTAAGCTTCGATTCGCACAAAAAAGTTTTGCAATCGGAGTTTTCTAGCCAAAGTTATAGCCGTTTTACTGACAGGGGGTACTGCAGGACTGCACTAGTATGGCAGGGCATAAAGGCAAAAATAAGGTCCAGGAGGACTATGCACAGCAAATCAGGGATTCTATGATGGAAAGCACATTTCAAGAGAACCCTGAAGAGCCTCAACAAGGAGAAATTAGCATGCTCAATGATACTTTGTGTGCCCATGAACTAAGGCATAGAGAGCGACATGAGGCCATGCTATCAAGAATGGATCAGATGGTTCAATCTACTGATCAGACCAAGGCTTCCATTGATAGATTGGTAATGTCCAATGAACTACTCATGTCACAAATCTCTAAACTTTTACAATTACAAGTGGCATCAAAAGAAGCTAATGAAAAGGCATGTTCAAATACTGATCCTTCAGTTTCACTTCAGCCATCCAACCAAAATGGTCATGGAGATGGAATCATAGGAAGAAGAGGCATACCCAATAGTCAATATGAAGTGGGAGAAGCTTCACAAAGGCATGATGACTATTTGGGCAGTTTGAACGGTGCCAATACTCAAGCTTTTGGACTGCATACACAGCATTCTAGGGGTGCTTTACCAACAGGAAGATTACAGGGTAATTCTCAGCCACCTGTTGGAAGATTTCAATCTCATTTTGGGGGTTCTGTACTTGGAAATTCTGATCAGCCAGTTTTGGGACAGCAACCCTTCCATGATAGAGAATTCAAGGACAAAATTGTTTTATCCAAATTCAATGGCCAGTCATCTTCACCATCAGAATTAGAGGAATGGACCTCTAAGATGGAGTCTTATTTTGATATATTTCCTAAAACTGATGTTATGAAGATATACTTTGCCTCCTTGCACTTAGAAGGATTTGCTCACACTTGGTGGAGGTATATCAAGAAAGAGAATGTACTTATTGAGAATTGGAAAGCTTTCAAGGCACTTATGGCTGAAGTCTTTGTTTCACCTCTTGAAAAAGAGAAGTTAGAACGAAGATGGTATAACTTGGAACAAAGGAGCCTAAGTGTAAGAGATTATACAAACCAATTCCTCAACTTGACCATGTATGTGGAAAACATCAGTGATGAGGCCAAATTACACAAGTTCATGTATGGCTTAGAACCATCCTTGTCAGCTGATGTTATGGCGCAAAATCCTACTTCACTTTTCAAGGCTATTGAGCTTGCAGAGCGCTTTGGAAGGAAGTATAGGAAAGAGTCTTCATTTCAGCCAAGTTATGGACAGCCAAGGACTATTTTAAAGCAAGGGCAAGTTGGTAACAATTATGGCAGCAACCATATGCCTAATGGGAGCTTACGGATACCAACTTATCCCCCATTTAATGCTTCTAGGTTTCAAGGCAATTTCAGGATAGCAAACAGTCCAAAAGTTGAATTTAAGCAAGGTGACAATAAGCCTAAGTCTACTTCAGCCAATACAAATTCCAGAAATATTCCCATGGATCTTTATAAGGAAAGAAAGGACAAAGGCTTATGCTTCAAGTGTGGAGAAAAGTATACTCCTGATCATGCTTCAAAGTGTGTATACAAAAATGCCAAGCCAAAAATTCAGAGTATGCTAGTTCTTGAGAACCTTGAAAATGACATAGATGAAGTTAATGCAGTCCCAATCAATGCTGAAAATGAAGATTTCGAGGATGATGGTGGACAGGAGTACTTCTATGATCCATCTGACTCTTTTCCTTTTGATCCAGACGGTGATATCCCATTTGATCCTGGTGGATTTTGTAATGAGTTGCCTGCTGCCACTAATTGTTCTATCTCTATGGATGCTTGGACGGGATCTAAGAACCCTAATACACTTCGTATGAAGGGAAGCATTTGTGGAAAGCCAGTGTTCATCCTGATAGATAGTGGTAGTACTCACAGTTTTGTCAATAAATCCATTTTGTACAAGTTGAATTGTGTTCCCACCGACTTACAGCAGCCCATTAGAGTACAAGTGGCTAATGGTGAAGAGGAAATCAGCACACAGATTTGTCCACAAGTTTCTTTGCAGATGGCTGAAAATTTTGAAGTCAAAGTAAACCTGATCACTTTGGAAATGGGGCCCATAGATATTGTACTTGGTTGTGACTGGTTGATGACCTTAGGCAGGATTACTATGGATTTCTCACAGTTATATATGGAGTTTTTCTCCAATGAACAGCTCATCCGTTTACAGGGAATCCCTAGTAAATCTGATTTTCAGCTTATCACCATTCAACAACTCAAGAAAGAGTACAAGAAGCGTTCACAGATATTTGTATTGCATTTGAACAAAGAAACACAGGATCGGCCCAATAATTCAGCAAACCATCCAGCCTTGACAGCTCTTCTTGAGGAGTACAGAGATCTATTTGAAGTACCTACTTCATTGCCTCCTAAGAGAACGGTGGATCACCCCATTGATTTGGAACCCAACTCAAAGACGATCAATAAGCCACCTTACAGACTATCAAAATGTGAACGAGAGGAAGTAGCCAAGCAAATCAAAGAGCTTCTTGAAATGGGATTCATTGAACCAAGTTCTTCACCGTATGCATCCCCAGTCCTGTTAGTCAAAAAGAAAGATGGATCTTTCAGAATGTGCATTGACTACAGGGATCTTAACAAGATAACAGTGAAGAACAGGTATCCTATACCCAGGATAGATGATTTGCTTGATGAGCTTAAGGGGGCTCGATTCTTCACGAAGATTGATTTGAGATCAGGGTATCATCAGATTCGCATGAGAGAGGGTGATGAGGTCAAGACTGCTTTTAGGACTGATCGTGGGCTCTACCATTTCTTGGTGATGCCATTCTGCCTTACAAACGCTCCAGCTACCTTTCAAAGCCTGATGAATAAGATTCTACAACCTTTCCTCTTTCAGTTTGTCTTGGTATTCTTCGACGACATTTTGATCTACAGCAAGACTTTTCAGGATCATTTGTCGCATATGAGGAAGGTTTTTGATGTGTTGAGACATCATAGGCTTTTTGCTAAGGAGAAGAAGTGTTCTTTCATGCAGACTGAAGTGGAATACTTGGGACATATAGTCAGTGAAAAAGGAATACAAGCTGATCCCAAGAAGGTGCAATGCATAAAAGATTGGCCAACGCCTACTACTACTACCTCTCTTAGAGGATTTCTTGGTCTATCTTCATTCTATCGCAGACTTATAAAGCATTATGCGGCAATTGCAGCCCCTTTAACTGACAGGTTGAAGAAAGAAGCTTTCTTTTGGGATTCTCTTGCAGATAGCAGCTTCAACCAGTTAAAGGAATTACTTACCTCTGCTCCTATTCTTGTATGCCCGGATTTCTCTAAAGAGTTTACTATACAATGTGATGCTAGTGGCCGTGGCATTGGGGCTGTTTTGCTTCAGGAGCATGGAGTAATTGCATTTGAAAGCCGTAAGCTTACTGATAAGGAGATGGCCATGAATGTTTATGATCAGGAGATGTTGGCTATTTTGCATGCAATCAAGAAATGGCACCATTACTTATATGACAGCCGATTCAGAGTACATAGTGATCATCGTGTACTCAAGTATTTCCTTACTCAGTCAAATCTTACTCCAAAGCAATGACGATGGGTAGCAACATTACAAAATTATGACTTTGACATCACTCATACAAGGGGCAAAGATAACATAGTGGCTGATTCTCTCTCTCGTATGTGGGCCTGCAAAGTATCAGCCATGACGGAATTACATAGTGATTGGATTGAAGAGCTACAAGAGGCATATCTCTTAGATGAGGAATTCAGCCAAATCTTTCAGAAATTACAGCAAGGTCTCATGGAAGAAAACTCGCACTACCAGCTTAAAAATGGTCTTATTTGGTGGAAGGGCAAGATTGTTATTCCCTCTACTTCTTCTTTCAAGCGAAAAATTACGGAGGAGATGCATTCTTCGCCTTTAGCTGGACACTTGGGAGTTTTCAAGACTTATGACAGGATCAGCAAGAGCTTTTATTGGAAAGGACTGTGGAAAGATGTCAAGGACTTCGTTATGAAGTGTATGCCTTGTCAGCAAAATAAGGATAGCACCCATAAGCCAGGGGGTTTATTGCAGCCATTGCCTATTCCTACGGGTAAATGGACTCATATTACTATGGACTTTATCACTGGCTTACCTACTACCAAGAAGGGGTGGAATAGTATTTATGTGGTGGTTGACAGACTCACCAAAGCAGCTCATTTTATCCCAACAAAAATTCAGTTTACTGCTTCTCAGGTGGCCAACCAGTTTATGGAGCATATTTTCAGATTGCATGGATTATCGCAGGTGATTGTCCATGATAGGGACTCAAAGTTTATGAGTAACTTTTGGCAAGCGGTATTTACATCTATGGGTACCAAGTTGGCTCCATCTACAGCTTATCATCCCCAAACTGATGGACAGACAGAGAGAGTTAATAAATGGTTGGAGACTTATCTTCGCCATTTTTGCTATGATGTCCAAACCTCATGGGATTCTTGGTTACACCTGGCTGAGTTTGCCTATAATAATTTCACTCATGCGAGCATAGGAGTTTCACCCTTTGAGGCTTTGTATGGTTACAAGGTGCCCCTACCCACAGTCATTTTTAACGAAAAGATCAACCCTCATGGGAAGGAAGAGTTGGATAGAATGCAGACCCTTCTTCAGCAATGCAAGGTGAATCTAAGGAAGGCTCAAGATCAGATGAAGATGTATGCTGATGAGAAGAGGAGGCCTTTAGAGTTCCAGGAAGGAGAGCTAGTTTTGTTGAAGGTGCCCAAATCCAAGTATTCTACATTGAAAGATGGATCTAGTAATAAGCTTGCCCACAGATTCTATGGCCCTTACAGGATCCTTAAGCGGATTGGAGATTTGGCATACAGACTAGAGCTTCCCTCTTCTACAAAGATTCATAACGTCTTCCATGTTAGTCAGCTCAAGCCCTATTATGGTGATCCAATGGATTTAGTTGATGAGCTGCCACCTATTGATGAAGATGGTATTGTTCAGTACATCCCAGAGGCTGTTATAGGTCAGCGTGAAAAGAAGCTTCGATCACGTTCTATTGTGGAATATTTGATTAAATGGAGAGGTTTACCCTCTGAAGAGGCTTCTTGGAGACCTGATTCAATATTGGATGAGTATCCATACTTGAAGGATATATTGGTGGCTGAAGCCTATTGCTTATGGAGCTAGTATTGGTGCAGACTGGTTCAAGACAGCACGCTGTTTTAGAACATTTTTTATCGTACTTCATTTTCAGAATTGAGCTATCCACATGAGCTTAAAGTACTCTTCAAGAGCTTCGTTTTGATATGTGGTACACTTCATTTGGACATTTCTATCAAAAGTTATGGCTGATTTGGTCCAGCAGGGACTGTTATTCCAGCAAGCTGTCTACTTTCTTCTAGAACTATTTGTTGAAGATTCTATGGCTCCAATGGCTTCTAAAGTTCTTCAAATCATGTATATAGTAGGGTCCACTTTCCGTACTTCAAATTTTGCCCTTGTAATGATAAATTATTCACTCATTCCCTATTTGTAAAGCTGTAAAACAGAGTAGTACTCTGTTCTATCCATCTTTTCTTTAGCTCTTTCTAGTTTTGTTTTTGGGGACAAAAACTTTTGGGAAGGGATGGATTGTAAGAAGCTGGGAATACTTAGAATACTAATAATATGCCATGTCACATTGACACTGGTATATAAGGAGAGAAGTTGTAAATTTTCACATCTTTTTGACATATCAATACAATTACAATCTTTCTCTCCCTTCTTGCTCCAAGCTTCCATGGCTTCTTCATCTTTCTTGTCTTTCTCTCTCCAATTCTAGTCTTTCTCTCTCCTCGTCACTCTATTTCTCTCTCTTCCTGCAGTCTTTCTCTCTCCTCTGCAGTCTTTCTCTCTCCTCTTCTTCTCTCCCTAGTTCTCTCTCTGACAGAGTACTTTTGCAAAGATCAAAGAAAGATATTGGTGGCACGGTATGTATAAAGATGTTTCTCACTTTGTGGAAACATGTACAACATATCAAATGTATTCATCTGTGAGACATCGGGATGGATTACAGCCCACATATCCATTGTCTCTACATTTTAAGTGGGTGGTGGATTTAGTCACAATGCCTACATGTCTTTGGAAAATGAGATATTTTGTGCTTGCCCGTGAAGACTTAACTAATCAAGTGGAAGGGAGAGCTCTACCTACTAAGACAACAAATGTAAAGTGTACTTTTCTCTTAGAAGATATCTTTTGTAGGTATGGCTGTGTGGGAAAAATTACAATAGAAAGGAGTGAGTTGGATGTAGATGAAGCTCATGATTTCTTTGCACAGTTGGGGATAAAGCTTACTTTAACTTCAGCCTATAACCCTGAAGGAAATGGAAAAAGTAAAAGAGGTCATCTACCTATTGTGAAGGCATTGGCAAAAGCATGTGGAGAGAAGGTAAAAGAGTGGCCATGATTGCTCCATTATGCCTTGTGGGCTGACAGAACAACTCATAGTGCTATTATAGAACAAAATATGCCTGCTGAATTGATGTATGGTCAAAAACCTATCATGCCGATAGAAGAGATGACAGTCACATGGAGTGTGCTACCTTGGAAAGAGGAGTTGAATCGAGAGGAGTTGTTGGCCTTGCGCATTAGACAGTTGGAAAGAAAGCCAGAAGACATAGAGGCAACAATTGCAAAGTTAAGGGCAGTAAGGATACATAATAAGAAATGGTTTGACAAAAGACATAGACTGAGACCAAGAACCATACAAGATGGGGATTGGGTATTGGTTTATGATAGCAATTTAGACAACCAGTATAGTGCCATGCGTAAATTTTCCAAAAGATGGTTTGGACCCTATGTGGTAAGACATGTGTTTGATAATGCTACTTATGCATTAAATGAGCTGGATGGGACAGCCATTAAACTTCTTATAGTAGGGAAAAGAATCAAATTATTCAAGAGGTGGGAATCTAATGCCTATGAGTTGCCAGAATTGGAAGAAAACAATAGCCATGATACAGGGGCTAGCCAGGAAGATATGGAAGATGAAGAAGTAAAGGATATGGATGCAGAGGATGAGGAGGACTCAGAATCATGTGACAACTAGGATTTTGGCACATACCAGAGGATGTGCAAGTTCAGAGGGGGTGGATGTCGTGATGCTATGAGGACAAAGTGTGAAAAAGCATGGAATGCATCATCATCCTACTTTCTTATTGATCAAGAGAGTCAATGTGATCTGAGTCATTAATACTAGTGTGAGTGGCATGAATGGTCCAAAAATACTAGATTTTTGGATAATTTTATCCTATTTTTTATATTATTTATTGTAAAAATCTAAAAATTTTAGAAAAGCTTCTAGATTAGGATGGCATGCAAAAAGCAAGTTGCTTTTTCAGCTCGTTATTCGATTTTTCACAGAAAAGATAGATTGGCAAAATCGCTGCGTCGCAATCGCTGTAGACAAGCTGAAAACTACACTTTGAACTAGAAGAAGAAGGAGGAGTGAATTGGGAGATCCTGAACCAAGTGTCTTGAAAATTTCTTGAGGTTTTACCCCCCTTACTAAGCTAATGGAGCCATCAAATTTGGGTTCCAAGCAGCAGAGAAGGAGCTGTTATTTTGATGCATGTTTTTGTTCTATGAAGAAGCTCCAGGAGATCTAATGCCTAGAGATTGCTTCTGAGTAGTGCCAAACAAAGGATTTTAGGTTCTGTCACCATACATATTGATTCAATTCATTGTGCTTTATATTTGTTGTGTTTATCTCTTATCTATTCTTTTTCTTCTCTTCCATCTCCTATCTCTACATCCTTCTACCTTTGATCCCTGGTGGATTCGACATTTTGACCAAAACCCCTCCGACAATGTGACATTCAGCACTATGCTTAAAAAATCTTGTGTCAACATTCATGCCTTGACAACCATAGCTTTGCTCTCCACCAGGAGGCATTCACTCTCAGAATGAACCAACTGATAGGCCAATTCTTTGACTCTATCCTCATTCTTGGATGTCCGTTCCTCTGATTTCCCTTTCATCTACTCTAGCCCTTGATTTTGGTACTAGGCTAGAGTGGCGATTACTTGCTCATATTCACGCCACAATACTTGTATTTGTTGTTGCTCCTAGTTTCTACACTCTACTTGATCCCTTAGTATGGCTTGTTTGTGGAGAGCTTCTTGAAGTTGGTTGTGCAGCTTTGCCAGCTTCATCATCATCTCCTCATCTCTTTGAGTCTTTGTCACATGTAGTTCCTTTCTTGCTGCCTTCTCTCTTTGCTTCTTCAATGCCTCATTTTCCAGTTCTAGGCACATATTTTCCCTAGAGTTGAAGGTACACATGTTTTCTAGGGCTATAATTTTGTCTATTTCTTCATTGTGTAGCTCCTTTAAGCTCTCTTCTTCTTGCCTTGCCTTTAAGGCCTCTTTAGTGCAATCATCTTCATGTTTAAGATGATCATTACTCTTGTTCTTTCTACCTTGTAGGCTGGAAAGGTGATATTCTCTTCTTCCAACTCTACAAGCACAACCTTTTCCCCCTTAGTCATCTTATCAAGTTGGCTTTGAAGCTCTTTTACCAACTCCTCTTAATCTTCAGTGTTGTGCATGGCTAAAGGCACCAAAGTAGTTGACACTTCCAAACACAATACCTTTAGCCCTTGGTATGATTCTGCATCAGCTACTTGTTGTTGGCCTCTTCGTTCTTGCAAGAAGGGCTCATTCACTATATGGCACATGCAATTTCTTGCACTTAGCTCACTAAATATTGCATCCAAGCCATGGTGTTGCTTTCATTGACCTCCCCTTCAGTAGTTCCTTGTGTCGGGGTGATTGTTGGGGTAGCCATGCTGGTGGGATTGTGTGTAGAGGGGCTTTACCCTTGCCTTCCACCAGTGGTCTTGGTGCTACCTTTCTACTACACTTGTTCTTGGCATGTCATCTCATACTAGGCTCATCATTGCCAATTCCTAAGATCGGGAGGGTTGCTCCACTGATCTCCAAATGGCCAAGGCTCCTCCTATTGCCTTAGTTTCTCTTTCTCCTCTTCTTGTTCCTTCCTATGCTCCTCTTCAAGACTTTTTTATTCCTCTTCCACCCTCTGCAGTTCTCCGTTTTCTTCAAAGGTGGTTTATGTTCTTCTAATGGGGATTTTAAGAGTGATATTTATTCTTCCACCCGACTTGACTAGTCTACTACTCACTAAGTATCCTCTCACTCAAAGTCTCTTGCTACTGAGTGAGTTGATTAGCCTCCATCTCATTCAACAACTGTTTTTGTTTTGTCCTACTGATCCCTGTTGATTTTTTCCTTCCCATGTTCTTCTACTGAGAGTGAAATAGGCGAGCTCGATGGAGTGGGGGAGCGATGCTCCTCTCTTGGATTGGAAATGATTCCGAGGTTTCCTCCACCACTTCTTTTCTTTTTCACCTCCCCCAAGGCCTCCTAGATTATGGCCATTATTAGTACCCCTCCTTTCCAAACCTTATGGTTGAAGCCTTGGAAGCAGGTTTTTTCCTTTCGAACTTCACTATGGTAGCTAAAGACTCCCCTCTTATTGCCCATGCTGCTATGGCTAATACCTTTGTTGACATCTGGAATATTTTTTAGACATAGACATTCCAATTTACCTTGTCCAATGCATTTGCTACAAGGCTCTCCAGCAATGGTACTCATATTCTATTCATGAGAGCATTGTATCTCTAGCTTGAGAAGAGGGTATAGACCATTTTTGCTTGCAGTCAGATGGTGGGGTTAGGAATGTCAACCAAGCTTATTCCATCATTTGTGTAAACTTTCTTTTCGTCCATCCTAGCACCCCATAGATATCCCTCTTTGGGGTCTTCTCTGGTTTATCTACTAATCACAGGGTCTTTTCCACAATTTTTGAACTAAGTGTGACATCCACTCTTCTCATGGCATCTTCTTGCATGATGGTTATTGTGTCGCTATTTCTCTTGGCATCAAAAGGTTCTCAGGAACTTTGTGCATTTGTTGTGGTTGATGTCCTGCCCCAACTTCTCCAAGTACTTGGCAAGATTACATCATTCTATCATCTGCCCAACGGCCTCTTCAGATGTCACCAATCCTTCTAGATTGTGGATGGTGTGGTATTTTAACTTATTGAATGCACATATCTCCATGGATAAGGCATATCTTCTATGCTCCTCCTTCGAGAAGAGGAACCTATTAGCCTTATCCTATTGACCTGCCATGCCATTTAGGTTCCTGTCACCATACAACAACCCATAATTAGTTCTCTTTAAAGGATATTTCTTGCATGGAAGGTAAAGTGACTAGAAAGATTAGTGTCCAACGATGAAGGATATGTTGAGAATAGCAAATGATGCTTGCATGTACGCCCGTAGAGGCTGGATGTATGCCTAAAAGAGGCTACTGGTCATAAAAGGCTTTGTATGAGAGATAGACAAAGATGTATGCTCTAGAAAGCATGGTCCTAAATCCCATAAGAAGAGAGAGGAAAAGTGGTACTATCCAAAAGGCTATAAAGGCATGTACTTGACACTCATTTCAATATAATGGTACTCTCAGTTTGAGTCACTCAAGACTGTGTATATGAGTCCAAGCTAATCTATCTTGGAACCTAATTCACGTGAGTTGCAATTCCTCATTCTGACAATGAATCGTGTGTTTGACTTGCGTCCATTGACTTGCGTCCACCGTAGCCAATCTAGCTTTGGATCCGTGTTTCTCAACAGGATATAAACCACAAAATGAGAATTCTCACACAGATCGATCCATACATTTTTAAACATTCATTCTTCCCTTTAAAATTCAAATCCTGTTTTGATTTTTCATCCATTTTTCACTTCAATTCCTATTTTGATTTTTTTATCCATTTTTCACCTTTACCCCCTCCCCCTTGGAAACGATAAAAATCCTTCCTACAATGGTGGAAAGCAAGTGGATAGGCATTTAATGCATCTATGGTGTGCTTTACTTTTCCAAGAGCCAGTCGTAAAACTTAAGGTTATACTCTAGGGTCGCATAACAGTCCACATCCTATGGAGGAATGCCCACTTGTGTGATATAAGTTAATACATCAATCAAGAGGTCACTAGAGTTGATTCAGCTTGCAATGTAAAGTTCCTCCTCTATTAGAATCCTATCCAAGTATGGATGGAGCATGATGTTGTCTTCTAGTGGCTGATTCCTTGTCATGGCTAACACTCTAAATGAGGTTGGGGCCACATACAAGTCTATTCATACTCAAAAGTCTTGATGACACGTTGCTCCACATTGGTCATGATTTGGTAACCCTCTTGAGCCCATGAAATGCACAAAGTATACCACTTGCGTAAGAAATTAAACTCAAACTCAACTAATCGTTGGAGTCTAGCAACTTCCTGTGGTGGTATGGGAAGGAGATTAAGCGTTGTCTTAAGGCCTATCCTTACAAAATTTAATTGCCAATCATTTCATCTAGAATAGTGGGAGCCTAAGGAATGTACCTCATTTTCTATGGGTTTGTCAAGTAGGCCTAGGTCCAAACATTTGTAACTTCTAGCAAACAATATGAAAGCTAAGTCCAGTCATCGGATGCACATGACTAAGTCATCCCCCGTGTCCATAGCCATGTTGAAAGCCACTTCAAGAATGGATCAACGTGGTTGTGATGGCCTAAGGCTGACTGGTGGCTTGGGTTTAGTTGAGCTAAACAAGTTTATACATGGTACTTCCACTTTCAAATTCTTAGTGGGGTGTGATAAGCTTGGTTTGAGAAGTTTGGAGTTTGATTGACGCTTTATCATTAGGTTTTGCAGTGATGATCACCTTAGAGTCATTAGGCAGGAACTCGTACATAAGTGGTTGCTCATGGACACTTGGTTGAGCTTTGGGTCGATAGACTGTTGGAGCCCTCATAGATTGGGCACCCTTCCTTTTCGTTTTTCTCCTCCCTTATTTCAGCTTATGTTTCTAGGCCTTGGTTTTTGGGGCATAAGATTGAGGATCACATATGGCACTTGAGAGTTTAGGCAGCCATATCAAGGTATTATCTTCATAGTAGCCTTGGGCTCACAACATGGCTTTTGGGACCCAACACTGCCTAGTCATGTGTGAACTATAGGAGTGCCAACTCTACCATTTAGGTCTAGAGTTTGAGGTGTAGAAACTATGAATTCCCAATGATTGACATTTGTGAGACTATGGTCTATGCTTGGGAACCCACTTGTGTGTTTGGGTCATAGCTTTGGGTGTGGTTTATAAAGGGTGGTGGTACTTTGCAATGGGTGTACATTATGGTGTATTGCCCCTCTTCTTAGGTTGACACTAGATTTAGCTACCAGTGGCACTACAAGCTTTTGGATGGCCATGGTGCCCTACTAAATAATCCATTAATATTCTAACATTATTGATGGAAAGGTGGAGGTGTTGCGATGTGTAGTCAACATTACAATGAGCTTATTTTTTGAACATGCACCCCAACAATGATTCCTTACCAACACTTTGCTTGTTAGGTAGCATGTAAAAGACGATGGCTAGGCTCTCTGTCTCAATAAAAACCAATAGTTTGAATTTCTCCAAGAGCAGATAGGACTGCCTCCCAAATGGGCTAAGTTTTGCATTGGTTGGTTGCAATTGGCAAGGCGTTCTAGCGTTCATGCGCTAAGATATTTGCATCAACTCCCTCATTAATTAGCACATCAAGGGTGTATATCTTTTGGGTTGTTACATTTATTCACAAGTAGGCTCGTGCTACTACTTCCTCATCCTTCTCCTCTAGTTCAGTGATGGTTACAACCCTCACATTCATCAATGGATCTATCATTAGAGGTTCATGAAGAGGATGTGACAGAGGGTAATATATTTTTATGCGACTTGTGTTGAAAAAACCTATGTCCTCTCCTTCTAGGGTTTCAAGTTCTACATTCCTCTTTCTACTGATATTGCAAACCTTGAAAGGTCCCAATCCCCTCAATTTCATTTCTTGCTTGTGTCCCTTGACAGAGTACAGCAAGACAAGGTCTCATTGTCCAAAGTCTCACTGTTTAAAATGTCTGTCAAACCAATTCTTTCGATGTGCCTTTTCACAAATTAGAGCATGGGTTGCAATGAGACAAGTCTCAAATAGGCGTTCCAACTCTACTAAGCAATTTGTCCATGCTTCTTAGCCCTCCCATCTTTCTTGGGCTGCTATTCTCAAGCTTGGAACAAACAAATTTATTGGTAGAATAGCCTTGGTTCCATAGTTCAATCTGAATGGAGTCTATCCTATAGTTGTTTTATAGGCTATCTTATGTGCCCACAAAGCTACCATGAGCTTGTTGTCCCAATCACTGCATAAGGCAGAGACTACTTTTGTTAGAACACTTATCAAGTTCTTGTTCATGGACTAGGCTTGACTGTTAGCTTGAGGATAATATGGTGAGGACTTTCTATGGTTTATTAAGAAGGTGGATAATAGGTGAGCAATCACTTCATTGATGAAGTGTGTGCCTTGCTCACTAAAACCAACTCTACGGGGCAATTGAACCATGAGATTACTTGCTCTCCCAAAGGAACTTGCACATGGTCCTAACATCACTTTTACAAATTGCTCAAGATTTCGCCTACTTGGTGAGGTAGTCCGTGGCTATAATGATGTACTTGGCTTGAGAGTACTATGGCAGAGGGCTAATTAGACCAATGAAGTTGATCCCCCATTTCTTGAATGGTTGGTTCTTTACAAACTTAGCTACATCGTAGAGTAGCGTTGGCCACCACAATTGAGACTGGAGCACTTTGTGTGCTATGATGTCTCCACTGAAATGCCCCCCAGGAATACTGCCATGTGCTTCTTTGAGCACATCATATATTTCATGTTTGTAGACATATCTCCTTAAGAGTCCATCATGTCCTAATTGATACAAATGTCTTGCAATCAACTGATAGGGTCGAATTCTCAAGATCAGTCTCCTTAATCTAGCATTTTCTATGGGTTGTTCTGACAATCCGTTCTCTAGCATGTGGACTATGTTATCCACCCAATATGGTGTGAGGTCTACTCTAAACAAATATTGTCTGTGGGACATTCTAAAAAGATGTGCAGCATCTGGTAGATCATCAACGATGCTTTGTCTAGTGGCTTCACCTGTGGGTATGCGGGACATATGATCTACCGTATAATGCTATTTGCCCTTGCATACAACCACAAAGAAGTCAAATTCCAAAAGAAAAAGTAACCATCAAGTAATCCGTCCTGTTGCGCAAGGTTTGTCCACAAGTTAAAGTAATGCTTGATGATCCACAAAGAAGGTAAATGGCTAACCCCTCCCTCTCTATTATGGAGTAGCTCATTTCTGTATCAGCGAGTTGTCTACTAGCAAAGCTTACAGTGGATAGTCTAGGTTATGTTCACCATATTGGCACAACACTGCCCCCACAATAAAATTTCATGTATAAATGTGCACAAGGAAGGTAAGGGACCAATTTGGGGCTTGTAAGATAGGAGCTAAAGTTAGATTCTGTTTAAGTTTTTCATGGGCCTGTTGACATTCTTCGATCCACTCAAATACTATTAATTGCTTGTACAAAGGTCTAGCAATCAATGCATAGTTGAGCACAAACTGCCAGTAGTATCTCGTGTGGCCTAAGAAACATTGAATTCCCTTGAAGTTGGTCAGAGGGGGAAGGTCTATAATCACCTTGACTTTCAAAAAATATATGGCTATCCCATTCATCGACACAACGTGCCCTAAAATACAACTGTGCTTCACTCAAAACTAGCACATTAAGGGGTTTAGTGAGAGACCATATTGTAAATATTGTTCAAAAACTATACACAGATTTTCCAAGTACTCTTTCCAATTGGTGTGGATGCATAGGTCATCGACGAAGACTTCTAATCATTTTTTTAGCATGTCCTTGAAGATGGCACACTTGAGGCACTGGAAGGTGGTAGGAGCATTAGTTAGTCCAAATGGCATGACTATGTAGGCAAATACCCCCCATTCGGTGGCAAATGCAATCTTGTGCCTATCATCTAGATGGACTTGTACTTGGTTATAGCTTGAGAAGCCATCTAGAAAACTATAGGATTCCTTTTGTGCCACTCTCTCTAACATGTGCTTAATGTATGGTAACTAATAGTTTTCTCTCTTTGTAGCACACACTCAAATCTTCTCATTCTTCTTCATGATGATAACTATGGTTGATACCCAATCTGTGTGATCTATCTTGTAAATGAATCCTACCTTCAGTAGCTTATCAATCTCTTCATTTATTATGTGATCATTCAATATATACCATCGAACCCACTTGCAAGGTAAGTTAGGCCATATTCTTTCATGTGCAACATCAGATCCTCATCCAACATCCCATAAAACACTAGGAAATCCTATATGGAGGAGGGTATTTAGTCCTCTTCTTTGGGATCAACACTCGATCATCAAAATATTTGTATTCCTCTTGACTCAATACCAACATGTCAAGGTCTCTAATCTCTTCCATTTCCACCTCTAACTGTGTGGAAGAATCACTAGTTCCCTAGACTTCCCTTTCTACCAACTCACAAAGTGGTTTAGGGAGTCCAACACTATGCAATAGGGAATCTACCCCATCACTGACTAGTGGTACTTTAGTAAGTCTATTTTCATCTACCACCACTTTGCTAGAACCCAGGACCAATAGGAACCTTCCTTGCTAAGAATGGGTTTCCACACACATAGAAATCATCCAATGCTTTATGGATCTTAGCAATTGTGCTACATTACCCAATTGTGTCATGCACTAGCATACGATGTATTCTCATATCATAGTCATTTATTATTGTGTGCATATTAACCATTGTCATCATAGTCTTTTCATCTAGAAAGCCATCATCGTTAGTGGATGCTTGTGCCCCCTCAGGCCTCGCTTTTGCTTTCTAATGTGTTCTCTAACTCTCGTGGCTTACTAATCTCAAAAGTCACTCCATGGGTACTTTCCCATAGTGGCACAAACTCAAGCATGGTATCACTTTCGACATAGAGGCTAAAATAGCTAGCCACATAGCCACATGACTAGCCAAGTATCCCACTAAACCATTTAGGAGATCGAAAGAGTACCTTTCAGGTTATGAGGATTTCCTAGACTAATCATCATGCTAATGATCAAGGATTTAATCAACCCAAATTTAATTTCCACCACTTCAAGGTAGCTCCCAATTATAAAATAAAAAAATAATGGATCCCTTATAGCTAAGTTTCAAAACTTCCACTTATTGGAAGCTCTTGACAAATGCACCACCTATTGGGACCAAAAATGGGCCCAGACACTAGCTTTAAGGCTCTAGCCATTGGGCCTCTATGCTCAACTAAAACACCCAATGGCCTTGCAGCCACGAGCATATGGAGGATACACTCTCTAATCTAACTTATACACATGTTCCATATAAATCTCCTCCCACCACCTTCTCTTTGATGAAGTGATAGTGCACTTCAATGTACTTTTCATTGCATGGTAGGCTAGATTCTTGACTGAGATGGTGTTGCTTATGTTGTCACAATACAATATCACACTCCCTTGTCACAATACAATATCACACTCCCGTCTATATCAATTTCCAAGTCACGAGGTAGTAATCTCAGCCATGTTAGATCACACATAGCTATTGTTATTCCATGAATGTATAGATCCTACAAAGCAACATCAACCATTAATTGTACACCTAGTTTCTTAAATCTTAGAGGATGTCCATTGGGAATGGACCTATGCATATAGAAACCCCACACACTCTCGTTGAGTACCCTATTACACTGACACAACTAGCTGTGTAGGAGGCACTTGGTACAAGGAGGAAACCAAGCCATATGGAAAACATACATAAGGAAGAAGATGTTACAAGATGGGGATATGCTTCTTTCCTCAATCAAGATGTATTATTGTTTCCATCTATACAAGAGGAAAAATTAAGGCTCAAGTGTTCCATACTATGTTCTCGTGTACTTGCCACAATGCCCACATGGCTAGGATATCAAAGGGCCTAGTGGAGGACCTTAATTGGAATGATTTTTTAGTATCATATTAATTAGTACTATTTGAAAATAATCCATGTCAATGTAGCATCAAAGCTACATGTGCTTAGGGTATATATAAATAGCATATCTTAAAAGAGAAAGGGGGTGAAGCCAAGGCCGTTATGGATAACTTTGGTACTAAACTCATACAAAACATCAAGGAGGCCCTCAACATGACCAATATGCTCATCTCTACCTCATCTCTACATATACACACATAGAGGAAGATTATGTGATTAGATAGATAAAGAGGATTTAGTCCAAGGTCGTAGGAACAACAAATCTTGGCTTACAAAATACACATTGAAATGCAAGGAAGTATATGAAGAGCAATTAGCATGTAGGCATAACATCTTTGATATTAATAATCATGCTTGCTTTGCCTTTTTGCAATGCCATTACAAAGGTGATATTGGATCTGACATGTTGTCTTTAGCCTAGATGGCATGAAGCTTTGTATAATTCTAACATGTAGAGGAGATATAACTTTTATTTCATAATATGAATGCTAAAGATTGAGAGACTACCCACCTATTCCAACCTAAGGAGGATGATGCCATAGTTTGGTTCTTTTGTTAAGACATCCTTTAGTTGTCTACATCATGTATTTTTATCACATGTAACTACCTTAGGTTTCTCATTCACTTATCAAATAAAAGGTAGACAGCATATAAGGACCACTTGCCAACTTTGTTCTTCGATGTGAATATCATAGTTGACCGAGGTGGCATAGAAAGGCACATACTATGAGCTATATTTTTACTAACAGATTGCTTACAATTGCTAGAGAATGTAGTTGAGGTTTAGTTTGCATGTTGCTCTTACTCTTACCTTTTGTAATCTGCTTTTTAGATGCAATTGTGGATGGTTAAAGAGCACTCGAGGAGGTGAGCCTTACCTCCCTAAAACATCGCACCCATTTGCATTTAGGCATAGCACCATA
Source organism: Lygodium microphyllum (assembly GCF_053477565.2). Classification (NCBI taxonomy): domain Eukaryota; kingdom Viridiplantae; phylum Streptophyta; class Polypodiopsida; order Schizaeales; family Lygodiaceae; genus Lygodium; species Lygodium microphyllum. The sequence goes on along the minus strand of NC_141157.1, from coordinate 73,861,512 downwards.
GAAAGGGAATGCTACAATTGGTTCATAGTAAGTGAGGGATTAGGGGGAGCTAAACTCTACCCCTTTACCCATGAGGAAAATTTTCATCTACATTCCCCTAAAATGGCATGTGACCGAGTTCTAAGGCTAGACCCTAGAAACAATCATTGATCTGCTCTTTTGTAATTCCAATGATTTTGAAGGAAACCTCTCGGCTTACCAAGACCACTCAACCATAGGGAAAATCCATTGGAAATTTTCTCCCCTACTTTCCTCAATACATACTTTTAATTATTTGTTACCTAACATGCTCTTTGACATTCAAAAGTAGCTTCCTTAATTATCTTGTTCACAATGTTTATTTCATGTCTCCATTAAGAAAAATGCAAAAGAAGTGAAAACAGTCCTTTCAAAATAATGAAGACATTAATCTTTTCAAGAATCCACTCTCTTCTTTAGAGTAATAACTAGCCTATAATTTTTGGGCTCTTGATGCTCATTGCATAATTGTACTCTTTTTCCGCCATGTACCCTCTTTTCATCTTGGGGTCTCTCCACTGCACTTACCCATGCACTATATAATTGTACTCTTTTTCCGCCATGTACCCTCTTTTCGTCTTGGGGTCTCTCCAATGCACTTACCCATGCACTGTGCCCACCACCGAGGATTCTGACCAGCTTGAGAAGTACATACAAGCCCCACTGGTTCTCGACCACCATAAGGGATGAACCTTCCTCACACATATAACGTATTGTTGAAGTGGCAGTCTACACTCTAGACAATAGTCGAAAGTAAGCCATGATGGCAAGTCATTGGGGAGAGTACATGATGTGCATGGTGATGCCTCTTGTGGTGAATCTATATCAACCATAGTGCTACCTCCTACCAAGAATATGCATTATCATAGTGTTAGCTTCTGTAGCAAATCTACACTACATCTTCACATCCTATATGCTTGACTTTTGGCATACATTGTTTCAAACACATCCAAAATCCACCACATTTTATATAGAATACTACCTTTTCATAGAGAATGTAGTGTCTGAATTTCTTAGTTCCAAAGACCATCGTAAGACACAGCTTCTCCATCCCACTTTCCTTCATTCTGGCTAAGATACCTCCATTAGATAATAAATACATATTAATCAACCAATACTATCTAGTACTTCTTAATTAGAATTTTATTGATTACTATAAAATGAGATTTATACTTTAACATGACCATACTTTTCTACTCCAAGTGATCATATCAAATCAAGTAGAAATCTTTGACTATTCAGTCCTTGAATCATTTAACCATGTACCACAAGCTAGAATTACATGCTTTTTCAACATATGACTAAGTGCAATCAATCTCTTTTAATCTCTAGAGTGCTGGAATAATTTCTATGTATTAAATTAAATATATCATTTCATCTTTTAAATTTTATTCCCTCAACCATGAGAGGAATATTCTATAGTTTTTAAATGTAAAATTAGGTGTTTTGTCAAGATTCTTTAAACTAACAATAATAATTTAATACATGCATTAAGAATTTAATAAATTATTTATTTATTATTTTAATACTAAGCTCATGGTTTATGCAATAATGCTAACATCCTATTTTTTTCTAAATTATTGGCATGTATGCATGAATGGATTTTAATAATTTAAAAATGTATCCTAATTTTGGCTATATATATATATATATATATATATATATATATAAAATAAAGTCAATATTACTTTGTTAGTTGTAAGTCACTTTTATGGTTTTTAAGAAACTTGAAAACTAATCTATTAAAAAGGTGGATATTCTATTATTTTCTAGGAATAATAAGGTCTATTTTAGATTTATATATGAAAACTTAGGCGAAAATTACCTGAATTTGAACATGGGAGTGGATTGTGGCATTGGTCGTATGGTCGTAATTTCCCCTATGCAGAATATCACTGATGATGGACCCACTACATTGGAGGGCCCTACCTTGTTCGATACATTAACTTTCTTGCACAAGGATATGATGGATGGGATAAAGAAAGTAAGTAGGAAAAGAAAAGAAGGAAAATAGATTAAAATAATGATTATGGATTCAAACTAAAGAGAGTGGGTAGGAATTATTGTGTGCTAGAAATTAATGCTTTACCTAATCATTCTCTTATGCATGCGGCTGTCTTTTATTGTGTCTCCCTCCCTATCATCACTCTACTCTCAATTGTCTTTTTCTTCCATTACTCACATATGGTCATCTTTTATATGTGAGGGGAGAGGGGTGGGATTCTATTGATGTCATGGATCTTTACGTGGCAATGTGTGTCATAACGAGAGTAAAAGATCTTAGTCTCTAATACAAAAATCCACATGTCAATTAGGAAAGGATTAGGACAAAATACCCTCATAAATATGGGGGGTAAGATTCTACTTACATCATTCAATCTACAATAATTGGAGGATGCCTTTATTTAATGAAGGGTTATTCGATGAATTTAGAAGGGGTGGGTGGAATAGCTTTTATTAAAAATATTACTAAGAAGGAATTTCTGAGAGGGGAGAGAGAGGAGAGGTGATGGTGATGGGGATGAGGTGGTAGATGCGGTGGGGGAGACATACCACTAGTTGGCGGCCAAACCGCCCCCTATTTCTTTCTTTTCTTTTCTTTTTATCTAATTAAGTTTTTTTAAAAACCTTATTACTTAGCATTTGTTTCTACGTGCTTTGCATTATTTGCATGTTGGTTTGGGAGGGGAATTCTATGCGAAAGGTTTGTGTGCAGTTTCTCTTTTTTTCTTATTATCTTCTCTCTAAGGTTTTATTTTCAAACCTTATGTTATTAACTCCTTATTTACATGCAGTCCCTATGGGAATTTATTCATGCATGGTCCCTATGGGTATTTATGCAATCCTTATGGAACTTAATTTTGACATTTGTAATTATGCATAGGGAAGAATTCATGCATGTTCTGGGAAGAAAACTCAATGGCGTAACTGCAAGGGAGAATATGATTGGTCAGAGGGGAAAACAAAAAAGAGTTATTCATTGATAAGATGGAATCATTACATCCTCTTCTCAATAAAGAAATCAAGATATCCTCATCTCGAGAGAAACTCAAGGTGGGCTCTCTTGAGGATAGACTCCTCAAACCATGTAGAATCTTCTTTAGGAAATTCCTTCCATTACATAAATATGTGCAGCTAGTACAATTCCAAAGAGGCTTTTCCTTGATCTCAATGATTCTATCACACTAACCTTCCAAAATTCTATGTGCTGGCATTAGAATCTGTCCAACATTTAGGACATTATAAGACTTTAAAAGGCTTTCATGAAATACTTTCAAATGAGGCAAAAGTTCTAATCTATAGGCCAATGTCTTGCTTGTTGTGATTGGAGCGTGAATAGTTTCTCTTCAACTTCTTCATCGAGAGACTATTCCAATTCATGACTAGCAATAGCACAAACATGAGCTCCAACTCCATGCCCTACTCCTCGCCCTATTCATTGTCTAGCCATTAGCCTAGCTCCACACCTTACCTTGCATATGCTTCCTCTATTATTGTCCTTCCCTATTGGGACATTGAGAGTGGAAGTGGCATGATTGGTTGCAATTATAGCAAGAAGATAGCAACGTCGTTCATTATTCCAATTCATGTTGTTATTGTTGGTGCAATTTTGGGGAGTACTTGCAATATTTATGCATCCCTAATTAAATTTTAATCATTGACAAGCAATTAGCATTGCATTGTTTTATTTTATTTTGCCCCTTGATCCTATATGTGCATAGAGAATCACTCTTACAATAATGCACATCCCCTATTCTTTCCAATATCAAATCTAAGGACATAAACCTATTACAATCCTATCTGTGTATAGAGAATCACTATTGCAATAATGCACGTCCCCTATTCTTTCCAATATCAAATCCAAGGACATAAACCTATTAGAAGCCTAATAGACCTTTAGCAATGTACTTGGTTTCATTTCATAAATTCTTTCAATGATCTTTGTCAATACTTTATCATGATTATAACAATTATTTGCATTGATACTATGTGTAATGTACACGCTGCACTTAATTGTGAAATATAATGTTTGGTAGTCATCCAAGGTCTATCCCAGTTGTCACTATTTGAACCCCATAAGAATAATCAAATACTAACTGGGTAGTCATGGGTCGTACCTCACTACAAAGCATTTGGCCTCAACCCATATGAATCAAGCTAAAGGTTTCTACAAGAAGCAAGAGATATGGTGGAAGGAGCAAGAGCGAGAGAGAGAGAGAGAGAGAGAGAGAGAGAGAGAGAGAGAGAGAGAGAGAGAGAGAGAGAGAGAGAGAGAGAGAGAGAGAGAGAGAGAGAGAGAGAGAGAGAGAGAGAGAGAGAGAGAGATTTACGAAAAGAGAGAGAGAGAGAGAAAGAGAGAGAGAGAGAGAGAGAGAGAGAGAGAGAGAGAGACTCTAAATGTGGGAACTCCAACATTCACAATGTGTGGTCAGCCTTCCCTTTATTCAAATGTCACTAAAAGAATAAAGAATGAAGTGACAGCAATGGGCGCCCACTGCCTACAATGTGCAGGTGCAGGTACTATCAGTGTAATAACACATGGGCTAGGTAGAGGCGCCTTTACCCCCAACAACCTTCCACTTAAAGGAAAATTTGCCTCATCTAGGAGTGGGGAAAAAAGTACAAGTGTACATAGGTACAATAGGATGAGGAAATACATCATCTCATCCAATGCCCATCATCTTCTAAGGGAAGGCAAAACGCTCCACTATGAGACTTTTCGTGAGCAAGTCTGTAGATTCTAGTCAATTGAGATCTTGACAAGATCAATAGTCCTATCTTAAAAAATGACCTCACGAATGAAGTGATATGTCACCTCAATGTGTTTTTTCTTTGCATGGAAGACCAGATTCTTGGCTAACTAGATAGCACTCAGAGAATTGGAATGCAGTGTAGGGATAGCATCTATCATACTAAGGTTAGAAACCGAATGGCCTCCTTGCAAGCCTTAATGGCTTCAACACACTCGGTCTCTGTAATGAAGAGGGTTGCACATTTCTATACCATGTACATCTATGAAACAACACCTCCGGCAAAAGTGAACACATAGCCAAAAGTGGACTTCCTACTATCTGCATGTCTTGCATAGTTGGAGTCAGTGAACCCCACGACTCTTGTATCCTAGCTACCATAACAAATTCATATATCAGAAATTCCCTTTAGGTACCTCATGATACCTTTCATGACATCACAATTCCTCTTGCCAGATATAGCCATATAATGTGCCACAACACCAACTGCAAAAGCAATATATGGACGGGTGGCTATCTTGGAATACATAAGACTGCCCATTGCGAATGCATAGGGAATATTGGCCATCTTAACCTTCTACTCATCTATTTTCTCAAAATTGACCTGTGATACCTTCACATGAGAAGGCAATTGATGGCCAATAGGCTTCACATCCTGCATATGGAAGCACTTAAGGATTTTATGGATATACTCCTTCTGTGTGATAGATAAAGTAGTCCTTGAGACCTGTCACGTGTAATGCACATACCAAGTATATGAGAGGCATGTCCTAGATCTTTCATCTCAAAGCCCTTTTTGTGCTGAGTCTTAAGAGCATCTAGCTCAGCATGAGCTTTCCCTGCCAAAACCATGTCATCCACATAGAGTACCAAAATCAATAATGAACCATTATGGGCTTTCTTTGTATACAAGAACGGATCCATAGCACTATGATTGTAGCCATGTGACTGCATAAAAGCATCTAATTTGTAGTACCTTTCCCTACGTGCTTTCTTTAGATCATAAAGATTCTTCCTCAGTCTCCACACACTAGGTGTTCCTTACCAAGCTCTACAAAACCCTTAGGCTACTCCACATATATCTCATCAGCAAGTCCCCACGTAAGAAAGCCGTCTTGACATCCAATTGATAATGATCCAAGTCAAGTTGGGCAACCAAAGCCAAGACTAAGCGCAGGGTAGTCATCTTGACCACAGGAGAAAAGACGTCATCAAAGTCAACACCATGTTCCTACTTAAAACCCGTAGCAACCAATCTAACCTTGTATGCCAGCTTGGGGTGTCCAAGGGTGCTTTTCAACTTGTACATCCACTTGCAAGGAAAAGCCTTCTTACCACACTAGGCGAGGAAACCACGTCCCATGTATGATTCTTATGCAATGAATCACTCTCAAACTATATAGCCCTCTCCCAGGAGTGACACTCACCCCTATGCATAGCCTCGTCATAGGTGAGAGGCTCTCACGTATCTATAACCTGGACATAATCCATAGAGGGCATACAATACTCACTATCTCTAGTAGAATGCCTCAAGGCAGGCTATGCTTCCTGTCCAACATCCTCGCCATGAGCGACTGGTGCTGCTAGTGAAATTTTTCTAGTTAGATGTGCGAGAGTAGGGGGCTCCTCTTGAAAGATAACCATGTATATCTCAACCACTTTCTCAGGTTGCCTATGCATCTTGTCTTCATGGAATACTACATCATGGCTGCGGATGACTTTCCACGCCTATGAATCCCTAAGACGATAGCCCATCTCAAATGTATCTCCATAGCCAAGAAAAATGCATTTGACACTTTTCACATCCAACTGGTTGCATTGGTCCTTGGGCACATAGCAGAAGGCCTCACACCCAAAGAAGACACAAAATGAGCATATGAGGGAGGCTTTCCTATACATACCTACTCTACAACCTGGAAGTCAATACCATTGCAAGGTGACCTTTAATGAGATGCATGGTAGTAAGGAGTGCCTTAGTCCAAAAATAATGTGGTAAGCCTATCTGGCTAAGCGTACTGCAAATCCTCTCCTGGATAATCCTATTCATGCACTCAGTCATACCATTCTAGGAAGGGGTGTAAGGGACGGTTAGTTCACGCTTAATACCCTACTCATCACAAAACTTCTCAAACGCATGTGAGACGTACTCACCCCCATTATTTGTCCTTATTCATTTCAGCCTATGCCAAGCCAAGGCTGAAAGATGGCCAAGACATCAAATTTTTGCTTTAGGGGATAAGCCCAAATCTTACGTGAATAATCATTAATAAATGTGACAAAGTATTTTGCACCCCCTAATGACTCACAAGGCATGGTTCCACATACATCTGAATATACAAGAGCCAAAGGCTCATCCATGCATGGAATACCAAACTTTTTATGCAAATTTCAAGTCTACCTACCATATAAACAATGATCACACGACTCAAAATACAAGTAGTCAAAAGGCAGAAGATATTGCAAAAGCACTAAGCAATTTCGTTCCCTTAAGCGACATATGCCCAAGATGAGCATGCTAGAGATATACATGTGGGATAGAACCCACTAACAAAACATGGTGAATAGTCTCGAATACAACCAAGGGGTAGAGGGGCTGGCAAACTTGGCACCTCTTGCAAGAACAAGCCTGCCATGAGTTATCTTCCATGCAAAATCATCAAAGCATATATAATAACCTACATCATCAAGCTACCTAGCAGACATAAGGCTTTTAGTCAATGTGGGTATATGGCATACATTATGCATAACAAAAGCGTTACCAAGGGAAAACTATAGAGTGACAACACCAATGCCAACAATAGCAAGAGACCGATCATCACCTAAGCGCACAGAACCAGATACATTGCGATAGGTATGAAACCGATGACGATAGGAGGCCACATGAAAAGATGCACCCAAATCCAAGAGCCAACACTATGCATGCATAGACTGAGCCTCGGTTAGCTAAGAGGCATCACATGAAGAGGTTGCTAATATGTAGTCACCATCATACTCCTCAGGATGCATGACATTTATCTCCTCAATCTTTGTGTTCAAGTTTGCAAGTATAATAATGTGATCATTGGATTTCTCCTGAATTTTATCTTTCCCCTTTTCTTTGCACTTGTCATCACGCATCTTATGGCACTGTGGCCATATGTGTCCTACTTTCCCACAATAATGGCATGTAATATCAAACTTACATTCACTGGACTTGCTATGTCTACGTGACTTAGACCAGGACTTCTGAGAGTCCTTCCCATGATAATCATTATCTTTCTTACCGCTTCTACCACCTCTAAAAGATAAAGCATCAAAATTGCAGGAAGCAATATTGTTTTTCATGTTAATTTCTTCAGTCAAAAGAGCACTCTCTACATCTTTCAATTTCAGCCCATCAAGTTTGTTGGTACAAATCGTAGTAGTGGGAAATACATCCCAAGACTTGGGTAAAGTTCCAAGCAGAAACAAAGGATGCAAATAACCCCTTTCTTCTCCGTAACATGAATACTCCAATTGTGGCTTATACAAAATTTCAAGTCTCTATTTGTCTTGTTTAAGGTTCTTGAATGGAATACAAGTATTCCCAACTAATTTTTAAGAGCAAGTTGGTTTCGATTTAGAGCATTGGTTGCAGCTCTTACTCATTTGATACTCTAGGAATGGTATAAGTAAGTTTATTATCAATGGTTTGGTCAATTTTCTATGGATTACCACCATCCTAATTGAGGAATGGTTTGCTCATCAACTTCGCTGCTCTCAAAACCACTTATTGGAGGTCATTGTCATTACTTTTTCATTAAGATTGGATTCCTCTAGAATTGATGACTAGAATTGATAATTTTAGTGCATCAAGGGACTCAATACCCTGTTGAAGCATATTCTTCATGATAGAATGAAACTGGCTAAAGTGATCATACAAAGGGGTCCCCTCCTTCATGTGGAGATCCATCAACTATTTAAGCCAATGCATCTACAAAGTAGGGCTCTGATTTGCATAAAGTCCCTAAATCTTTTCCCATAAATTCCATGCACTCTTATATTCATCTTCAACAACATTATTGTGGACCTCTTCAGAGAGTGATAAAATGATAGTGGACTTGCATAGTGCATCTAATATCAGACCAATCATCATCATCTATGTTCTCGGGTTTAATACCCTTGTTTCTTAGTGGCTTAATCTACAATTTCTGCACCAAAACCTACCATATTTGAGAATTCTAGTAGCCATAGTTGGTGCCATCCAACTTGGAAATGCCAAACAAAGCCTTATTTTTTAGATGACCAGCCATAATGAGTCAAATAGAGGCAGACTATGCAAAAAATAGGCTACTGCAATTAGTAGTAAACATGCCAAAACCATTGCCAAAACAAGCTAAAAATAAGAGAAACTGCTAAAATGACTAGCTATCCACCAAATATGACCAAAAGGGTGTCAAACAATAATGTTTTCCCTTAGTAAATGCTCACAATTTGCAATTTACAACTTGCTATAATAAATCAAAGTAGTGGGTAAAAGAAGCCAAAAGTGGAGCTATCATTGATACATGACCAACTACAACTGCTAGAAAGCAAAAACATATTATAGTGAGTGAAAAATAGCAATGGGCTCCAAGAACTATCAACCAAGCAAGGTGTTACACAAGATACATCTCATAGACATAAAAGCCATGCATGTAACAAGTCTCAAGGTAACAAAATAGACCAAGCACAAGCACAACTAATAGAGTAATGTAAGTAAAGCTCAATACGAAGCCATTCAAGATGCATACATAACTAACAACACCATGACAAAGATAGTTGCCTGCCCAAGTGTAGGGTCAAATCAGCCCACTAAGCATGAACTGTATATATGAAGCACAAAGAGATCAGATACATGTCAATGTCCCACGATCTCAACCTCAACTGCATATTCAAAGCTATATGTACATCCAAATAGGCCAAAATCTCCCATTGGAAGGAAGGTCAAATGTAGACAGAGCAAGCACTATTCAAATACATCAAGTACATATCATCAAAAATCCAAGTTGGATACATCCGAAGCATAAATCCCAAAGTGACTGAAGCCTCTAAAGCATAAAGCACTTAAGCCTCCAAATTCGAGTAACTGGCAATCAAATAGAGTATCCAAGATCTCCAAAATGCTCAAATGCAATCATAGATGAAGCCCCAAATGTTAATCAGACATAGACATTCCAAGTAGCAACCATTTCTGACATAAGCATCAAAGCATGAAGCCTAGTTGTCAAGCATAGACAATAGGCATAAACTCATAAGAAATGCCAATTGTAGTCCAATGCCAATTAGTGTAGACCAAAATAGAGCTTAATCACTACTCAAAAGCATTTTAGAACCAAAACAAAGCATTTTCCAACCTCCATATACATCCATATGGTCAAATGAGTCACCCGGGAAGCACCCATAAGCAATAGGTAGCGCATACATTAACCAAATAGGCTTTAGCCCTAGTTATTACAATAATAAATTCACTGTCAAAAATGAGTAAATTAGTCCTCAAATCAAGCTCAAATCATGGGCATTTGATATACCAATGTACTAGTATCAATGCTACACATCAATAGTGCATAGAGAACACCCGAATCATAGCTAAGAGCAATAGGCATATAAAATCCCTATTAAAAGAGATTTGGTCTTGTTGTATATAGCAATGAATACACTATCAAACCAAGCTATTTTAGTACCAAAATCAGCTCCAAATCCAACCCATAACACAAGCATAGAATTCTCGTACATGTAGACATCACCCTAGCATAAACTGGGCATCATAAGACCAATAAACTTGACCATAGAAGCATCAAACAAGGTGTTGTCCTATATTTCTAGCCAACAAACCTCATCCAAAATAGAGTAAATGAAGTGGTCAAATTAGTCCAAAATCAACTCCAAGAAATGGCATAGCATCCCCAAATATATAAGCATCAACCGAGGATAATCAAGCATCATCCAACCAATGGCAATGAGTGTAGACATCAAAGATAAGTGCTGTTATGTTTTATGAAAGCTTGTGGACTATTATAACAATCCAAAATTGAATGTTAATACTTAAATCGAATGCCAAGAGTGGAAGGATCAATGACAAGCATCAAAACCAAGTGTATAAGTGCTTGTATAGCTGCCCAATGAAGAAGACATGCTATATGAGATGAAAAACGTGAGTTTTTACTAAAAAAGGGCCTCTTCCATGCAACATGATGCTGCACTAGTAGGGTGGGGACTATGGGGGGACTACTCCAAGACTTGCTCAAGAAGGCTTAAAGAGTGCCCAAGAAGAGTGCAACCGATAGGAAACTCAAACAGAGTGGCTATGGCTACCAACAAAGAGATGATTGTTGTAGGTATTTGGATGGAAGCTGAGAGTTTGCCAAACCAAGCTTGAGCTCATGAAGAAGAAGGCTTCGATACCAATTGAAGGTAGGTGAGCCCTGAAATGGGAGCATGAGCGGGAGCAAGAACTATGTGGAAGGAGCACAAGCAAGAGAGAGAGAGAGACTCCAAATGTGAAAACTCCAATTGTCACAATGTGTGACCGACCTTCCCTTTATTCAAATGTCATTGAAGGAATAAAGAATGAAATGACAATGATGGGTGCCCACTGCCTGTAGTGCGTAGAGCACAAGTGCAGAGCACATGTACTATCTTTTTATTTATTAATTTAATATATATTTTTGCCTTTTTAAACTTATTTTCTCGACCATTATAGGATTACTCTATAATTTGTTTACGTTAAATAATGTGTTTTAACAAGATTCTTTTAATGAATAACAATAATTTAAGATATGCATTAAGAATTTAACAAATTATGTATGCATTATTTTTAACACTAAGCTCATGTTTCATGCAAGAATGCTAACACTCTAACTTTTCCTAAGTTATTGGTGTGCATACATGAATGGCTTTTAATCATTTAAAAAATGTGATTAAAATTGTATCTAAGTTTTGAGTAAGAATATCAAATAAAATATCTATTAATTTTTTACTTGTAAGTCATCTTTATGGTTTCATAAAAAATTTAAAAATAATATATTAAATTGGTGGATATTGTGTTATTTCCTAAGAAAAATAAGGTCTATTTTAAAAATTATGTACAAAACCTTAAGTGAAGAATACCTGATTTTGATAGCATCATTGGCCATTGCAAGTTTCCCTACAGTAACTATTGCTCATGAGACAAACCGCTATGTTGGAGGACCCTACCTTGTTTGACATGTTAACTTTATCAATTTCCTATCAAAAGCTTGACAATTTTTTGAAATACCAATCTACTTACTCTCCTACAAACACATTACTATTTTGATAACAGTGAATATATATACGTTTGGGATCCTTCAAGAAAATCTCTAAGTGTGAATAAGCTTGCTAAACAAAAGAAACTTGAAATGCTAACCTACTTGATAGAGGATGTGTATATGTGGCTATAAAAGTGGATTGCAATTGAATATCACTTATCCTTTATTGTTGAACACTAGGTTGATCGTAAACCTCACTTAGAGAGTCGATGGGTCATTGGTGTTGGAAGAGGCACTATGATGATAGGTAGAATTGGACTAATGTGCCATTTTTGTTGATTTGTAACTTTTTGCCAAAATTTTTGTTATACATGTAGCAACCTTTTTCATGTCCAATATCTAGATTATACACTTTTTTTTATCATCTATTTTTGACATCTTATGTGTTAATATCTCTTTTTAATATTTTATATTGTAATTTGAAGAGTTTTTTCTAGCAATGTGACAATAGCAAACAACCTCTTTCGTGGGGATATCTAACTTTTTTTTATATAGAGAACAATCTTTATCATGCCCAATATTTAGAATATATACATGTTCTTGAATTCATATAGGTAATTGGGACCAACCAACTAGCACTAAGCTTTACCTTGCCAGTATCAACTAGATAGCTAGTGGCTAGTTAGTTAGATTAGTAGTAGCTAGTTAACTAGCACCAAGATTATGTTCATAATGCTAACTAGGCAACTAGCTAGCTAGTTAAGTAATTATGTATTGCCTAAGATAAAACAAATTAGCTAGTAGCTAGCTTGTGTTAACTAGCTAGTAGCATGTATTAGCTAGATAGCTAGGTAGTGTTGGCTAGCTAGTGTTAACTAACTAGTTATAGCAATCAGACAATCGGTTCAAACTTACCAAAGAAGCTAGCTTTACCTAGCTAAAAGCTAGGTAGTTGGTTTAGTAGCAACTACTTAGCTAGCACAAAGATTATACTCATAAGGCTAACCAAGAAATTAGTTAACTAGTTAGATAAGTAGATCCTACCCAAGACCAAACAAAATAGTAGTATGTGAAAACATGTACATATGTAAATATGTGCATCTATGTAGGCATCTTCGCATATGTTATGACATGGTGAAACTAGAACGATGCTTAAAATTAAAAGTTATGAGATAGCTATATAAAAGAGTATACTTACTTGTTTTAGTTTGATGGAGCCCTTATTTTAGTGCCAAAAATAAAAGGGCATATTGAGGCAATACATAGTAGACAAGGAGGCTTCTAGATGTAGGGATAAAATTTAAAGAGACTAGAGCATTAACAAGTCATAGAAGCAATAACCTCATAATTAAAAGTTCAGCTAGCATGAGATCTACCTAAACGGCTCTTTTTCTATTGACATTGGTCCTTGGTCTAATTCTTTTTTGAATGCTGCTAGACCTACTTTAGTTCTACCTCTCTCCTTTGCTTATCAAGTCTTTGTGCTCGCAAGAATCTAGTGACTTGCTATAGCAAGTCCTTTCCTAGCCTTCTCTCCTTTTCCAGTTCAATCAATATTTCATGTGTTGATCTCCACCAATGTACTGATATTGTCTTCTAATCATATTTCTCTAATAGCAGTTGGATTTCTTTAAGGAACCTACTAGGGTCAAATCCAAAGTTATCCACGTTGGATCTCAAGGTGGACATGGCCTTTGACTCTTCTTGTAGGACTTGGGTTTCAATGACCTTGACTAGGTTAAATAAGGAGGTGGTGGTTCTTAAGGAATACACTTTCTACTCTTAGAGTTGGCCGAATGATCCATGCATTGGTCTTTTGGGATCAATTTGACTTACATCTTTATGACCTTTCTCGGCTAGTAAGGTGTGCTCCTAGGCTAGTTCATCTTCTTAAGGTATTGTCTATTCTTCTGAGTGTCTTTCCCTCTCTAATCTGTTTGATGTAGATTGTTATTTAGGATAGATTTTTTATTTCAAAATTTGGTGTTAATTGAAGAGGTTCTAACAATGGTTGACACTTCTAGGATATCAAGGGCATATCCTAGTCCGTTCAAAGTAGTTGTTCCCTAGGTATAGTCAAGTCCACACTTAGGACTATCGCTCTTAGTGTTCCCATCACTAGAGGTTTAAATTTTCATTTGCTTCTTTTAGTTCACCCCTAATCAAGTTACTTCCATGAAGCAAATGAAAATTTACTCATGTTACTTCCTAATCAAGTTAAATTTAATGAGATTAGGAAGCAAATGACTTGAGCTTCCATTGGTTTCTTGGTGGTAATTCCTTGAAATCCTGGAGCCACCAAACACTTCTTAATGTTTCTCAAGAACATGTGTATTTCTCCCTTTGCACACCAAGTCCATGGCCTTGTGTCCTTGACTAAAGGGTACTTTGCTTGTTTTGTGTTAAGATGGGAGAGTGGCTATCATCAATTCAAGAGGGAGGTGCCAACAGTAGAATAAGGCCTAGATTCCAAGACCAAAAATTTTATGTTTCAGTTCTACTCTTACCCAAAAACAATAATTTGCCTTCCTGGCTTTACTTTTTGTGATGAACAAGCTTCTACAAACAAGCTTTTAGTAGATTTTGGAATAGTCAAAGTGTTAGAATTGGCAAGGTAGTTTGCAATTGTTGATGGCATCACCAAGGTAGCAAGAAGGCTTTGCTGGGCTTGAGGGGATCTGATGGGGAGAAGGTGTTTAATCCCAAAAGGCAAAAGATAAGCACATAACTATTCATCGGATTCTATTGAGTTGGAAGTAGCATAAGGTAGTGTTTTGGTACCTTACAAGGGTATTCGATTGAAACTCTATTCAAAGAGAATGATGTATTTTAGTCCAGGTTGTCTTTGGTTCAAGGAGCTCAAACTTTGGATTTAGTTTCAATGGTGATGAGACCTAGCATATTGGTGTGCCAAAAGAGAAGCATCTTCCAATTCAGTATTGAGTTGTCGAGCTCTACATGAACTCACATCCAATGGGTGCCTTAGTGATGTGGCAAGACATTACTCATTGCCATGTTAGGTAATTGACATGAGGATACGCTATTGATTCTATAGCTGGACTACACCCATGTAGTCCATCCTTAGTTAGATCCTATATGCATATGTTGTGGTACTTTGATATTAGTCTTTTACCATGTTGTAGACTTAGTTCTTTTGTGTGGAAGAAGAAGAAATATGAAAAATATTTTTGCCCTATCTCTCTATATGCTCAAGTCTCCATTGCTTTTGTATGTGTGCTCTTGGTTTCCATCTCTCTGAACTCTTGCCTATTTTCATGCTATCAGAGCCATCCCACAACTATGCAAAACTCGATTGAAGGCTAAGGTGAAGAAGCTGGTGCACAAAAGAAAGGAAGCAAGCAATAGGTAAGAAGCTCTTTTTCCTTACTCAATTTTCCTTGGATTATAGCCACCACAAGAGGCTCTTCAGGCCGGCATGACTAAAATCTTTGATCATAGTGAAACTTGCTCAACAAGAAGAGTATCTAAGGTCATGTTGACCTCTGTTCTAGACATGCAAGTGATCCGATAGTAGTTTTTGGATATATCATAGTTTTAGTTGTATCAACCATTTACAGGTGCACATGTTGTAGATTCCAAATTTGTAAGGTTTCAAGTGTTTGTTGGATTGAAGACATAGAAGGCATCTACATACATATTGTAGATTGTAGTTATTGTTGAAAATTAGTGAAAAATGTTGCATGTTTAGTTGTGGTATACGTAGTATCAGCTTGCTTATAGATTGCAATTTTTTGCAAGTTGTTTATTTTGTCAAAATGTCTAAAAATTCAACCAAATTATTAGCGAGAAGCTTGATAAGAATAATTATCCTACATGAAATTTTAGGATGACAAAATTCTTAAAGTGCAAAGGTGTTTGGAATTACATTGAAGGGGATATGGTAGTAGCACCCAAAGTTCTTGTGTGAAATGCTGTTGTAGAATAGATAAGGGCTCAGAAAGATTAGGAGCAATCATAGAGTAAAGTCATGTATTGGCTATCTATTAGTGTCATAGGTATCATGATGGGTTATTTGCAAGAATTTGATACCCTCACTATATTGCATGGAAGAATCTAGCAAGGCTATTTGAAGTAAACACAAAGGTCAGAAAGCAACAACTCAAGTCAGAACAAGACCAAGTGAAAAGAGGAAACCTATCCATTAATGATTATGCCATGAAGATCAAGAGTATCATGGAAGCTCTTGGATCTATTAGTGTGGTAGTTGATGATGATGATGTACATTCATGCATATATAGACTTGAAGATAAATACAAGAGCTTCAAGTCATTGATGATATCCCTAATTTTTTAGACTTGATTTCTATGATGATATTTGAGGAGAACAAGTCTAAACATGTGTTTTACTCTACTAGTAGAGGTAGAGGTCGTGGGAGAGGCCAAGGTAGTGGTCGTGGTCAAAGTTATAATGCACATCAAAATAAAGGAGGACATGAAGGGAAAGTCAAGAGGCTAAGTTATAGATTGTAATAGGCAATATAATTTTGGTGATAGCAAGAAGTGTTGGTACTGTGGTTAGAAAGGCCACATTTCTAAAAACTACTTCAAAAAGAAGGCTAAAATAAGAAATGGAAAAAAACAACAAGGCAATTATGCATCCAATATAGCAGAAACAACAATGATGACCGAAGTGAACAATTTTTTGTTATGCAATACTTTATGAATACTATGATTGCTAATGGTTCATCAAAGAATGATGTATGGTGTGTAGACTTAGGTACCTCTAATCACATAACTTCTCAAGAGAGATGCACAATCGAGAGTCTTTGGGCTATGTGGAGATAGGGAATGATACAGTCACCCCGTTACTCATGCTCGAAATGTTCCTTTAAGTGTGCAAGATAGTAAAACTAAGTACTATTGCACACCCATCGCTACTCGAGCCTAATAGGATGATTCTCCAGCAACTCTATGGTTAGCATCGCTCCCTTCCTCTCTCTCTCTCTCTCTCTCTCTCTCTCTCTCTCTCTCTCTCTCTCTCTCTCTCTCTCTCTCTCTCTCTCTCTCTCTCTCTCTCTCTCTCTCTCTCTCTCTCTCTCTCTCTCCACATCGAAGGGAGAGAGGAGTCAACTGTCTGAAAATATGATTTTTAGGTCTACTTATATGTTAATATTCCAAGTCATGCCAAAATGCTACAGATGAATGCAAAGCATAGCACTTGAATGGATCTCTCCTCCACAAATGACTCTGGTTCTCCTCCTTTGGTGATGAAACCATGTGGGAGTGTTGAATAGAGGTAGGATTAGTGAATTTTAAATAGCCTCTATCAAAGGAATCATACCTCCAAAGATGATGGAAAGAAGCCTCCATGGCTCAACTATTAGAGATGGACATATGCTAGATGGGGATGAAATTCATGGGACACACACACACAGAGAGAGCGAGAGAGAGAGAGAGAGAGAGAGAGAGAGAGAGAGAGAGAGAGAGAGAGAGAGAGAGAGAGATCCTTGACAAGCAAGATATGACCAAAGGTATTAAACCCCAATAAATAAAAGATGAGTGTGCTTTAATGAGAGTTACATCCCCTAAAAGAGACACAGTGGGGGTAGGGTGCTAGGGAGTCACCTACAAAATATATCAACATCCACACCTTTAGATATACAAATCTTTGCTGATTATAATTTTACATCTTGCAAATGTCAACAAATTATCTTAGCCCATTTAGAAAGATCATTGACATATAGCACAAAGAGAATAGTTTAAAGTTTAAACCTCATGATCACTTACATTTTCTTTAACCGACCTATAGTCCCTGGTCAACTAAGACTGCAAACCTTCTATACTAGAAAATTTTCATTTTTCAATGCATATTCATTAGACATAACTTTTATAGATGTCAAACATGTTGGGAAGAGCCCTTGACTATCAAGCCTAGCATAATGTGTGTGTGTGTGTGTGTGTGTGTGTGTGTGTGTGTGTGCGTGTGCGTGCGCGTGCGCGTGCGCGTGCGCGTGCGCGTGCGCGTGCGCGTGCGTGTGCGTGTGTGTGTGTGTGTGGTTCTCTACTCAATCTAGCCCTTTAATCACATGTCAATATTTTCCACTATTTGTACAATGTTAGGCCCAACAAAGCTCAAAATTGTGTTAAGGGCTACTAGAGGGCATGCATACATTTCATTTGATACCTAACATATATTGAGCATAATGATTGATAAAAATAATGAGAGATATTAGCTTTCTCTTAAGGACAAAGTAAGTACTCTTTTCTTATGACTTGAAATTTAGTTGAAACTTAGAAGTTTCAATATATCACTACAAAGTGACACCTTAAGAACTATGGTGAACATGAACATAACTAGTTTAAACCTGCTAATATAAACCTTAAATATATTCAATTAGTATGGTGAGGGGTATGAAGTGAAACTTGTTGGAATGTGGATGATGTTAGAGAAAAGTAAAGGTTGTATCAAACCAAATCATAACCTTCACCTTTGCAAAAGAGGTTTGGGATTCCCAATATTGAAAATTATTTGAACAGAGCTACGTAGAACTTTGTGAGAAAAGCACCATAACTACACTTAAGTATGAGAGCCGTAGAAGAAAACCATGCTAATATAGTGAAATGAATAAGCTTATAGACAAGTATCCCCTATCCCCCCCCGCTAACCCCTCCCTTATTTTTAAGTTTGGAAGCGGGAATGAATTAGGGCTTACATCCAATGTATTCACTTATGTACTCTTTGAAGAAACCCCCCTCTCCTACACTTGCAAGATTCCATAAGTTTTCCATAGTGAGTCCCCCAAGGTTATTCTCCAAGCATGCATGGTTTTTAGTGTGTTAATTCATCAACCCCGTCTCCTTGGCCTCTCCTATAAAACTAGCTAATCCCTTGGAGAGGCACAAGGCATGAAAAATAGCTAAGAATGGCATGTTATAGCTAGAGAGAGAGAGAGAGAGAGAGAGAGAGAGAGAGAGCCACATCAAAGTATTGACTCCCCTCCTCCAACCTTTCCCCCCAGCCATCCCCTCCCCAACCCACACCCCCCTCCTTAGCCCCCTTGATGCTCCTTACCCCCAAATAGTGTGCTTCTGAAAATTTCCAAATTAAACAAACCCTAATGTAAATTTTACATGAGACACATTTATAAACACCTTATTTTTTTGGAAAACTATAAGCATGGTAAGCCACTTTTTAACCTCCCCAAAAGACCAAAGGATAGATCTAAATAGAGCTTTGAGGTTGGCCCAATTAGCCTAGCAAATGAAAAGATAGATGGAACAAAGAATAGTGTAGGAGATAACACCATGTGAAAAAGGGTAAATCATCCTACACCTGATAATAAAGGGGGATCAATTTGTAATCTTGGATTGAATCTTGTTGAAGAACTATTCAAAGCAGCTCCTCAATTGATCCCAGTTATTGTAAGAACCTCAAGATATCATATGATGAGACCTTTTGCAACTACTTTTATACCAAGCTGGGGCTAGCCATTAAGGACTATGTTGCTAGGATAGATAGAGGAGCTTAGACTTGTGATTACTAACTTTGGATCGAGATAGAAATGAGAATTCTTCATATACTGCAAGTAGGGAACTAATCGACAAAGGATCAACATGAACAATGTTTCAATGGTCATCAACAAACATTTGTGAGAAAAGGTATTGCCCCTACATGGGGGTGTCACTAATGAATATATGCACATTCACTTGGGTTCAAAATAAGGGATTTTTTAAATACTACTTCTATACATTTTTACATATAGAAGGGTGTCATATAAAGGGATTATTTAAATATTGAATAGAAAAGTGTTGTATTTTATTCAAGAAAATTTCACTGATAAGGGTATTTAAAAATAGGCCTTGAATGCATGTGATATAGAGGATACATATATAGTAAACCCCTCAAGTGTCCATCATTGAGAACCATTGATTTTTTGGAGCCAAGCCTAATAGCATGATCAAGATGGCAAAGTAAGAGGTGGGTAATAAGTGCGAATAACAAAGGGGCAATGGGAAAGCATTGATGCATCCTATATTGTAGTTTAAAGGTTCTGAAAGCATAGCCATTTGTAGATATTGTAATTGAGGCATTTGAGAATAAGGCCTCAATAATTAAATAAGCTAAATAAATTCCCAACAAATGTTTTCATAAGCTTTCTCTAAATCCCTATTTAAGACAAGGTAATCCTCCTTTGAGGATAAAGTATAATCAATCCCAAGAAAAAGGTAATCATCCTTTAAGGATGAAGCATAATCAATCCCAAGTAAAATATTAAGAATGGATATTGAATGTATCTACCATGTATAAAATCCATACTTGCATCTATGTTGTATATGTTTGCCCATGATATACTTAATTCTAATAGTTAATGACATAGCCATTATCTTGTATGGGACATTGAGCATTGTAAGTGGATGATAATGGTCAAGTCGATGCCTTTCTAAGGACTAAAGGAATGAATTTGAAAATAAAGTCATTTTCTTTCTCAAACATGTGTCCATATGATTTGAGCTCATTGAGCATATCACATAGATCATTTGCTAAAAATCCTAATTTGCAAGAAAGAATTCAATTGGAAATCCATCATGCTTGGGAGAACATACACACACACACACACACACTCTCTCTCTCTCTCTCTCTCTCTCTCTCTCTCTCTCTCTCTCTCTCTCTCTCTCTCTCTCTCTCTCTCTCTCTCTCTCTCTCTCTCTCTCTCTCTCTCTCTCTCTCTCTCTCTCTCTCTCTCTCTCTCTTTGTGTGTAGGAAGTAGGTAATGCTTTGGGAAATTCATTTCTTGTACATGACATGTGATTTACAATACTTGAAAATAACTTGAAATCATGTGATAATGTAAGGAGAGAACGTAGTGGATTACATTACTTGACAAAGATATTAGACAAAAAGGGGAAACCCTAGTGCACACTACTTTTGATAGTGTTCAACATTTTTCAAAAACCAATGGATACATGCAAACCATGTGATTCCTAAGCAAAAATCTATGGCATATAAAGTTTAAAAATTTGAGTATGGAGGGATGTCGAGCCTAGAAATGAGAAATGTTTTGTTTCTTTTCAATACATAATAGCTCGTGATCTTTCACTTTGATCACAATAAAATCAAAAATACTCATCACAATCAATGTAGAAGATGATGGCTATCTCTACAAGGGACTCTTATTTCAAGATTTTCCAAACATTTGTGGATTTCAACATACATATGATTGCATATACCTTTACCTTTAGGATTTATTACAGGAAGGTAGAAGATTCCTAGGAGATAATCTCAATGTTGCCAAAGTTAATTGGAAATGAAATAGATGTGTGAGATTCTTTGCACACTCTTGAATTTGAATGGCATGCTCAACTTAAATATGCACATGGATTCATAAAACATTGATTTAGTAGTTTGCCTTGGTTAGGACTTTTGTATTTGTGAGCACAACATTCTCATGTGCATTTCAAAAGGTATGCACAAATATGCTAGGGTAATGTTCTGTGTAGTTTAGTGCACTCGCAACTCCATGTGATGCTTGCTCATTCCGATAAGTTGGTAAATGCCTTTTTCCACATACATATGGTGGGAGTGAGGAATTTGGATCCAATGCCTCTTTAACACCTTTAGAATCTCTATCATTTCGATATGAATCCAAGCGTTTTTTCATTCGTCTGTAAGTCTGCATACAAGGTCCACATAAAGAGACCTTAGAAAATATTGTGCCTTATCATCATTTTTCAATGAGAAATATCAATTGATATAGATAATTTGAATATAGTATACTTGTTCACTAGTACTCTTGTTGTACTATTAAATAGCTAATCTATTTTCTTACTGTCAATTAACAATTCAAACACTTGTTCACATTCCCATTTTAAAATGTTCCTTTATAACAATAATGCTAATGACTAGCCATTGTTGTTAAAATATGCTTTGTCAATAAGAGATTTCATTTGCTCAATGAGAAATGATAGTATAATTCAAATGAGATAATTGAACTAATAGACCATTGGTAGCAATGTTCTTACCGATTGCTCATGGTTAGTGGCATTTCCTTTAAAAGGAGGATCCCATTCTTCTTTGGGGATAGTTGTTACTACAGAGCCTTTGGGACGTGGCCATGGTGAAGCATTTAAGGTACGTTCTAGCTTAGGGGAGCACTTCTTTTGAGATGATGTTGATTGTTGCCGGAGGCTACAAGAGTTTGTGGAGGTGTTACATGAACGTCTACAAGGTTTCCACTAAACAACATCAAGCATTATGTTATTTCGAGGCATGTGAAAGTTTGTCACATACAAATACAAATTCTACACTTTTTTGGTTATACAGACAGTTCAAACATGCAAGAAATACATATGTTTGTTTGTGCATCACTCACTCACTCACGCACTCGCACGCACGCACACACACGGAGTCACACACACACACACACACACACACACACACACACACACACACAAAGTGTGTGTGTGTGTGTGTGTACACGTGCATACATAGGCATGTATGAGTGTGCATTTTAAAACAAACTATCTTCATTACCTTTTAGAAATCCTAAGCCTCAATCTTATATGTGCATCCAACATGATGAAAACATCTCTTCCAAATATATCAAAAGAAAGAGCACGTTTTATCGTTCATATAGATACTGATTGTATATGAATGAGCCAGAAGTCAATGAGGGCATTGAGACGCACCGGTTCTTGCTTCTTATCCGTCAGGTCCCTGGCCAGGTTGGAGCTTCCGGCGCCAGGTACCTTGGCCCTTGCAGACCGCCATATCTTCTCAAACCCATGCTGATGGATGGCATTATTATAAACATCACGGTTAACACTCGAGCTCTGCAACAACAAACAAGGCAAAGAGGTCTGATATCAGATCAGAATGGCGCAGGTCGCCAGAGCCCCATGTGTGATTCTTTCACATATTAGGGCACACACAGCAAAGCCGGCCATACTGTACTGATCCATTAATTTATGTTATTAGGGCAACCTTCGAGTCTTTGCTGGCATTCATACGAAGCGGACGATGACACATGGCGACCTTATACGCTTAGCCTTGTATTGGGTCCGGTGTGTAATTGGATGGGTAGAGGCATACATTTCCAGATGATAATGGGCGATGATCAGAGACCAGGCCCCGTCAACCAACGTTGACGCTGCAGGATCGATTCCTTTCCCCGATGCGCAAGACTGTATAATCACGATAATGGCTATGGCTGACGTTGTTTAGATGGATCGAGACTGTATATTAATCACAGTAATGGCAGCTATGGCGCCCGAGCTTGTTTAGATCGATCGAGACTGTATAATCACAGTAGTGGCAGCTATGGCTGATCACCAGCTTGCGTAGATCGATCGAGACTGCATAATCACAGTAGTGGCAGCTATGGCCGATCAGTACCAGCTTGCGTAGATCGATCGAGACTGTATAATCACAATAATGGCTGCGGCTGACCTTGCTTAGATTGATTGCTCTTGAGGCTCACAGATGCAGCTTATAATTCAGGTCTCTCGAAGGAGGTTAATGTCCTCTTAAGAATGCATCATATGCTCAGATCTGCATGGTCTCGTCAAGGTTGCAATAGAGACGAAACCTACCTCTCTCTCTCTCTCTCTCTCTCTCTCTCTCTCTCTCTCTCTCTCGTATACTACACACACACACCACACACACAAAAGATTCTTGATCAGAAAAATGCCAACCATTCCCTGCCATGTGTCAGCTAGAAATAATCACCCCAATCATACGGCAACTTGTGTCTTATGTCAGGAAAAAACAAAGAAATCCTTGCATTGAAACGGTTATCCTTGATCCCCTTATGAGCATAATGCTAACACAACCCCTTCTCCACCACGACATGCCTTCACAAAGGTTGCCCCACCACACATATGCTTAGTTATTTTCCTCTAAAAGGGTATTCAATCATCACAAAAAATACCTAGTTATTCTATCACAAATTAGTTAACAAGCGTTGCCCCACCAAAACTATGCTTACCTATTCTCTTTCACTAGGGTATCGATTCTGCAAGTAAAAATTGAGATCATCTCTAATAATCTACTAATTCCCAAAAAATAGCACTAAAATGAAAGTTCTTTTGCTACAAGGGATCAAACTTTTATCAATTTGCATTAGTGGGGCTATTTGTTGATGTTGTAACAAGCCGTACTTTTGTGTGATAAGCTGCCTTCTTTTATATGTAGATCACTCCTCTTATGATTGATTTCGATTGAAATGGATGTGAGACCTATTCTCACATACCTCTAGTGAGAAGAAAACTTGTATGGATAATAACTTCTTATGGGCTTCTTATATGGTTGAATTTGAAAAAAATGGATGTGAGACGTATGCTTGCATAATTCGTTAGTAAGAGGAATATATGTGCAATCACTTGGGAGCTTAATGGTCAATTTTGATCAAAAGGGATGTGAAACTTACACGCTTAGACCCTTTGTTGAGAATACGACTTGTATAGTAACTTAGTCCGTAAACAACACTTACATTAAAGTCTCTATTAGAAAGAGGGCCTAGCCTTTTTTATGTTGGTATGAAGTTTAAGGAAGATATAGTAGTCACAATACCATGTTTCAACCCGTGGTTTTTTTCATATATGAGGAGCATCTGATTAATGTGCATGTTGAGGCACAAAATGTCATAGGAAATCCACAAGTCTTTAGAACTTTAAACATGTAGGAATGAAACTTGAGTTTGTTGTTATGATTCAAAGTCAACCACTACATTTGTAGTAGATTGATAGAGGGATACATGAAACTATAATGAAAGTAGTCATGCATAGATGTGATAAGTGGGATCTAGAGCACTCTGACAACATTATCTCTTGTGCTTCTCAAACAAAGTGATGTAAGCTTCTCTGTGCGCCAATTTTTATTTTATTTCATGGTTCATTGCCTAATGAAGATGAATTGGTCAAATGGTTTAACTCTAATATCAAGCTACAGCCTCTTTAACTAGTATGGGTCTGATGGAAAGGGTTTCATTTTTTCTCTAGTTGGATCTATTGTTTAAAAAAGTATAATAAATGCACGTGCAATGAAAAAACTCCTTTGTTCTAAAGGGCACCAAATTATACCCTTTCTACTTTTGTGGGCCTTGCACTTAGATTTGCACCCGGATCTTAGGATCTTTCTAGGATCTAAATGAAATTTCAACTCATGTAGTCACTTTTTTTAATGTATCACATCATACAAGCGAATAGATTACATATATTTTATTGTTGACCTATAGTTACATAGGAGATGCCTTTAAATGGAACCTTCTACATAGGGGTTCAATTTTTAGGGGCAAATATTGAGATACTTCACCAAAAAGGGGATTCTTCTTTATTATGGGGGTTGATAAATTACCTCAAAGATGTATGTAGGGGATAGGGGATTTTTAAATAGGGACTTGAGCATATATTGTATAGGATTTTCCTAATTTATAGTGATTACCTCGAGGTTTCAATTAGGTTTCTACCATAGTAATATATCTAGATGCAAGTAAGTCATAGCAAAGAGTGCCCTTCATGTAATGATCATGTACCATAACTCACTTTCTTTGAGAGTAATCTACATAAGGTCACTTTCACTACACTACTCTCTAGTTTGGCACATAATGTGAGCCTTTTGTAATCTCTTTTATGCCTTTACAAATACCTAGCAAGTACATTGTGTGGTACCTCTCTCTCTCTCTCTCTCTCTCTCTCTCTCTCTCTCTCTCTCTCTCTCTCTCTCTCTCTCTCTCTCTCTCTCTCTCTCTAACATGGTGGTGAGAAGCGAAAGAGAGGATAAAGTCTTGCAATGCCAACAATTAGGCTATTGGAAGTGTATATGAGAAACATCAAAGTTGATTTGAACAATTAGCATAAATGATTATGAGATCATATCCAATAGAAATATGCAACTTTCAACAAGTTGCAACAATAGAATGTGCTTGCTTGAGAAATATACTGAAGTTTAAATTTCATACGAACATTTGCTACTATAGAGAACTTATTAAGGAGAATGACCATGTAAGAATATTCACTTATGTAGATTTTAAGTTTGATAAACTACACATACTTAGATTTGAAAAGATATGATAATATTAATAGTGTTTCCCTAACCAGTACAAAAATGTTCCAAATGTAGCCAAACTTTTCTTCCTTGCCATACAAGCCATGTTCCACTAACACAAAGCCTTGTATATTGCTACCTTTTCACATTCTTCTTCATGCATAACCTCTCAAAAAAGAGTTTTATCATTGCCTCCTAAATAGCTTAGAGCCACAAAACTTTGAGGGTTGCTAATCCATTTGCTTAAGCCTCTTGCATGCACCAACTTCACTAAAGATACAAATTCCCATACTAGTTTTGTTCTATTCCTCAAAATACAAATGAGGCAAAAACTCTTACCACACACTAAGTACTATTGAACCATCCCAAAGTGGGTGCCTTATAGTTTCTTCTACTCCACATAGAAATTTCCCATTAAAATTCTCCCTTTTCATAAGCTTTTAGGCAATCATAAGTACAGCCATGCCTACTCTCTGTGGAAAATCAGAGTTTGCAATAAGAAGAATGTGCACAAGAGGGAGATGAGAGCTCAAAGTACAAGAACAAAATCTTTCTTACTAAGTTTCTTAGAGTACAACTTGGGTACACTCTATCTCACACTCGATAATGACCCATAGGCTGTTTATATAGCCTCTACCAAGCTAGGGTTAGGGTTTCCCTTGCCCCTTAAGGCCATTCACATCCATCTGCCCTCATAGACCCTTGCTTAGGGTGAATTCCCATGCCTATATTGTAACACCCCCGCTCAATGCCATTGTGGCATTGCATCACAAGACATGTTAAAGTTCCCCCCCTCAATCAAATGGGATGCCTTTATAAATCAGGCTACAATGATATTCATAGGTAGAGGATGTTACAAGACTCAAAAGAGTTTGTCGTCTGTGGATTGGGAGGTAAAGTTGGCCTCCAATTCCTTAGATACTGGTGGAACATTGGGACACTTACTGGTGATATGCCCAATGTTTTTGCATTTGTTGCACTTCATTTTTTCAGGGTATTTCTTTTAGCAATTGCTTACAATATGTCCTTTTTTGTGACAGAAGGAGCACTTAGTAGAATCGGTATGGACTAGCACTTGTGCAGGGAAGTGACTGCTGAAGTTTCTTCAGTATGGTTTCTCTTCTGTTCATCTAGGCAAGACTAGATGGTACTTGCCAAGGTTGGGTTCGCGATATTAATAAGGTGACTACAAGGGTTGGAAAAACCTTCTTCACAGACTTTAGCAGGATTGCAATGGCATCTTCATCATGGATGGGTGCTTGAACAGAGGCAAGCTGTGCCATAAGCCCCTTCATATGTGAAATAAAATTTCTTAGATCTTGTCCTTGCTTGTATTCCAAGCTGAAAAACTCGATCTTTGAGAAATATCTTGGAGTTCTTCCCTGTAGCACCGTAGAGCCTTTCAAGCTCATCCCACTTTTCCTTGGCTTTGGAGAGTTGGTCAATATGATGAACTAAAGACTCATCTAAATGATGCATGATGATGGCCTATGCCTGTTCATCATCTTCTGCATCAAGGGGATTGGATGGGTCAATTACTTTGGTCCCTTTTATGAAGGGCTAGTAGCCTCTTTCCATCATTTTGTATTTTACCAAGACTTGCCAAGGATGGAAATCTTTTCCATTGAACTTGTGAATTTGAGGCCTTACATCTGCATAGGCCATGGCCATTATAGGAAGGTCTTACCAATTGTCTTAAGCAATGGCAGTGTCTAGTCCTTTACAGGTGGCCAAGTACAACCAAATAGCAGAACTGATAGCCAAGTTTTAAAGTTGTAGAGGTGAAAACGGTTGGAAATCATACATATGCAATATCTCAAGATAGGATTTAGGAGGTCTTGTTCTTTGAGCAACCCTTGATTTAGGCTTTATTGTTTTCCTAGGTTTCAACAAGGTGAGCTTTGATTGGACTTTAGGCTCTTTCTGATAATGTGGCCTATTTGAGGAGTTCTTGGTAGAGCATGGCTTATCGATCAACTCTATGCTCTTGGATGAATTAGAGGAGAGTACAATGACACTCATATCTCTGATGTACTAGTAGCAAACTGATATTGGGATATGGTCTATGTGTTTATAGTTGTACACATAGCCTTACAACCAAGCAAGAAGAGGTTAATGACATAAAGCACTTGATGGATTTAATTTTCTACTAAAAAACCAAATTGAGTCAATATCCACTTAGCAACATGATTGTAAAATGCAACATTAGTGCTTACAAGCACTCATCTCAAGGTTTATGCCACTTGAGATGTGACATGCGAATTGTTTGATGTCAGAGAGAGAGAACTAGGGAGAGAAGAAGAGGAGAGAGAAAGACTGCAGAGGAGAGAGAAAGACTGCAGGAAGAGAGAGAAATAGAGTGACGAGGAGAGAGAAAGACTAGAATTGGAGAGAGAAAGACAGGAAAGATGAAGAAGCCATGGAAGCTTGGAGCAAGAAGGGAGAGAAAGATTGTAAATGTATTGATATGTCAAAAAGATGTGTAAAATTACAACTTCTCTCCTTATATACCAGTGTCAATGTGACATGGCATATTAATAGCATTCTAAGTATTCCTAGCTTCTTACAATCCATCCCTTCCCAAAAGGTTTTGTCCTAAAAAACAAACCTAGAAAGAACTAAAGAAAAGATGGATAGAACAGAGAACTACTCTGTTTTACAGCTTTACAAATAGGAAATGAGTGAAGAATTATCATTACAAGGGTTGAATATGATGAACGGAAAGAGAACTCCACTATATACATGATTTGAAGAACCTTAGAAGCCATTGGAGCCATAGAATCTTCAACAAATAGTTCCAGAAGAAAGTAGACAGCTTGCTGAAATAACAGTCCCTGCTGGACCAAATCAGCCATAACTTTTGATAGAAGTGTCCAAATGAGGTGTACCACATATCAAAACGAAGCTCTTGAAGAGTACTTTAAGCTCATGTAGATAGCTCAATTCTGAAAATGAAGTACGACAAAAACTGTTCTAAAACAGCGTGCTGTCCTGAACCAGTCTGCACCAATACTAGCTCCATAAGCAATAGGCTTCAGCCACCAATGTATCCTTCAAGTATGGATACTCATCCAATATTGAATCAGGTCTCCAAGAAGCCTCTTCAGAGGGTAAACCTCTCCATTTAATCAATTATTCCACAATAGAATGTGATCGAAGCTTCTTTTCACGCTGACCTATAACAGCCTCTGGGATGTACTGAACGATACCATCTTCATCAATAGGTGGCAGCTCATCAACTAAATCCACTGGATCACCATAATAGGGCTTGAGCTGACTAACATGGAAGACGTTACGAATCTTTGTAGAAGAGGGAAGCTCTAGTCTGTATGCCAAATCTCCAATCCGCTTAAGGATCCTGTAAGGGCCATAGAATCTGTGGGCAAGCTTATTACTGGATCCATCTTTCAATGTTGAATACTTGGATTTGGGCACCTTCAACAAAACCAGCTCTCCTTCCTGGAACTCTAAAGGCCTCCTCTTCTCATCAGCATACATCTTCATCTGATCTTGAGCCTTCCTTAGATTCACCTTGCATTGCTGAAGAAGGGTCTGCATTCTTTCTAACTCTTCCTTCCCATGAGGGTTGATCTTTTCGTTAAAAATGACTGTGGGTAGGGGCACCTTGTAACCATACAAAGCCTCAAAGGGTGAAACTCCTATGCTCGCATGAGTGGAATTATTATAAGCAAACTCAGCCAGGTGTAACCAAGAATCCCATGAGGTTTGGACATCATAGCAAAAATGGCGAAGATAAGTCTCCAACCATTTATTAACTCTCTCTGTCTGTCCATCAGTTTGGGGATGATAAGCCGTAAATGGAGCCAACTTGGTACCCATATATGTAAATACCGCTTGCCAAAAGTTACTCATAAACTTTGAGTCCCTATCATGGACAATCACCTGCGGTAATCCATGCAATCTAAAAATATGCTCCATAAACTGGTTGGCCACCTGAGAAGCAGTAAACTGAATTTTTGTTGGGATAAAATGAGCTGCTTTGGTGAGTCTGTCAACCACCACATAAATACTATTCCACCCCTTCTTGGTAGTAGGTAAGCCAGTGATAAAGTCCATAGTAATATGAGTCCATTTACCCGTAGGAATAGGCAATGGCTGCAATAAACCCCCTGGCTTATGGGTGCTATCCTTATTTTGCTGACAAGGCATACACTTCATAACGAAATCCTTGACATCTTTCCACAGTCCTTTCCAATAAAAGCTCTTGCTGATCCTGTCATAAGTCTTGAAAACTCCCAAGTGTCCAGCTAAAGGCGGAGAATGCATCTCCTCCATAATTTTTCGCTTGAAAGAAGAAGTAGAGGGAATAACAATCTTGCCCTTCCACCAAATAAGACCATTTTTCAGCTGGTAATGTGAGTTTTCTTCCATATGACCTTGCTGTAATTTCTGAAAGATTTGGCTGAATTCCTCATCTAAGAGATATGCCTCTTGTAGCTCTTCAATCCGATCACTATGTAATTCCGTCATGGCTGATACTTTGCAGGCCCACATACGAGAGAGAGAATCAGCCACTATGTTATCTTTGCCCCTTGTATGAGTGATGTCAAAGTCATAATTTTGTAATGTTGCTACCCATCGTCATTGCTTTGGAGTAAGATTTGACTGAGTAAGAAAATACTTGAGTACGCGATGATCACTATGCACTCTGAATCGGCTGCCATATAAGTAATGGTGCCATTTCTTGATTGCATGCAGAATAGCCAACATTTCCTGATCATAAACATTCATGGCCATCTCCTTATCAGTAAGCTTACAGCTTTCAAATGCAATTACTCCATGCTCCTGAAGCAAAACAGCCCCAATGCCACGGCCACTAGCATCACATTGTATAGTAAACTCTTTAGAGAAATCCGGGCATACAAGAATAGGAGCGGAGGTAAGTAATTCCTTTAACTGGTTAAAGCTGCTATCTGCAAGAGAATCCCAAAAGAAAGCCTCTTTCTTCAACCTGTTAGTTAAAGGGGCTGCAATTGCCGCATAATGCTTTATAAATCTGCGATAGAATGAAGATAGACCAAGAAATCCTCTAAGAGAGGTAG
Source organism: Lygodium microphyllum (assembly GCF_053477565.2). NCBI lineage: Eukaryota > Viridiplantae > Streptophyta > Polypodiopsida > Schizaeales > Lygodiaceae > Lygodium > Lygodium microphyllum. The sequence continues at coordinate 73,830,453 of NC_141157.1, read as the reverse complement.
TAGTAGTAGGCGTTGGCCAATCTTTTATGCATTGCACCTTCTTGGGATCAGCCTGTATTCCTTTTTCACTGACTATATGTCCCAAGTATTCCACTTCAGTCTGCATGAAAGAACACCTTCTCCTTAGCAAAAAGCCTATGATGTCTCAACACATCAAAAACCTTCCTCATATGCGACAAATGATCCTGAAAAGTCTTGCTGTAGATCAAAATGTCGTCGAAGAACACCAAGACAAACTGAAAGAGGAAAGGTTGTAGAATCTTATTCATCAGGCTTTGAAAGGTAGCTAGAGCGTTTGTAAGGCCGAATGGCATCACCAAGAAATGGTAGAGCCCACGATCAGTCCTAAAAGCAGTCTTGACCTCATCACCCTCTCTCATGCGAATCTGATGATACCCTGATCTCAAATCAATCTTCGTGAAGAATCGAGCCCCCTTAAGCTCATCAAGCAAATCATCTATCCTGGGTATAGGATACCTGTTCTTCACTGTTATCTTATTGAGATCCCTGTAGTCAATGCACATTCTAAAAGATCCATCTTTCTTTTTGACTAACAGGACTGGAGATGCATACGGTGAAGAACTTGGTTCAATGAATCCCATTTCAAGAAGCTCTTTGATTTGCTTGGCTACTTCCTCTCGTTCACATTTTGATAGTCTGTAAGGTGGCTTATTGATTGTCTTTGAGTTGGGTTCCAAATCAATGGGGTGATCCACCGCTCTCTTAGGAGGCAATGAAGTAGGTACTTCAAATAAATCTCTGTACTCCTCAAGAAGAGCTGTCAAGGCTGGATGGTTTGCTGAATTATTGGACTGATCCTGTGTTTCTTTGTTCAAATGCAATACAAATATCTGTGAGCGCTTCTTGTACTCTTTCTTGAGTTGTTGAATGGTGATAAGCTGAAAATCAGATTTACTAGGGATCCCCTGTAAACGAATGAGCTGTCCATTGGAGAAAAACTCCATATATAACTGTGAGAAATCCATAGTAATCCTGCCTAAGGTCATCAACCAATCACAACCAAGTACAATATCTATGGGCCCCATTTCCAAAGTGATCAGGTTTACTTTGACTTCAAAATTTTCAGCCATCTGCAAAGAAACCTGTGGACAAATCTGTGTGCTGATTTCCTCTTCACCATTAGCCACTTGTACTCTAATGGGCTGCTGTAAGTCGGTGGGAACACAATTCAACTTGTACATAATGGATTTATTGACAAAACCGTGGGTACTGCCACTATCTATCAGGATGAACACTGGCTTTCCACATATGCTTCCCTTCATACGAAGTGTATTAGGGTTCTTAGATCCCATCCAAGCATCCATAGAGATAGAACAATTAGTGGCAGCAGGCAACTCATTACAAAATCCACCAGGATCAAATGGGATATCACCGCCTGGATCAAAAGGAAAAGAGTCAGATGGATCATAGAAGTACTCCTATCCACCATCATCCTCGAAATCTTCATTTTTAGCATTGATTGTGACTGCATTAACTTCATCTATGTCATTTTCAAGGTCCTCAAGAACTAGCATACTCTGAATTTTTGGCTTGGCATTTTTGTATACACACTTTGAAGCATGGTCAGGAGTATACTTTTCTCCACACTTGAAGCATAAGCCTTTGTCCTTTCTTTCCTTGTAAAGATCCATGGGAATATTTCTGGAATTTGTATTGGCTGAAGTAGACTTAGGCTTATTGTCACCTTGCTTAAATTCAACCTTTGGACTGTTTGCTGTCCTGAAATTGCTTTGAAGCCTAGAAGCATTAAATGGAGGATAAGTTGGTATCCGTAAGCTCCCACTAGGCATATGATTGCTGCCATAATTGTTACCAACTTGCCCTTGCTTAAAAACAGTCCTTGGCTGTCCATAACTTGGCTAAAATGAAGACTCTTTCCTATACTTCCTTCCAAAGCGCTCTGCAAGCTCAATAGCCTTGAAAAGTGAAGTAGGATTCTGCGCCATAACATCAGCTGACAAGGATGGTTCTAAACCATACATGAACTTGTGTAACTTGGTCTCATCACTGATGTTTTCCACATACATGGTCAAGTTGAGGAATTGGTTTGTATATTCTCTTACACTTAGGCTCCTTTGTTCCAAGTTATACCATCTTCGTTCTAACTTCTCTTTTTCAAGAGGTGAAACAAAGACTTCAGCCATAAGTGCTTTAAAAGCTTCCCAATTCTCAATAAGTACATTCTCTTTCTTGATATACCTCCACCAAGTGTGAGCAAATCCTTCTAAGTGGAGGGAGGCAAAATGTATCTTCATATCATCAGTTTTAGGAAATATGTCGAAATAAGACTCCATCTTAGAAGTCCATTCCTCTAATTCTGATGGTGAAGATGACTGGCCATTGAATTTGGATAAAACAATTTTATCCTTGAATTCTCTATCATGGAAAGGTTGCTGTCCCAAAACTGGCTGATCGGAATTTCTAAGTACAGAACCCCCAAAATGAGATTGAAATCTTCCAATAGGTGGCTGAGAATTACCCTGTAATCTTCCTGTTGGTAAAGCACCCCTAGAATGCTGAGTATGCAGTCCAAAAGCTTGAGTATTGGCGTCGTTCAAACTGCCCAAATAGTCATCATGCCTTTGTGAAGCTTCTCCCACTTCATATTGACTATTGGGTATGCCTCTTCTTCCTATGATCCCATCTCCATAACCATTTTGGTTGGATGGCTGAAGTGGAACTGAGGGGTCACTATTTGAACAAGCCTTCTCATTTGCTTCTTTTGATCCCTTTTGTGACTGCATGAGTTGAGAAAATTGTGCCATAAGTTGGGCATTAGATTCTACCAACTTATCAATGGAAGCACTGGTTCGGTTAGTTGATTCCATCATCTTCTCAACAGTAGACTTTGTTTGATCAAATGATAAAATCATATGCTCCATTGCTGACAAAATAGTCTCATGACGTTCCTTATGTCTTAGTTCATGGGCACACAAAGCATCATTGAGTATACTAATCTCTCCTTGTTGAGGCTCTTCAGGGTTCTCTTGAAGTGTACTTTCCATCATAGAATCCCTGATTTGCTATGCATAGTCCTCCTGGACCTTATTTTTTCCTTTATGCCCTGCCATACTAGTGCAGTCCTCCAGTACCCCCTGTCAGTAAAACGGCTATAACTTTGGCTAGAAAACTCCGATTGCAAAACTTTTTTGTGTGAATCGAAGCTTACAATGCCCTCTTCGAGATGAGCTATAGCACGCTATAACAGGTTTAGGACAGAAAATTCTGTAACTGAATTTCAGAGTCTGAACTGTCCAGTCCTGCACCCTGTTTTGACCTGTAAGTGCCCTGTTTTGACCCTATAATGCAAGAAACTAACCTCAAATGGCTACCAAACCCTGCAAAGGGGTATATAGGACCTGTGGGTACCCTGTAGTACCTGCACCTGTACTTCAGTATCAAAGGGTGTACCTGTATCCACCTGTAAATACCCTGTGGGTAACCTGAAAATGCCCTGTTTTACCATGTTTTACTCCAGTAGGTACTTGAGTCGTTGGAAAGTCTTCAATCTTCAATTCTCCACTCGCTGTACCTGTGTGAGGGATAAAACGGCAGGACGGGCTCCCTACACGGGCTCCGAATCACCGGGAGGTGGGCAAAGTTCCCCCCGGGTCGGTTGGTTGCACCCCTTCGGGATCTTCGATAGTGAGGGAGGGTCACCTCTCTTTTGTCCCACTATCTCCCCCGGCATCCACCTTTTTCCTCGGTGGGAATATCAACATGGCAAAGGCTAGTGTGCTAAGCAATCATCATGATATGCAATTCCAAAAATATCCATTCAGCCTTTCATGAGATGCAATTGATTGAGATAAGAAAACTTGAGATGGGAGAAGGGTTTACCTATGCAATTCAGTGACTCACTGATTGCTAGTACTTACCCTTTTACAATATTTCAGCTTGGATAAGAGAAAATTTCAACAAAACAGATCAAGGTTATGCATCAAGCTGATCAAATGTTACCTAAGATGAGTAATGGTTTTGAATCAAAAGGAATTCAATGAAATAGGCTGAAATTGAAGAAAATTAATACTATTCTCTGATCTATTGATCAATCCAGTGAATTAATTGATCAATAACCTCTCATCAACAAGTGGAAAAGCCATTAGCAATAGGATTATTGAGAGATTTCAGAGATTAGCAAAAGAAAATACCTCCATTAAGCTTGAAAATGATGATGGATATCAGCTTTAACCCGGTTGATGCAAGAGTTCTTCATAATCCACCATGAATCCAACATAAAGCTTGAAATCTCCATGAAATCAGTCCATACATGCTTCAATATGATGAAATCCTTGAAAGATCAATACTCCAGCCTTGCTTGAACACTTGAACTTCAAAGATTCAAGCTCCCTGATGAAAAGCCCCAAAATATTCCTTCCATTTGAGCTTCATTGACATGCACGGGCTGAAATCTCTTCAATGTCTTCAATCTTGAAGTCTATCCAGCTTGTATTCAGCTTTAGAGAAGCCTTGAAGGTCGGGAAAGTCCAAAATCTTGAGAAATTTGAGCTTCCATGTTTGTGGCTATGCCTGCCCTGCTGTGTATTAGGGTTTTGAACAGAGAAATGGCTGATGAGAGTTCCCCTGGGGCTGAAAGTTGATGTACTCAAGTGTTTGATGAAGCCTTAAGAGTCTTTGATCAATGAGTTGAGCATTTGGAGCAGCAGAGCAGTGAGAAGGGGGCAGGAGGATCAGCGCAATTTGCGGCGCATTTTTCGGGCAGTCCTGGGCTGATCTTCAGCAGTAGGCATCAACTATGGTGCTCCTCCTGTAGCTTAGGCAACAAAGATTCTTTGCCCCATGTTTTGGCAGTGAGATATTCAGCACAGAGAGAGATATTTGTGAAGATTCTTGACATCCACCATGAAAGCTTCAGCCAAAAGCTTGAAGGAGAGAGAAGAGAAGCTCTCTTTTGAAAAGTAACTGTAGTTTAGTCTGTAACTAAGCCCGGTTAACCATTCTTTACCCTAGTTACCTCCATTTTTGCATGAAATTTGATGACGTCCAGCCATTTAAGCCTTTACCCGCCATCTCTGACCTTGGATATCTCCAGATGTAGTCATTGCTAACTGTAGTTGTCCTGCAGCACTCCACTAGTCACTGTCTTGTACCATTTTTGTCTAAAATTGGTTTTGAAATAGGAAAATGAGAGTGAAAATGAAAGAAAATAATGGATCAAAGACTGAAGCTCTGATACCACTTGTCAGAGAGAGAGAACTAGGGAGAGAGAAAGACTGCAGAGGAGAGAGAAAGACTGCAGGAAGAGAGAGAAATAGAGTGACGAGGAGAGAGAAAGACTAGAATTGGAGAGAGAAAGACAGGAAAGATGAAGAAGCCATGGAAGCTTGGAGCAAGAAGGGAGAGAAAGATTGTAAATGTATTGATATGTCAAAAAGATGTGTAAAATTACAACTTCTCTCCTTATATACCAGTGTCAATGTGACATGGCATATTAATAGCATTCTAAGTATTCCCAGCTTCTTACATTTGATGAACTAAAGAGGTCCACTGAGGGTAAGAACTTTGAAATAGAGCTTTCAAATCTTCAATGAAATAGAGCTTTCAAATCTTCAACTAAATTTGGAGAAGATCAATCAGTGATTAGAATCACAATTAGTGCTCAAAAATTGAAAAACTTGAAGAATGGAAAAGCTTGAAGCTTTTTGGCTATGGCTGCCAGGAAACAAGCAGTTAGGGTTTGACTGATTGTAACCACCACAAGAGAAATTTCACCAAACCCTCTTAGAGGGAGATAGCCCATTGCAGGGGCTTTGAAAGCCCTATGGCGGCTGGGAGGATTGCTACGTCTATAGGCCGCACTAAGCTCTAGGATTTGATGCCTATAGATCTGCGTTGTTTTCACAATTTGCATAATGCCACATTCCACACTGCCCAATGTTGCCCTCTAATGTGCCACGCTAGGTCTCCTTGTGTTGGGGAAGAAGTCCTCAGTTGAAGTCAGGAGCTGAAATGCTCTCCTTTGGCTTCCCCAGGTCTTCCAAGGTTAGGGGGTCAAGGTTTGGCTATGGAGGTAAGAGGGAAAAGATAAAGATGATGGAGAATCATGTGCACTTAGTGAAGATGAGGATGAATGAAGCTGAAGGGATTAAGGAGGCTCTGATACCATGTGGAAAATCGAATTTTGCAGCAAGAAGAATGTGCACAAGAGGGAGATGAGAGCTCAAAGTACAAGAATAAAATCTTGACTACTAAGTTGCTTAGAGTACAACTTGGATACACTCTATCTCACACTTGATAGTGACCCATAGGCTGTTTATATAGCCTCTGTCAAGCTAGGGTTAGGGTTTCCCCTACCCCTTAAGGCCATTCACATCCATCCCTAAAAGACAACTTCAAATAGCAATTGTTCTTGATGATTTCACCCAATCTACTTTGATGCTTGTGACTCCTCAAGTTATGCATACTCTTTTGATTTTAGAGTCCCTCCCAAGATAAAATGCTATTATTGCTCCACAATCAAGTCTTACTAATACCCCATTGCTCCCTAACTATTTCCCATTTATCGAATGGCTTCCCACCCTAGAAAACAAGGCAATTTACCTACATCAAATTCCTACACCAACTTGAATGTCTTGGATAGCTTCCATTTAATCTTCCCTATTTCAAAGGCAATCAACCTACCATCTGAACCAAACCACTACCTAGCCTTGCAAGTTCCTTCCTTGCTAAAGACATCATTCATTACGGGATTTCCAAGGTCTCAAAAATGCCTTTTAGGGTAGAGAGAGAGAGAGAGAGTTCCATAGACCAATGGGAGAAAAGCCTCCATAATGAAAATTCTATTTTTGAATAAGTAAAAAAGTTAATAAAAGATAAGATTATAATATTATTAGGAATTTTTATTATGATTATTTATTTTTAATATATTGTAATTGTGATTATGACATACATAATGGTATAAAGTCTTAGTCACTTTACATTAATGAAATTTTTGGGATTATATAATAATGGCAATTGAATCTAAATTAAAATTACCAAAAAACTTAGTTTTTTCCCCCCTCCTTTGTTTTGCTCTTCTCGTCTCTTTCCTTTCTTTGTATCAACTTGTTTCTCTCTCTCTCTCTCCCTTCTCTTTGCCATGGATACAAAAATTTGACCTTCAACAAGGTGCACAAGCTTTGGAATCACATCCATATCTATGTTTAATTTATTCCAAATAGATGGAAGATGCATTTCTACTATCATTAGCAAAGGTAGCTAGATTACCATGCAACAAGGAAAACATAAGAAAAGATAGAGATCTAAGACCTCTTTCATCTCTACTTGGAAGGGTAGAATCAAATATTTCAAACTTGGAGCAAACAAGAATAGTATAAAAGAGGTACTAGTATAGAATATGTTTATGCACAAAGAGTTGCATTTGGAACATAGAACTTATTCCATTACATAAACCAAATAGTAAGTATTTGATTCTTAATGCTTTTTCCCTAAACTTGGTATTGGGTTTTATTATAATAAATTTTGTTTTTTTTTTGTAGATGTATATCCTTTTAATCTTGACAAATGGCAACTAGTGGGGTCTATTATTGATGACAAAGATATTGTATATGGTTTGATTGGAGAAGAAATATAGAAGAGGAGGAGAAAAACATTGCTTGTAGAGAATGGATTTTTTAAATAACTATTATTATATTATCTCTATGTAATATGACCAATGGAGAGCAATATCCCTCTTGTACGTTACTTGATTTTACAAGCCTTAAGTGACCTCTACCAAGTCCAGCCACCACTAGTAGTAAGAGCTATAGATGTAAAATGTTTTTTGAGATATAGAAAGTATTAGAATCTAATCTCTCAAGTAGGCTAAGTAAGATTACTTTATTTATGCCTATTAATATATACATATTAAAAATATTTATTTTTGCAAGGATTTTTCTTAGAAGTGGCATTTTGTGAAGGAGTTCTTTTGCCAAGACTTTTCTTAGAAGGGATATCCTTTTTAGGAGTCATTTTGTCTTTCTTTGATACTTTGGTTGCCTTAGGTATTAAGGGTATATCTTTGCTTGCTTAATGCTAGAATTTTAATATGATTAATGAATAAATAATATAATTTTTTTATATATTGATATGTTAAACTTTTTTGGTTATTATGTAGATTGAAATTTAAGACCCTAAAAGCTTCCTTGGAAGAGCCAATGACTCTAGGCCATTAAATGCTTAAGCATTATATTAGAGGCTTGAATAATCAAACTATTGCAATTTATCACAACAAATTTCAAGTTCTCAAAGTTTACTAATGAATGCTTTAAGAGATATCTCCGAAGTAATTGGATCTCAGGTTTTCAATAGAGTAGAGAAGATTTTGTGGGTGGAGAAGAAAGAAGCTATAAGAGTTTTTTGCCACATGCTTGGATATAGTAGATCCAGATCTAGATACTTTGGAATCCTTAGCTCCTATTTACTCTCCCATTATATGGGACATGCAAAATATTTGAATCCCCTCCAAGGCTATAGAAAATAGGTTTTTTTGAAATGCAAAGGCCTTATTGAGTGAAATGAAATCAAGGATTGCTCTATAATGAAAGTAGGCTGAAAGATATCAAAGATTCAAGGGTTTTTCTTGAAACCCATAATTTGTATTCTCTTTGCTTAGTTTGTAGCCATTTCAAATTTCTCTAATTTACATGAGTTTGGATATCCTTCTTTCTGTTTTTGGGTAATCATTTGTATATTTTTTGCCAAAGATGATGTATTACATGACATGATTGTGTCGTTAACCTTGAGTTTGTGTCAAATTTGTCTATAGAACTATTGAAATACCTCTAACAAACTACTTTCTTTCATTCTTCCATCTCCATGTCTTATGTATCTCAAGTATTTTATCATTGCTTGATAATGTGATTTTTGTATTCCTTGGGTTGACCAGATAAATAGATTTCCATATTTTTAAATGAAATATGGAGCATGGTTGTGAAAATACATTGCATGGATAAACAAATAGAGAAAGTTTATTAAAAATCTTATATAAATTACACAATGAAGACACATAACAATGCAAACTTCTTACCATAGAATATAGTCTCTCTCTTTATAATAGACTTGGGCTCTTATAATTGATATAGCTCAGATTTGATTCCAATCTGATACAACATTCTAGATAAATTTGATAATCCTACCATATATTGAAAATAATGCTTCATGGATTTGATCTAAAATTTGGCATTTATCTCTACATCCTTACCCTTCCCATCAAACTTCAGGGATTTTATTTGTTTGAGAAGAGTTTTCTTCTCTTGTAACTCAATAGGATTAAATCCAACTAGAATGTCTCGGTTTACAATGCACAAAGAACTAGTTTAATATGCACTATTGAGATTCCATAGACTTTCTCATGTTTCAATGTAATATTTTATGAGTTATTAACCTTACATAAGTAGAACAGAAAGAAATATTTTTAATGGGAAAGGGCAAGAAGCGGGCTTTTCAAGCGAGTTTTTCCAGCCAACCTCCATTTCTTGTTCCACATATTCCACTTATTTCTTCTATTCTCTTATGCACATATTGAGCACCACTACCGCCCCTACTGCCACCACCACCACCATCGCTGCCACCACCACCACCATCGCCGCCACCACCACCACCATCACTACCTCTAGTGCCACCTCCACCGCCACTGTCACTACTACCTCCACCGCTTCCACAACTACTGTCCCCTCCCATGTTTCTCCCCCTCAAGTACATCTCTCTCTCTCTCTCTCTCTCTCTCTCTCTCTCTCTCTCTCTCTCTCTCTCTCTCTCTCTCTCTCTCTCTCTCTCTCTCTCTCTCTCTCTCTCTCTCTCTCTCTCTCTCTCTCTCTCATCTTCGACCAATTATTTTCTCTCTATGTTGATAATGGACAAACTTGGAATAGAAAAGCTAATGTTTGGGAAACACTGGACAAAGTATTATCTTATTATGATAAAACTGTGGAATTATGATGATCTCAAAGACTTCAAAAACCAATTGAACCTTTTTAAAAAGGCAATAACAGAAGCTTGGGGTAATCAATACTTCACTCACTATATAGTAAGAAGTTTTCATATGTATGTCTCTTTATTATCTAACTCATATAGGTTTTTCTAATTGAATTTCTTTATTTGTTAACTATGCATCATATTTTATACAACCATGCTCCATATTTTATCAAGAAATATGGATCTCTATCTATCTGATCAACCCAAGGTATGAAAAAATCACATTATGAAGCAAGAACAAAATACTTTAGACACACAAGACATGGAGGTGGAAGATACAAAGCAAACATGAGTTTATTAGAGGTCTTTGAATGGTTCTATAGACAAATTTGGCACAAATTCAAGCTCAAATACACAACTGCATCATGTAATATATAATCTTTGGCAAGGACTACATCCACCTTTACCCAAAGAATAAATTAGGGATATTTAAACTCTTGTGCAAAGCAAAGATATTCAGAATGGTTACAAACTATACAAAGAGATGGAAAAAGATGGGTTTCAAGAAACCCTTACCATCTTTTAGTCTGACTCAATTGCAAAAGAGTCTTTAGTTTCAAGGAATTCACTAGGTCCTCTAAAGGAATCTTTTGTTTCATCCCACTCAATGAGACCTCTACATTTCAAGAACTCTTGTTTCCTATAGCTTGGAAGGAGCTTCAAATTCTTAGCATCTCCTATATGGGAGAGAAAATGAGAGCCAAGAACTCCAAAGTATCCTGCCTTAGATCCATTGTATCCAGGCATGAAGCCAAAAACTCTTACACCTTTTTCCTTCCCCACCAAAATTATCTTATCTGAACCTCTATTGAAAGCTTGGGATCCAATCACCTTGGAGATAGCTTTCAAAGCCATTATTGGTAAGCTTGGAGACTTGAAAACCTACTATGATAAATTGCAACTGTTTGATTATTTAAGCTTTCAATATAATGACCAAGGCCTTGACTTTTGCCAAACTTCAATGGCCTTGAGCCCTTGGCTCTTCCAAGAAAGTTGTCTACATCTTCAATTTCTATCTACACAATAAATCACAATAGTATAAGATGTCATTAGATAAATATCCAATAATATTTGTCTATAATGCATAACATACTCTAATATAAATCACAATGGATATCTTAGAATTATCTTTCATACCTTAGGGTTTTCATCTTCTTCAAGAAGACTATCATCATATAGATTTATTAAACTTTTTGGTTTCTCCTCTAATGGAGACTTCAATTTCTCTTTGTACCCTATGTTATCGATACCAAGTCTCAGTTAAATTTGTAAGGACTCTTCCTCTGTAAGTATCCCCCCCTTTTCATATTCCATGATTTGATTAATATAAGAATACAAGGCTGCAAAGCTATCTTGAAAATTCTCTCCCTCAACATCAAGAGTTGCTAGCAATTTCTCTTCATAACCTATAAAATTCTTATCATTTTGACCCCATGCTGCAAGGATTGCCAAACAAATATCTTCTCTAAGATAAAAAAGGTGTTGAATATCATTTAGCAATACATATCTCTTTTTGTTGATGAGATAACTAGAAAATGTTGGGACACATTCAAGAGGACCTATTTCAATCTCTGCACTCAACTCTATCTTATTTTCTTCCACTTTTGTAATGTTCTCACTTTTAAACAAAGCAACATCAAATCCCTACACTAACTAGTTCTCAATATCCTCCTAAAACATTTTTCCCTTCTCTTCAACTTCTTTGTCTTTGCTTGCAATATCCTCTATCTTCTTCTCTTATATTTTATCTGAAGAACAATTATCCATATATTGAAGATATACAAGAAATCCAACATCCTTTTATACAAGAAGACATTGATGTTGATTCTAATGAAAATGGCAATTTGTTTTCCACTTCTTAAGTTCCTCATCAATAAGGCTAAAACTTGTTTGAAAATTTGTTTTAGCAGCATTGGTAGTTTCCATTACATCGCTATAATGGACAAATCCCTCAATCTCTAGGCATTCCACATGTCTTCCATAAAACTCCCTAAAGTCCTTCAGTTTATCTTTAAGATCCTTCAAGAGCTCTTGCAAATCAAAGGGAATATTGAGCATATCTTTGATGTAAACAAATCTAGATGAATTTCCAATTGCATGCAGAGAATCAAAGAGCTTTTCATCACAAGTATCTTCCAGATCCTCCTCCTCCATTCCCTCTAAAGAAAACTTCCTTTTAGTCATCCTCATTACACACAAAACCAAATTCCAAAAACAAAAAATAAAAATTAGGGGAATAATATACCAATCCACATTTGCCCATGTCCAAAAGACAATGATCCAATTTATGCAACAAAGAAAAAATGAAATTTTGCATCTCATCAATCAATTTTTGTTTTACATTCACGACTTATGAAATGCGAAAACAATGATCCAAACCACTGCAAAGTTCATAAAATCCCATTTCCCACATCACTTTAACCTTAAAAACTTAACAAATTCATATTTTATACATCCAAAAAATTTATCCAAAACAATGTATCTAGAACATCAAAACCCCATCGTTTAACATTTGTACAAGACCAATATTGATAGAAAAACTAAGTTAAATCCTTATAGAACTTTTAAGTTCCTAATGTATCTTTCTCCTCTTAAACCAACAAACACAGATCATTGTTTAACAATGACACCTTATTTCATTCATCTTGCATGTCAAAATCCCTAAGATATCACACATGGTTCATTGATCAAAATACAATGACTTATAAAAAGCGAGTTGACTACTTGAGCAGCATAGGAGGCATGCAGCTTTGTGTTTCATCGATCAGTTTTTATTTGACATTGAAGACTCATGAAACACGACAACAAATTTTCAAAACCCTTTGCAAATGGTAAAATCGCATCCCATACATTAGTGAATCATTTCGCAGGAAAGGTTACAAATTTGATCATCTTTAACACCTCAAAAATTTAAGATTTCAGAGAAAAAATAGTTTGTCAAAGGGGCAAGACAAGATACGTGAAACAAATATTAACATAAACCCAACCCTGAGTTGCTATATATATATGCCAATGGTCACCACACATTTGTTCAAGAAGTAGAGTATAGTAATTTGGAGGAGGTCGCTTAAAATGAAAAAGAAAATGCTAAAAATTATATTTTACCTTTAAAAAGTGGAGCCATAAAAGCACTATCATGCAAAAAAAAGAAAGTGACACGTGGCACAACTTTCCAGGCAGAAACGATCTACCCGTCGCACGTGTGAAATTAACTACATATTACAACAACCACATGTGTAAACCAACATACTTTTAAACCCAATTTCTAAACCGTAAAAGAGTTTTTTTGAAGACAAAGCTCTTTCTATGCTTGATCACACCAACACAACACTAACTTGGTCACAGCGTAAAATTATTCTTTAGTGCAAGGTGACTAAAGAAGGTTTCATCGCCCAACATATGCACCAAACCCTCGAAAATGTAAGTTTTTTGACAAATATGAGCTAGCTTTGAATCACTTGACAAATCTTGCCAAATGATCCAAAAAAAAGATGGATGTATGAAACGTGATTAGTCATGGCTCTTTTCATGGACAAGAGTTATTTCGTGTTTCATATGTTGCTTGGAATGCAAGTTTCTTCAAATAGAATCATGGATCAATAGAGCTTGATCACACAGAAGGATAATTTGTTCCACTAATATTTAAAAGAATTAGGTGAATAAGATTTAAATATTATTTATGTAAACATTCAAATAGATATTCTTTCAAGGGGGTTGAACTCATTGAGAATAAGATGCGAGATTTGCATAATGACAATTGTTCTATTTTGAGACTTGTAAAACACTCAAAAATGTAAGTTTTTTGACAAATATGAACTAGCTCTGAATCACTTGACAAATCTTACCAAATGATCCCAAAAGAATCCTGACATATGAAAAGCGATTAGTCAAGGCTCTTCCCATGGATAAGAGCTACTTTGTGTTTCATACGTCGCTTGGAATGCAAGTTTCTTCAAATAGAATCATGGAGGACCAGCAAAGCTTGATCACATAGAAGGATACTTTTCTTTTCACTAATGTTGATAAGAATTAGGCGGATAAGATTTAAATATTATTGATGTGAACATTCAAATAGATCTTCTTTCAAGGGTTGAACTCATTGAGAATAAGATCTGAGATTTGTAGAATGACAACTGTTCTATTCTGAGACTTATAAAACTTCATGACATTAATTGTCTTTGATCAAATATGTATCCAAAAAAGAAGTGGCATGTGAAATGTAAGAGGGTGTTTGTTTCTCTTGTCCAGAAGGCCTCTTCATATTTCATACGTCTTGTGCCTGCATTGTTTTATTGAAATTGGAGGTAGACTATGTGATTAGTGTTTGTTTGCTACTAAGTGATTGTGGTGCATAGATCGAATGCTGTATGCATGCGTAGCGAGCATCGAAAGGTCCCCAAGAACAAAAGAACTCTACCTTTGCACAAAAAACAAGAGAGAAGACTTGCACGACATGAAGCAAAAGACTAATTGTGTATAATCTTCTCCCATGCCTTGTGTGAGCGCTCCACAAAGCATGTATTTGATATATTATTCATCTCCAAGCTCAAAAAAATAGCCCAATTTACAATTCGCACGCTTTAACTTTTGTGTTTGCTTTTGTCCCACTAAATAATTAAAGCTATTGGGTCGAGATATGCCCAAATACAATGTCCAATAACAAATATTTAAATCGTGTACCCATGCGCATATAAATAAATAAATAAATGTCAGGTGCTTCAATAAATAAGCGCATCAAAATAAATATTGGCACCACGCCTAAGATGCGCACCCATAAAAAATGATAATTTCTTCTAAATAACTTGAATACGCGCTATCACCCAGTGCTTCCTAATGCCACCGCTGCTTGCTCTACACATCAACTGAAGCATTCACAATTATTAGAAAATAATAAAATTAAACTGAAAAATTTGAATACCTAGCAGTCTTCAACTACAAAATAAATAAATTGGTTAGAACTCAATCCTAACCTTAATTTATTACGAGTACGCACTCTAAACTCATAAATGTCTATTAATTTAAATGTGTATTTTACGGAATCACCCGCTATGGAATCACCCACTTGCACATTAAATTAACAAGACACCCAAAAAGGACAGGCGTCCCCATCAACTTTTCGCACAAGGAATCCACATTGTATATGAGCCCCGGCAACAAATATAATTTTATGGAATCCACCGCAAAACCTCATGGAATCCACCATGGAATATACCTCCTGGCATCATACCCCCGGGGTGGGATAGCAATTGTCCTCAATTGCTATTAGCTCAATGTGGAGCCAATAGTGAGGGGTAAGCACTTAGGTCTCGAGCATGCATCCATTGGGCCTCTTCAACAAGACGATTTTTAAACTTAACCAAATATCTAGAATATCTACGGCCAGTTCTAGTGGTCATAAAGTCAGTATCTAGAATAGTTTCAGGCTCAAGGATTTCAGTTTCTCCTTCTAGCAAAGGAGGGTTTTCATAGACAGGATGTGCATGTAATTGGCCTCTAAAAGGTTGTAATAAACTGATATGAAAAGTGTTGTGGATTTTTCAGTGTTGTGGTAATTCTAGTTTAAATGCATTGTCATTGATTTTGTGAATGATCTTGAAAGATCCATAAAATCTAGGAGCTAACTTTACAACAGGGTGTTTGTCAACACTTTGTAATCTTCACTTTTTAATACGTAACCAAACATAATCATCAACTTTGAAACTCATAGCTTTTCTTTTCTTGTTGGCTTGTTTTGTATATGATTGCTGGGCTTTCGCAATCATATCTTTAACTTCATCAAAAATAGTAGCATGCATGTTAGCAATATCATTAGCAGCTTGAACTTTGTTTGACAATGATGTAACAGGTGTAGGTAATATATATCCATAAATAATTTTAAATGATGCTTTCTATGTAGCTATATGTGGTGTGTTATTGTATGTAAACTGAAGTAAATGTAAATGTGTATCCCATGTTTATGGTTTTGAAATTGTGTATGTATGCAAAAGATCTAAAATGGTAATGTTAGTAGCTTCTAGTTGCCCATTTGTTTCAGGATGAAATGCGGATGAAAAATCAATCTTTGTTCCTAAATTAGCAAACAAAGTAATCCAAAAATTATTGCAGAATCTAGAATCACGATCAGAAATAATAACTTTTGGCAAACCATGATTAGTGAAAACAATTTTTAAGAACAATTGAGCAGCTTGAGATGCAGTTAACATTTTCTTGCATGGAATGAAATATGCTTGTTTGCTAAACCTATCGACAATAGTCCAAATCATGTCATGATTAGCTTTAGTGTTAGGCAAACCAGTGATAAAATCCATTGAGATCTATTCCCATGGTCGTTCTAGAATTAGTAAATGCATTAATAAACCATATTGTTTACCATGGTGTCTTTTAACTCTTTGGCAAATTAATCATTCAGATATAAAGTTAGATACGTCAGATTCCATGTGTGGCCAATAAAATCTTCAATCAGTGTATGCAAAGTAGAAATAATTCCTCTATGGCTTTGGTATGGGGGACAATGAATTTTATGCAAAACAAATGATCGAAATGGAACAGTTACACATTATCTTTTTTCATAAAACATAAATCCATCAGTGTAAGACAATGAATCAATGGGAATCCAGGTATTTGCAACTAATTTATTCGAATCAGCTTGAAAACTAGGATCTTGGTCATAAGTATCTTTCATAGGGAGAAGAGAGTCAAAGATATCACAGAGATATTATGAATAGTCGTTCTTCTACTTAAAGCATCGGCAACAACATTTTCTTTTCTGGGTTGATATTGTATGAGTGGATGAAAACTTTGAATAAAAGCAACCCATTTAATGTGTCGGTCAGATATTTGTGGTTGACTAAGGAGATGTTTAATGCTTTGTTGGTCAGTTTTGATCATGAATTCAGATCCCATTAAATAGTGTTTCCATTGACGTAAAGCTTGTACTACACCTAGCAATTCCTTATCATAAGTAGAATACTTAATTTCAGAGGGTTTAAGTTTGCGGCTAGAGTAGGCTATGGGATGAGAATCTTGCATAAGGACTATTCCTATTCTAGATCCACTAGCATCAGTGACTACTAAGAAAAATGGTCTATTGAAGTCAAGTAATTGCAATACAAGAGCATGCGTTAAAGCATGTTTCAATAAATCAAATGACTTTTATTGATTGTTGGACCAATGATACACAATGCCTTTCTTTAATAATTTTGTCAAAGGTAATGCAAGCAATGAAAAATTTCACACAAATTTTCTGTAAAAATTAGCAAGACCTAAGAAAGAACGTAATTCGTGCACATTTTTAGATATCGGCCATTTCAAAATTGCTTCTATCTTTTTAGGGTCAACTTTAATACCTTCAGATGAAACAATATGTCCTAGGTATTCAATTTGTGTTTGAAAAATTTTACTCTTTTCAGGATTAGCATATAATTGATTCTCTTTCAATAATTTGAAAACCAAGGATCATAATGCTCGTTCTCATTCTTACTGAAAACCAATATGTCATCAAAGAAAACAATGACACAATGCTGATGCTTCAAAAATATGTGAATCATCATACGGCTGAATGTGGCTGGTGCATTAGTTAAACCAAAAGGCATAACAAGAAATTCATAGTATCCAAATTGTGTTCTAAATGCAGTTTTAAATATATCAGATGCTCCAATCTTACTTGATGGTATCCAGATTTAAGATCTATCTTACTAAATATTGTAGATCCTTGTAGTTTGTCCATAAGATCATCTACCCTAGGAATCGGATATCTATTCTTAATAGTGATCTTATTTTGGGCATGATAATCAATGCACATGCGATAGGTATTGTTTTTCTTCTTCACTAATAGGACAGGTGCACCAAATGGAGAACTACTAGGTCTAATGAGTCCTCGGGTTAACAATTCTTCAACTTGTGCTTGAATTTCTTTCTGTTCAATTTCGTTATGTCTATATGGTGCTTTACATGGTGGTTGTGATCCAGGAATTAGGTCTATTTTGTGATCTTCGGGACGTATAGGTGGTAAGCCAGGTGGTAAGTCAGCAGCAGCAAAACAATCTTGAAATTGTGAAAGAAAATGTACATGCTTAGGATGCATCTGATTTTCTTTAGCTTCAATTTCATTCACCCATATTAAATAAGATTTGCTACCTTTTATTAATGCACGTTTAACTTGTGTATGACTAAGTAATGGAAAATTATCGAAAGTGTGCATACCATGCAATGTGATGTATTTCCCATTAGAATGAATCTTCATTGAATGCGTGGAATAATCTATATTGGGATTATACTGATGACGCCAAGGCATTCCTAAGATTATGTCACTAGATTGCAAAGGCACAACGAAGAAATTTCTACGTTCAACATAATCACCAATTTTAATTTCTAAGCTATGCACTTCTTGTGTTCCATTGTATCTAGTGCCTAAGAATGTAGCCTTGATACTATAATGTGTAGAAACAGTATGTAAATTCAATTCTTTGACCAATTTTGCAGAAATAAAGTCGTATGTGCTCCCATCATCATGTAAAACAATCTTATCTTTACCATGCACAAGACATTTCATCGTTAATAAAGAATGGGAATTTGGCATACCTGGTAAAGTATTTGAAGTAGTACCGATATCGTCACCATCTTCCATGAAATGTGGCATTTCTTCATGTTCTTCGTCTTCTGTTGCTCCTAAATAATTTATGTGTACAGTTGGCTTTTTGGATTGACAATTCGCCGCTAGATGTCTAGGCTGATGACATTTGTAACAGACTATGGGTTTGGCTTTAGATACATTATTGGTAATAGCGAAAAGTTTAGGAATGTTGGGATTTTGCTAGAAAGATGGCTTAGGGTTTGGATTTGTGTTTGATGATAAAGCAGGTGGTCGTGTCCAAGATTTACAGAATGAAGATGGAAGGAAACGATTTTGATTGAATCTTCAAAAATTTGAATTGAATTGTTTGAACCAAAGTTACCATTAGTTTGAAATTGTTGTGGTCGCTTCTCTCGTCCTCGAATTTTATCTTTAGTGTCATGGGCCAAGAAAATTGCATCTTCGAGAGTCATTGGCTTGAACATGCTCACCTCGACATAAAAATGTCCAAGTAAGCCAGACATAAACTTGCGTTTATGGGTTGCCTCAGGTACATCTTCAAGCATTCGTAGTTGCAATAAAGCATTCCAAAAATGCTCGATATATTGTGAAACAGGCTCACGATCCCTTTGTTGTAGAAAATCCCATTGTTTGATTGCTTTTTCGTGGAATTGGGGTGGAAGGAAATTCTGTAAAAATTTCTTTTGGAAAGTCTCCCAAGTAGTAAGACAATCAATGCTCTTGCGGACAACAGTCCACCATAGGGATGCTCTGTCCACTAGATGATTAGTGACACACTTAATTTTGTCTTTCTCAACACAATGTTCTTCATGGAAATAATCATCAAATTGACTAACAAAAGCAAGTACAGTCTTTCCATCGTGTGACCCATTGAAAGTATGAAATTTGAAATTTCTTTTACTTATCTTTGTTTCTTTCCGAATAGATTGTGCTTCAAGTGTTGCATTGATCGTACGTCGTATAAGATCTTCAGATTGTGGTCCATCTTGGTCGACAGTAGATCGTTGCAGATTGGCCAATTGAGCTTGCAAAGTTTGACGTGCTCTTCGTTCCTCTTGAAGTTGCATCATAATCAAGTCCAGTTTTTGCTCCATCATTGGTTCGGGTAGGTCACCTTCAGTCATAAAATTTTCCATGGTTTGATCGAACATCCTGCGAAATTCCAAAAGACCTCACACACTCAAAATCTTGTTAGTGGGATGAGCGTAGCTTAAAGTCAGGTTTACAAGGCTTTTTTTTATAAATGGCTTTTTGTAGCATTTCTTCTTTGCGGATGCGTAATTTGATGTCACGGTCTTCTACCAAGAGGATATTCGTGCGTGCAGATTGCGTATAGCAATCTATTTGCTAGAATTTGGCTGTGTCAGTCCACATGTGTGAACATGGGCTTGCCAGAAAGCTGAAAATCCGTTTGAGACTAGTTGTGTATGAACAGTCACTATGGGAGGGGCTGAAACTTAACCTTAGTAGCTTTTAATTTTAAAGCTTAGTAGCTCTTAACATTTTTTCAGCCAACTTCGAATTAACCAGGACGTCTTTATAGACTTGACGGAGCCGTCGAACGGCAACATGTCCTACCGTCACAACGTCTTGGATTATCCAAGATAAGCTTTTTTTTTTAAATCTTAAGCTAAGCTTAATCACTAATCAAAGTGCAGTTCTCTAAGAAAGAAGAGACTTATCAATTGGAACTTCCCGGGTGGTCCTCCGCCCCTGTAGAGGCCGGTCCTTCGCAATCCAACATCATAGCAGGGGGCTCTTCACTGCCAGGAACACGCTGGTATTGACGGATTGCCACGAGACTGCCTACAGAGCTCGATCGTTCCAGGAGCTTCGTCTTCGCGCGAGATGGTAAGCGATTGGAAGCCCTTGATCTTAGCTTTGCTCTGATACCATTGGTGCACAGATCGGATGCTGCATGCGTGTGTAGCGAGCGATGGAAGGTCCCCAAGAACAAAAGAACTCTACTTTTTCACAAAAAACAAGAGAAAAGACTTGCACGACATGAAGCAAAAGACTGATTGTGTACAATCTCCCCCCATGCCTTGTGTGAGCGCTCCACAAAGCATGTATTTGATATATTATTCATCTCCAAGCTCAAAAAAATAGCCCAATTTACAATTAGCACGCTTTAAATTTTGTGTTTGCTTTTGTCCCACTAAAGAATTAAAGCTATTGGGTGTTCGATCACATTCAAAGCCAACTTGGGATTTCCAATTTTGGAATAGAGGAGTCTGAATAAGTTAAAGAATTGATTAACGCCAATTCAGACATCATCATCAATAAATTTATGGAATCTAGTTAAATTGGAGTATGATGAAAACCAAGTGGTAAGATAATTTTGAATTTGCTTTTACACATTGGTAGGTTTGCATTTCACACTCATTCAGTATGGGTTTTATTTGCAATTGGAGATTGCTGATTCAGATAACTTCTTGGGACGTGGCAAAGGATCGAGAACTGGTGGTAGTACATTGAAAGACATTGCACTCGGCCACTACTTGGCTAGGATTGACCCTGATTCCTTTTTAGTACTTCATAGTAGTTTCTCAGAGGATGTAGCATGGCCCATACTTTGTATTAAAGCTCTTATAAGGCTTCTAGGTTTCTCAGGATTACAATATAATGCCCACAAAGTAATATTTTTGGAAAAGATTGCAACAATTAGGATTTTTGGCTACAGTCCAGGTTACTTTGCTTCTAGAGTAGGATACTTTTTGGCGTTCACATCCTACGCCTTAGCTGCAAACCGAACTGATGTAAAATCTATAGCTGGCTACAAGAGAAGAAAATTTCTACGTTATAGAGGAAAGATTCCTGAGGAGGAAGAGAATGTGAGAGTTTTGGAAAGCTAGCTTTGTATGTATTCTTTCTTATATATAAAAGTGCGATTGCTCATGTGTCATTGCCGTCTTTTATCTACATTCTTTGAAGTTGTCGTCGAAAAAACCAATTGAATAGCTCCTCCAAAGCATTGCTTTTTGTAACTCCTCCCCCATGCCTTGTGCTTCGAAAATAACTTGTGCGTGCTTGATAGTGGGATTTTTCCATGCCTTGGTTACTATAAGTTGCTAAGGGGCCATGCTCCTCCACAAAGTAAGGCCCATGAATATAAAGAATATGCTGCAATACAAAGTAACACTAATTTTATACCAATTGAAAAACCTGTCAAAATAAACCCATATTAAATAATTGTTACTTTACCAGATAAAAAGTGATATCTTTTTCTCCCCATGCCTCTTTTATCGCCTGAAAAAGATTTCTGATTGATCTTTTGAACTCTTCCGCATATGTATATGTTGTCTTATGTTGCCTGAGGAGTTTCAAAAAAACATCAAGGTATATCCAGACCTCCATTCTAAGAAACGCAAGCCTCGGAGTGCTTGCAACATTTGTTGTGATCTCACATAGCTCTCTCCAACACTCCCAAGCCGCATTCACCTGATTTCCTGAATGGTTTCCTAAGAATCATCTAGCTTTTGAGCCTCCCATAGAGACATCGGTCAAGATATCTCTTGTTTTTCCTGAAAGTATTGGATCCATTCTCAAGTGAACTTGGCCCCCATGAAATCCCATTTTCGATAGTAATGCCTCGCATTTATCAATACACTCATCTGATAAAGATAATGGCTTAATGGAATATGCGTAGTCAAGATGCAACCTGAGAAACTTATCGATTATTCTAATCTCTACATGCAAAGTACAAATATGAACATTCTTAAGAGAGATTGAAAGAATGGGATCCCAGATGTCTTCTATGTTTTTAAATTTACTCAAATCTATAGTCTCTATTTGGGGCTCTTCTTACTAGTCGCAAAGTACTCCAATCTTTGGATCCAATAATTTCCATGCAATAAATGCAAGGATATTTTGCATTTGCACCATTACATATTCCAAGCATACATTTGATAGTTTTTAAATCAGCACTCATATGCCATTCCACATTAAAATTACCAACCCCATCAACTACCAACATTTCGCCTTCACTTTGAGACTTAATGATATTTGGAATACCTATATGGTTGAACAACCATTTCAACGTTTGATGATTTTCAATTGATACCTAGGTTGCACCAATCCACCAAATCTCCATCTTAGATTGGATCTTATGCAATGGAGCTTGGCCCTCACCATTGCTATGGTCCAATGCCATGTTCATGAGGCAAATGCTAATTCTTTCCATCTTCTGTCCCTTTTGAATCTGTGCTTCATCCAACTTCAAGGAAAACTTTAGAACACCATAACTTTCTTCTACTGTGATTTTATACATGTGAACCATTGCAATTTGCACCTTTTTTAGATCAACCCATATATTGTTAAAGACATTGTAATCAAAAATTGCCTTTTTTTTTTGTTTTTCATAGGACATAGACCTTTTGATGTGAATGTAATCTCCAAAAACATGTGGAATCTTGCGATTCATGGCAATTCTTGCAATCAAAACTACAAGGGCTCGGGGCAATCCAAATATAGTTACCCTATTGCGTTTAAGATTTTTAAACCATAATCCAGAGATAGCACGATAACCTTTTCGACTTATACCCACAGTATCACATGTCTCTACAATTTCATTTGCTTTCACCATGCCTTTTAAGTCCTTCACTAACTCTTTGAGAGTTGGACCTCTCAAATCCGCATTTTCGGGTGACTTAAGAATCCTCAAAATATCTTTCTTATTCATGGTTTCCTTCAAAAGTTCGATTCTTTCCTCATTCTCTCAGATATTGATGCCTAATATGTTAGAGACATATTTCTTTGTAAGATTTAGTCTCCTTTTCTTTGCTCTCTCACACAAGTTGGTTATATTTTTTAATGGTCTCTTCCTCTCTCTAAATCCTATTGGAGTTTCTCTCAAGTGTGTTAGCTTATCCTGCAATGACTTGTTAACATTTTTCAAAACATCAATCTGACTTGTCAACTCTAAAATATTTGTTTGTGTAGTTTCTAGTGCTTTTTTCATTTCGTGCATTTGAGCTATATATGTGTAAGATGCAGAGTATAACCTCATACAGTAGCCAAGCATCCCATTGTAACCTTCTCCAACATATCTTATATAGTCATGGACATTGAAAAAAGGAGGTGGTTTACCTGTAGAAGGATCCCTGGGATAAATATTTCCGTCCACCCACAAATCTATATGCTTCATTCCTTGTGTTCGCAACCTGTTGGCTTCGATCTCATCTATCAATACTCGATGATGTATACTTCTCCAAGATGTGTAAATCGGATCTAGCTGAACAGTTAGCTTGTATTTACGTGTGCTTGCGCCTGTGTTATTTGAAGAGGTATTGCTAGACATTCTAGCAAATGAACCGAGCAAGAATCTCATAGTGATAGGAAGCAAGTGCAACAAAAAGAATGGCAAAAGAGAATAGTGTGTAGAAAGAAAACGCGGGAGCAAACAAATGCGAATTTTGTATAAAAATCTCAAAAATACAAAATCTCTCGAGTTCTAAGACAAAAACGGCCGAAAAGGTCACCTTGACCTGGATTAAAAGATGAGGGCAATTAATGGCCGACCTCTTCAATGAACCAAATATTCTCTCATTAATCACATCTAGAGGTTTTATTCTTCCTAAACCTCAACTAATTAGCAACTTAATCACTTTCTTACAAATGCCATTTTTGAAGCATTTTTGGCCCTAATGAGTTTTCATAAAGTCTTGCATAACAAACAATTGTTCACTTTGGTCATCATTGTTGTTTCTGTTATATTGGATGCATAATTGCATTGTTGTTTTTTTCCATTTCTAATTTTAGCCTTCTTTTTGAAGTAGTTTTAAGAAATGTGGCCTTTCTAACCACAATGCCATCATCACCAAAATTATATTGCCTATTACAATCTATAACTTGGCCTCATTGACTTTCCCTTCCTTGAGACTGTCCTCCTTTATTTTGATGTGCATTATAACTTTGACCACGACCACTATCTTGGCCTCTCCCACGACCTCTACCTTTGCTAGTAGAGTAAAACACATGTTTAGACTTGTTCTCCTCAAGTATCAGCATAGAAATCAAGTCTACAAAATTAGGGATATCATCCCTCATTCATAAATGACTTGAAGCTCTTGTATTTATCTTCAAGTCTATTTACGCATGCATGTACGTCATCATCATCATCAACTACCACACTAATAGATCCAAGAGCTTCCATGATACTCTTGATCTTCATGGCATAATCATTAATGGATAGGTTTCCTCTTTTCACTTGGTCTTGCTTTGACTTGAGTTATTGCTTTCTGACCTTTGTGTTTACTTCAAATAGCCTTGCTAGATTCTTCCATGTAATATAGTGGGGGTATCAGATTCCTGAAAATAGCCCATCATGATACCTATGACACTAGTAGATAGCCAATACATGACTTTACTCTATGTCTACTCCTAATCTTTCTAAGCCCTTATCTATTCTATAGTAGCACTTCACACAAGAACTTTGGGTGCTACTACCATATCCCCTTCAATGTGATTCCAAACACCTTTGCACTTTAAGAATTTTCTCATCCTAAACTGTCATGTAGGATAATTATTCTTATCAAGCTTCTTGCTGACAATTTGGTTGAATTTGTTGGACATTTTGACAAAATAAACAACTTGCAAAAAATCACAATCTATAAGCAAGCTGATACTAGGTATACCACAACTAAACATGCAACATTTTTCACTAATTATACAACAATAACTACAATCTAGAATATGTATGTAGATGCCTTCTATGTCTTCAACCCAACAAACACTTGAAACCTTACAAATTTGGAATCTACAACATGTGCACTTGTAAATGGTTGATACAACTGAAACTATGATATATCCAAAAACTACTATCGGATCACTTGCATGTCTAGAACGGAGGTTGAGATGACCTTAGATACTCTTCTTGTTGAGCAAGTTTCACTATGATCAAAGATTATAGTCTTGCCAACCTGAAGAGCCTCTTGCAGTGGCTATAATCCAAGGCAAATTGAGTAAGGAAAAAGAGCTTCTTACATGTTGCTTTCTTCCTTTCTTTTGTGCACCAACTTCTTCACCTTAGCCTTCAATCGAGTTTTGCACAACTGTGGGATGGCTCTGATAGCATGAAAATAGATGAGTGCAGAGAGATGGAAACCAAGAGCACACATACAAAAGCAATGGAAACTTGAGCATACATAGAGATAGGTCAAAAATATTCTTCTTATTTCTTCTTCTTCCACACAAAAGAACTAAGTCTACAACATGATAAAAGACTAATATGAAAGTACCACAACATATGCATATAGGATCAGTAAGTGTGATCAATACACTAAGAAAAGAAGAGGTAGCATAATGAATGTGCCATAACTAAGGATGGACTACATGGGTGTAGTCTAGCTATAGAATTGGTAGCATATCCTCATATCAATTACCTAACATGCCAAATAGTAATGTCTTGCCACATCACTAAGGCACCCAGTGGTGGATGTGAGTTCATGTAGAGCTCGACAACTCAATACTGAATTGGAAGATGCTTCTCTTTTGGCACACCAATATGCTAGGTCTCATCACCATTGAAACTAAATCCAAAGTTTGAGCTCCTTGAAGAAAAGACAACCTGGACTAAAATACATCATTTTCTTTGAATAGAGTTTGAATCGAATACCCTTGTAAGGTACCAAAACACTACCTTATGCTACTTCCAACTCAATAGAATCTGATGCATAGTTATGTGCTTGTCTTTTGCCTTCTGGGATTAAACACCTTCCCCCCATCGGATCCCCTCAAGCCCAACAAAGCCTTCTTGCTACCTTGGTGGTACCATCAACAATTGCAAACTACCTTGCCAATTCTAACACTTTGACTATTCCAAAATCTACTAAAAGCTTGTTTGTAGAAGCTTCTTCATCATAAAGAATCAAGCCAAGAAGGAAAATTATTGTTTTTGGGTAAGAGTTGAATTGAAACATAAACTTTTTGGTCTTGGAATCTAAACCTTATTCTATTGTTGGCGCCTCCCAGTTGAATTGATGATAGCCCTCTCCCATCTTAACAGAAAACAAGCATAGTACCCTTTGTTCGAGGACACAAGGCCATGGACTCGGTGTGCAAAGGGAGAAAGGCACATGTTCTTGAGAAACCTTAAGAAGTGTTTGGTGGCTCCAAGATTTCAAGGAATTACCACCAAGCAACCAATAGAAGCTCAAGTCATTTGCTTCCTAATCTCATCAAATTAAACTTGATTAGGAAATAACATGATTAAATTTTCATTTACTTCATGGAAGCAACTTGATTAGGGGTGAACTAAAAGAAGCAAATGAAAATTCAAACCTCTAGTGATGGGAACACTAAGAGCGATAGTCCTAAGTGTGGATTTGACTATATCTAGGGAACAACTACTCTGAACGGACTGGGATATGCCCTTGATATCCTAGAAGTGTCAACCATTGTTAGAACCTCTTCGATTAACACCAAATTTTGAAATACCAAATCTATCCTAAATAATAATCTACATCAAACGGATTAGAGATGGAAAGACACTCAGAACAATAGACAATACCTTAAGAAGATGAACTAGCCCATGAGCACACCTTACTAGCCGAGAAAGGTCATAAAGATGTAAGTCAAATTGATCCTAAGTGACCAATGCATGGATCATTCGGCCAACTCTAAGAGCAGAAAGTGTATTCCTTAAAAACCACCACCTCCTTATTTAACCTAGTCAAGGTCATTGAAACCCAAGTCCTACAAGAAGAAACCCAAGTCCTACAAGAAGAGTCAAAGGCCATGTCCACCTTGGGATACAACGTGGATAACTTTGGATTTGACCCTAGTAGGTTCCTTAAAGAAATCCAACTTCTATTAGAGAAATATGATTAGAAGACAAGATCAGTACATGGGGGGAGATCAACACATGAAATATTGATTGAACTGGAAAAGGAGAGAAGGCTAGGAAAGGACTTGCTATATAGGGCCAAAAACGCTTTAAAAATGCACTTTTGTTAATCGCGGGATTAAGAAAAGGGCCAAAGAGAGTTTGCCATGTGTGCAAGAATATGGTATTCTTGTCTCCTCTTTTTTGGAGATAGTAGAGTCCACTTCGTGATTCTCTCCTCCTTTTTAGCCAAAATCTCCAAAGTCTAACATGTTTTGGTAGTCCCAAAGTCCTTATTTACTTATAAAATCTGACAAATGACATAATAAAGTTGCTGTGAAGTTAATGATGATTTTTTTGAAAGTCGAGAACTTTTTGGTGTCCAATATATTTTCATTAGTCTTTTTAATATTCCTTTTTAGTTCATTCACCTTTCTCGGTGAGCTTCTTTCTCTACTTTTTAGTTCATTTATATTTCTCGATGAGCTTCTTTCTCTACGAGTTTAATTTAAGTATGGCATCCAGAAGGCGCTCTTCTCGTTTAGTAAACTCTTGCACTGTCTATAGCCATAGAGTTGATGAAAATTGCTAGCCAAAGATCTTTAGTATAAATGATTAGGTTGCCATGCTGCCCTCTTGCAAGGACTCTCACAAGGTGAAAAGAAAAAAACGAGAGGATATTAAACATCATTGGAAGGGACGTATCATTTCTTTCAAAATTATGCATGAAGGGTGGTTTATCAAACTGCAACATGTTTACATGGTGAAGGATATGCACTTGCCTCCAAACGAGCGTGTTTCATAGAAAACACATTGTAAGACTTGAGTTGATAACGTATGTAATTTTTTTCATTTAAGCAAGTACTAATAATGAATTCTTGGTTGTAGATATATTTTTGTCAACAAGTACGGCAACCTATGGAAAGCTTAAGTGGAACCTTCCACACGATTCATAAGGTGTTCGCAGACATTATCTATGCTAATCAGATTGTGGGTTCTTTTATTATGCATGTTTCGTGGCTTTGTGGAGGGGAGTCGGAATCAACTAGTGTGATTACCCGATCCAAAATCAACTCAATACATTGCTCCCTTATCAACCGCATCTATGAGTTAGGGTAATCTTAGCACTACAAGAAAAAATGTAGGATGCTCCAATTTTACCGCAACTACAAGAAAGATGGATTACCTGATCTTCCTCCGACATATAGATTTTTGGGTATTTATTCTTAGAATCCTAATAAAGGTAGAGTAAACAAATAAACATCTTTTTTTTTTCTGAATATGGTTGGAATGAAAATTGATCATAAATTTGTATACTTCTCAAAAAATCACCCTGAATCTCAATACTATGGAAGCCAAAAGAGAAGAAATTTCTTTTCAAGCAATACAAGCGACCAAAGTTTGATGGTAAAGGAAGGGACATTCCAACTGAAGCAAAAACATGGATAGAATCTATGGAAGACTATTTCATTGTTGCATGAATTGCACCATCAAATCAAGCCATGATCGCCAAACTAAAACTACAGGAGATTCCCGTCTTTGGTAGAAACAATGGTGCAAGGACCAAAGAACGCCCGAAGGCACTATCACTTGGGACACAATTAAGGATGCGGTACGTGGGAGATATCTTCCACCCACATATCAAGTCCCCCAGAAGATGAACGAGTTCTTTAATCTAAAGTAGTTAAGCCTAAGCCTAGAAGCCTACTACTCCAAATTCGTAAAAAAGGGTCCCTAAAAAAACCAACAATATGAAAGAGACTTACATTCACTCCATCTATCTTGAGTATCTTTGAATCTATTGTCCTGCAGACATTTGAAAAGCGCTCTCTTTCCATAAGTATATGTATGACCTTGCGATGGTACTTCTTGTTAGAGAGAGTTATATGGGTTTTTAGGATCAACAATATCCTCATATGTGGTATCCAAGAAGGTAGTCACGAGCCTGCCAGCATTGCAAATGGAAACATGTAACTAAAATAGACAATCAAATAAAATAAATAATTAACCAAAAAGCAAGCAGTATTCCATTCAATCCACATTCTTCCTTGGCCATGGATACCACTTAGAGAGTTCATGAGGATAATTCTCTGGTGAGTGTATCCGATGTAATGAAAAAAAATATAGTAGTTTGTGATGGAATCGAAAGCTTTGAAAGACATTTCTATATTTGAACCAGATCTCGAAAACAATTCCATTGATAATAGTGCATCAACAATATACATAATTTTAGAGATTTATTGGCTAAGAGATGCAATCAATGCCCTAAAGCTAATAGCAAAAATAAAGGCGTATTATTTGCAATCAATAGCACAATCATTCAATAAACTAAAATTTTTGAGAGTCAAAATGCATTACCTTATGCAACAATAAAATACAGAATCTAACAATTAAATATCCTTTTTACAACTAGTATGGACTTGTCCTCATGAGATATGCTAAGATAGTCCTCTTCCTCAGAAGTGCAAGAAACATTGATAACCATTTTCCCATACACCTCACCCATTCTCTTATAATTAGCAGGGCCAAGTACATCGATTTTTCTCTTGCAAACATCATCCTCGGTACCTTATTTTGCTAATCATATTAAAATCTTTGTTCATTAGGGTGATCTTATGAGCTTGAGCAGCAACAATGTAAGCATAATTCATAAAGTCAATAACAAAGTCTTTAACTGCCTCCTAAAGAGAAAAAATCACTGCAAGCTACCATTTCTTTTGCAGGCCAGTTTTAGTCAACATTCTTGAAAATCTATCAGAAATATCATTGATTTGTTGGTTAATCAAGTACTCTAGGGGAGATTGAAACCTTGGCAGTTGTCTGCTTTGTCCTTGTCATTACTACTACCTGAGAAAATGACAAGAACAGTAATAAAAAACTATTCACTGGTATGGTCGATATGACATGGAGAGGATAAGTTGATACAATGCGAGAGTAGCAAAGCCAAATCTTCACACAGGGTCCTATTCGCGACGTATCGTGGAGCAGCTGATACGGCGCGAGCGTGGCAAAGCATAATGTTTGGTACTATACTTCTCGCTCCATATCGTGGATGACCTGATATGGCGCGAGAGTGGCACAATGAAATCTCCGTAGGAGGAGTTCTCACTCCGTATCGTCGTGGAGGAGTAAACATGCGCGAGCAAAGTACAATCCCCTGTAATGACTTATTTTTTGTGAGACCTTAAACCCATTAAAAAATTTCCAAAAAATTTACGTAAGGTTATTAGGATCCGAAAAAAATTTAGAAATTTTTTAAGATTTTTTTGAGCTCGTTTGCTATTTAAAAACTATTTTTAGGCAAAAAATGCCTAAAAATGACCAAAAATCACCCAAAAATAGCATATCATGATATGGCACGAAAAAGGGGTGTTCGAAGTCCTTTCACACTATATCAAGATATGCTATTTTTGGGTGATTTTTTTGTGATTTTTTGGTTATTTTTAGGCTCTTTTTTTGCTTAAAATAGTTTTTAAATAGCAAACGAGCTCAACAAAATCTTTAAAAATTTCTAAATTTTTTTAAGAGCCTAATAACCTTATGAAAATTTTTTGATGGGTTTAAGGTCTCACAAAAAATAAGTCATTACAAAGGGATTGTACTTTGCACTCGCATGTTTACTCCTCCACGACGATACGGAGCGAGGACTCCTCCTACGGAGATTTCATTGTGCCACTCTCACGCCATATCAAGTTATCCACGATACGGAGCGAGAAGTATAGTACCAAACATTATGCTTTGCCACGCTTGCGCCGTATCAGCTACTCCACGATACGGCGCGAATAAAACCCTGTGAAGATTTGGCTTTGGTGCTCTCGTGTCATATCAACTTATCCTCTCCATGTCGTATCGACCATACCAGCGAATAGTTTTTTATTACTCTTCCTGTCATTTTCTCAAGCACAACAGTGATGACAAGGACAAAGCAGACAACTGCCAAGGTTCCAATCTCCCCTAAAGTACTTGATCAGCCAACAAATCAATTTAGATCCTCTTTTGCTCAAAGAAGTGAGCCTTCCAAGAATATATATTGCATTTTATTATAGCTTGATTTATAAAGGCATCTTTTTGTGGATTAAGCAATAGCATCTTGTCATGCTTTGTAATCCAATGTGGCATTGAGGGGAGGGGGGAAAGGGGACTAGGTATTGAGAGTGTATACATGTGAATCTTCCTAATGTTATAGAGGATAAGAGGAGCTGAGTGTGAATGGTCTTGAGGGAAAGGGAAAACTCTAACCCAAAAAAAGCACAAAGAAATCACAAAAAAAGGCCATCATGATATGGCGCGAATGGGGGGGGTTGCGTGATGACCCAACCCCCCTATTCGCGCCATATCATGATGGCCTATTTTTTGTGATTTTTTAATACTTTTTTGGGGTTAGGGTTTCCCCTTCCCCTCAAGGCCACAAAAAATAGACCATCATGATATGGCATGAATAGGGGAGCTGGGTGATCGTCACCCAATCCCCCTATTCATGGCATATCATGATGGCCTTTTTTTTGTGCTTTTTTGGGGTTAGGGTTTCTCCTTCCCCTCAAGACCATTTAGACTCAGCTCCCCTTATCCCTTACAATATATAAGGAGGATCCTCTTCTTCTTTTTTTCTTAAAATAGCTTTAAAATAACAAATGAGCTCAAAATTTTCTTAAAAACTTTCCAAATGTTTTTAAGTGTCTAATGCTTTTATGATTTTTTTTCAGATTTTTAATAGGTGTAAAGTCTTATTAAAAATAAAGATTATAACATTATCAGAGAGTCACATGTGACTACTATCCTAAAGCTTAAAATTTTTTGGGCCATTCCATTACTTTTTTTTCTACCTATCATTACATAATTTGGATCCAAAATAGACTATCTTTTTGAATAGATATTGCATTAGTATATATTTGCTATAGATATTCTATCTTCTTTAAGAGCTTCAAAAATATATAAGAGTTATAAATAGTTATATATTTTTTAGATAATATATATTTTTAATAACTTGTTTGCTAATCATTCTATCAATTCACTAAAATATTTTTATTTTAGAGAGGGTATCTTCTTGAAGAGTTATGAAATATAGTTTATCTTTACTACATAGTATATTCTATTCTTTTGAGCTATTGAATAATTATATCTATTATCATGGATTTCATATAATAATTTAACTATTAATGACTTATTTATTCAACTCCATTGATTTATCAATAGTTTATATTATTATATAAATGACTCCATTAATAATTTATTTATCGAATTCCATTGACTTGTCAAAAGTTCATGTTATTTCATGTAGAGAACTTTGTATAACATTATAACTCTTTAAACTATTTTTAAAAAATAAATAAGATCATGAATGCTATAGAGTAAAGGAGATCTATAATCACAAAGATTATTTTGATGGTCATTTTTTTTGTGAAATTGAGATATATTACATTTGAAAAAAGATATACAAGGATAAAGCATCAATAATGTATTGATGCTTTCAATTATAAAATCAGTCTGCATTAGAATCAGAGTTCTGAGAAAAGAAATAGAGTCAAGTCTTTTCTATTTCTTCTTACAAATCAAGGGAAGAGATCTTAAGAGATTTGCTAGGATATGATAGCATGTGCATTAGAATCAAAGTTCTGAGAGAAAGAAATAGAGTCAAGTCCTTTCTATTTCTTCTTACAAATCAAGGAAAGAGATCTTAAGAGATTTGCTAGGATATGATAGCATGAGTTGTATCATCCCATAACATCAAGCCACCATTTAGGTATTGAAATCTAATAGTGCTAATAAGAATCGCAATTGACGATATTGAAACTTGAAACCCCATAGTGCTAATCATAGTTGAGGGTATGATGAGAAAAAGACTCCTAAGAGCTAATATCAAGTAAGAAGTTGTATCCTTCATATTCTTCGAAGCATCTTGCACACATAAAACCGTCTTAGTCCTAAAGTTAACATGATACACAATATCATTAATACTTCTATCTATTACTTGTTTAATGTTTTTTATATTTTAAGAGACTAAAAATTAAATAATAAACGTTTTTAATCTATTACTAGATAAATATTTTTGTCTCCCAGAAATCAAAGTACTTCCTTTCTTCTAATTATAATATATTATCCTTGTCTTATCCATTAGTGCTTGCTAAGAAGTTGATATTACAACATTCTATAATGAAGATATTCTATTTTCAAGTGCCAAGATCAAGGTGAAATTTTTCACTTTCTATTCTATTAGCTTGAGGATTATCCTTAGTATATCTATCCCTACCAATTTGTATCAACACCATGGGACTCTTTTACCCATTTTCTTATGAATCAAATTGAAGAGATTGAAGAAAAAGCTTGGATTTAGTTGAAACAAAATCTTACAAAATGGATGTCTTAGGGGTCGAAGTAAAGATGCAGCTTGGATGTCCCAACCTAGTTGGGTCTATTGAAAACTAACGAGATGATCTCGTCTCAGGTCCATGGAGGACCATATCTCTATAGCTCAATCGGCAAGTAAGTGGTATTGGTCCTCTGTATAGAGACTCTTTTGATTGTTGATCACCTTCTCAAGATTTTGTGAAAGGAGACGAAGGGAGACAAAGGGAGACCAATGCAGTCTGCTAGTAAGAACCGGACATGATTTTGGTGAGAAATTTTACGACAGAGTAAAATCTACTTTAAGAACTAAGAAACAAAGTGAAGAGGAGATAACGATGATTCAAATGAATGCAGACGAAAAAAGAAGCGTGATTTTGGTGGGAAATGTGATAGTAGAATATTCAAAATGAAAGAATAATGGCCGAAAAGTGACCTTTGACATGAGTTAACGTCCTTAGGCATCTAATGGCTAACCTCTTAAATGAATAATAAATTTTCTCATTAATCACATCTGAATGGCCAAATTTGGAGGGTTCATTATTTTAAAACCTCAACTAATTAGTAACTTAATCATTTTCTTACAAGTGCCATTTTTGAAACGTTTTTGGCCCTAATGAGCAAGTCACTAGATTCTTGCGAGCACAAAGACTTGATAGGCAAAGGAGAGAGGTAGAACTAAAGCACGTCTAGCAGCATTCAAAAAAGAATTATACCAAGGCCGATGTCAATAGAAAAAGAGTTGTTGAGGTAGATCTCATGCTAGCTAAACTGTTAATTATGAGGTTACTGGATAATTTAGATAATGAACAAAGTAGCACATCATTAGTTGCTTCAATCTTGGTAGGGTTAGGAATTGTGCCCAACACTAGTTACAAAACAGGTCAAGAAGTACAAAGTTGGAGACAATCCTTATAGCTTCATTGAGTAGTTTGAGTAAGTTTGTGAGGCCAAACAACCTCCAGAATGTCAGTCAACATGTAGAAGCTTTTGGATTGTACCTAGGGAAAAGGGATGTACTCAGTTCACTAGTCTTGAAGATATAGAATGTAATGACTTTGACATGGTCAAGAACCACTTCAACAAGAGATTCTCAAAAGCAAGGTATGCTAATAACTTAATCTTCAAATTGATGAGCCTCTGTCAAAAGATAGAGAGGAGATCTTGATTACATCACCTATGTTTAGAACCTCTTCAAGAGAATTTTGGCACTTAAATAGCCCACTCAAAAAAGCAATCTCCACTGTATTCTTTAATAGGATCAAGGATGAGGAACTCTATAATATGCTAGCAAGGGATTTGAGTATACAAAGAGACAAGCTAGCCAACGTGCTCAAGGAAGTGATCCATATAGATGACTTGTTGAAGGAAAGGAATGCTAAGGAAATTCTGCTAGCAACACAAGTGTAATCACATTCACAATGAAAAATCCACAAACTGCAATGAGCAACCTACCACAAGTATGGAAGACAAGGGGAAGAACTTGGACCTTACGTAGCAAATGGAAAGTCTCAAGTTAGAGCTTGCAAAGCTTCATGACACACACTAAGACAACCTACAAGAGCATGCATTCAATGCATCCATTAGGGGGGGAACCACCTTCCATTAGAGAATTACGAGCCATGTCCACACACTTGCACAAACTGTGGAAGATTTGGACATGAATCCATGCATTGCACATTGCTAAGAGGCTACCTTACTCACAACCCTACCCCCAACAATTCTATCAAATGAATAGACACCTCAACTATGGAAGGAGAGCCCCACTAGTACCACATGTGCACCCAACAAACAATGACCTCTAGCTCCTAGGGTGGATATTAATCCAAAAACAATACCTAGACCACCCACACCCATCATCAGTGATGACTGACTTAGTGATGCTCCTTCTCACTTATAGTGGAAGAATTGTTGGAAGAAGAATCATACATGAATCCTTACATCACTTATGATGAAGAGGGATACCCTTTTGATGGATTTCAGGCTAGCTTCAATTATGGCTTTAGGCAAGAGATGAGGCTAAGGTAGGGGGAAGGAAGCCAATCACAGTAACCTCTCATGTGTTGGGGATGTGTGGCCACCTAGGCCACATCTCATTGAGATGTTCTGAAAAGGACATGCTAACAAGGACAAAGTTGACTTGAGATGTCTAGAGAGTGGAGTCACATGTATATAAATTGATTGCCCTAAATGAAAATGTACCTCTAGCATAGCAATAATCATCTTCTTGACTTTTCAATGTTGAGTCACCCAACAACAATGCAACTCTAATTTCCCTAAACATGATGTGACTAGAGCCCCTAGAGCCTGAGCAAGACAGATGGGAATCTCTACCTAGGTCGAGAAACCTTGATAGATTATCCATAGGTTAAAAAATTGAAGGAAGAAGGAAAAAAAAATGCAAGTGAAACTTTTACTTAAGATAGATAGTGTTATGACCTTGGAACAAGGGAAACAAGTCTTTAATGCAGGAGCAAAAATGTTTGCTCCAATGATGAAGGAGAAAGAAAGTGTGAAGATTAGGGAATACCTTGACTCTGAGCAACAACTAGACGTAGTGGATAAGGTTCAAAGTTGGGTAAGGGAGGCATAATCACACCTTCAAGACATTGAGCCGATTCTAGATTATGAGTTGCATGACTCTTTAAGTTTGAGCCCACCGGCTTCACTCACATATGTAGGAACAAAAGGGAATCAAATACCACAAATTCCATCTCATGATCTAAATGGTGCAACAACAGACAATTAGCTAGCTCAAGAGCATGGGAGATGGAACTACGAATGGTTTGTAAAAGATAAACCAAATGACAACTTGTTAGCTACATTGATCTCGACCTCGATTAGTCTACCATTGAGATAGTTTCTAAAGTTCAATGCTCTGGAAAGCTCTAAAGCAGTGGGCAGAAGAATCGATGTAGCCAAGGGAAGCAACTATGCAAGGCCATGATGTAAACATAGATATGAATAGCCTAACCCTAAATTGTATGATAGGAACCCTACATGTAAGTGCCTTTTGGGAAGGGACTAAGATGCAAGCAGTTCTTCATGTTATCGCATTGGAAGACTCCACCACAAAGGGGATTATGGAAAAAGAAGTAGGCATTAATATCCTTAGCCATGTAGTTTTGTAGGCTTGGGGCATATCCACCTATGGAAATGGCATGTTTTAATGTTATGTTGGCCAATTGAACAAATATCAGGCCATTTGGCATATTAAAGGATTGGTCTATTAAGATTGCAAGCATTAGATTTTTAGTCAAATTTATTATCATGAAGGGAGTCGACTGTGGCATCTTTCTTGGTTGACCCTGGATGAGGAATGTGCAAGCAATCAAGCATTGGGGCAGTGCTCTAATGTTCTTTGAAAATAGGATCAAGATGGAGACTTGTAAAATCTCACCCATCAACTTGGGCACCATCTCTACCTTGTTGAAGAGCAACACCAAGACCACATCAATGCTCACAAAATACATCCCTTGTCCTATCGACAAGTAGGATTGGATGCATATCCTTGCTACCATTGACTTGCCTTTCTTAGATGTCTAGGAGGATTACAAGTAGGTGGCCATCATAGTTACTCACATTGAAGAGAAAAGAGAAATAAGGAATGCCTTAGACCAACACCTATCGTCAATTCCTGATGTGTATGATGGCAAGAAGTGCCAAAATAGCTTTGAGCATGCATTACCAAGTGCTTGCAAACAAGCTAGAGGGAGCTGATTAAGATAATATATTCTTTTAAAAAAGGGAGTGCATGAAAATCCTAATGCAAACCTAAAACCACTCAAAAAGCTCTTACAAGCTCAATGATGGAAGTGTACCAAAAACACAATATTAGTGAGTATGGGAATCTCCCAATTCCCATTTTTTGAATACTAAAAAGGTGGCGTGCAGATAACATGCCCATAAGTTTCTCAAAACCATATGATGTGACCTATCATTGGAAAGTGCTTGAAAAATGGAATCTATTAAGCTATAGGGTGCTCAATTTGGAGTTATAGTGTTCAAGGTATGACAAATCCAAAGATTTGACCACGTGTCCCAAACTTATGGGAAATTCCCATATTCCCCAATATGGTGTTCAAAGTGCATGATCTAAATCTCTCTACAATTTGGCCCTCCTAGAAAAGTGCTCCGAGTTGGAAGAAGAGGCAAGGACCAATGATGAGCTTTCTAGCATAGAAGACAGAAAAATTGTATACAATGATTGTGGATAAGGGGATGAAGCCTTAACTTTAGGACTTGAAAGTATCAACTATGACATAGACCAGTATGTGTTTGAATAAATTGTAGTGGACTCCAAGCCCAAGGTGATGCATTCATTGCTTGTCAACAATGTACTCAGGATGGATTGTGATAGAACTTGGATAGTGTACTTGAAAGTACTAGATTATGAGCAAACATGACTTGGCTAAGCAAACCCAATAACCTTATATGAAATCGGGACCTCTTCTGAGCTATGATCACGATGAGAAATTCCCTCATCTAGGAAAGGCTACAAATTTAACTCCAATTCAAAAGTCAGCTTGGATAGTGACCCAAAAATTGCTATACTGCCTAAAACTCAATGCACCAAGGGGGACCATTCGGTCCACTTGCAACACAAAAGATTGAAGGAGGAATGGAGAGGGATTGTAAAAAACCTTGATGCTAAGAAATAAAAGAAGCATCAAGATCTTTCTAAATGCTTTACTAGATTTAAAAAAGGAGAATGGATAGTGGTGTTGCTTGGGGCTAAATAAGAAGGACAAATGTACGAACCTATAGAATGCTATTGATTTGGTTTTGCAGAAGGGGGCTACAAGCCTAGATCAATTTTCATTGCCTTACCAAGGACAAGGAAGCTAATATTGTGTGTCTCTTGTGAGAGTTCAAGGATGTGTTTGCCTGGTCACTCGAGGAACTTAAAGGAGGAGACCCCAACATCATTACCCATAAAATTCCCATGGTGCTAAACATGATGCTTGTTAAGCAACGTCTCTATGAAATGAATCCTAAACATGCCAACATTGTCAAGGAGGAAATCAACTTCTAAACACTCAATTTACCTATGAAATTGAGCACATGGACTGGGTCTCCTCCATCATCATTGTGCTAAACAAAAATGGAAAAATTAGAGTGTGCTTAAATGATGAAAAATTCAATGTAGCAATGAAGAGAGACAACTACCCATTGCCTTACACTAAGCATATGTTGAAAAGGGTCACTGGAAAGGAGGCCTATAGCTTTCTAGACAGGTTTTCAAGGTACAATCAAGTGCAAGTTCACATAAAAGATTAGCACAAAATAGCATTTTCTATTGTACATATACTAATATGAATTAATCTACCACTAAGAGGGAAGGGTTGGTGATGGTGTTTTTGCAATGAAGAAGTTTCATCACTATTTACTAGCAACACCATTCATCTTCTTTGTGGATCGCCAAGCTTTAATGTACCTAGTTAATAAACCATGTGCTGTCAGCTACATAGCTAGGTGGTTGTGATTCCTACTTGAATTTTACTTCTCAATGGTAGTGCAAAAAGGAAAACAACACTACATGGCCCATCATTTATCTCGAATAACTTTCCCCAACAGAGAGCTAGCAAAAAAGGGCATTGTAAATGACCTCCCTGATGCACATTGGTTCAATATCTCTAACATAGAGGATCTCTTTAAAGTTGACCTCACTTCTTATTGGACTGATGACATGGTTGAGATCTTGAAGGGTGAAATACTTGACCAATAGAAAAGGCATGACTTCTTCAACTCATAATCAAAGCATAGCCCTAGCAACTAATTGTTGGATAATTATATTGGTTAGGTCAAGATGGGCAATTGAGACATTGCATTTGCAAACATGAAATGATGAAATATTGGTTGAAGCACACACAAGAATTGCATGATGCCATTTTGATGGAGAATACATGGCTTGAAAGATCTTACAGTCCCAATTGTGGTAGCCAGCCCTATTTGCCAATGATACAAAGTTTGTGAAGCACTATGATGAATACAAGTGTACAAAAGTTCCCATTAGAAAGGAAAAAATAGAGCTAATATCAATGATAACATGGCGCTCTTTTGAGAAGTGGGGGATAGATTTTTTTGAGCCTATTAGCCTTGCAACTCAATACTCACTAGCGAAGTATATTATTGTTTCTACTAACTACTTGACCAAGTGGGTTGAGGCTAGTGCCACAAGAAAGAATGATGCATAAACAATAGAAAAGTATAATGAGATTAGATACTCTCATGATCTGATTGCCCCATTCAAATTGTCAATGATTAAAGCATCTACTTCATTAATGAGGTGATTACACACATATTGTCCACATTCATGAACATACATCAAAAGTATTTCCCCTACTACTCACAAGTAAACAAACAAGAAAAAGCCACTAAGAAAATCTTGATCAATGTGCTATCCAAAATAGTCATGGCTTCTCAAAGTGATTAGGACAATAGGCTCATGGTAGATTGTGGGTGTATAGAACAACCTACAAAACTACGACTAGCAAAACTCCCTTCAAATTGGCATATGGCACTAATTTATGCTAGTTGAATTCTTTGTTTCAAGCTTACACATAGCTTTGCAAGAAAGGTGGAAAGGTTAAAAAGCTTGAACTAACCCACTATTGGAATTAGAATGCTTATTCAAAACTCGATTATTGGCAATGTACACTCTTACCTATGAGAAAGCATGACCAAAAGGCTTGGTTTGACAAATATGTCAAATAGAGAGATTTCAAAAAAGATGAACTTGTACTACTTTTCTCCATCAAGAGGCATAAGAAAAAAATGAAATTCAAAGGCCTAGGACCTTATCGCATGCATGCAATTAGTAGAACCAATAATGTCAACCTTGAGACACTTAACAACAAAGTCATAGGATTTTTCAAAGGCAACTAAGTCAAAAGATATTACCCACCACATATCCTCTACACAAACCACCAATGGCATTACCACACTAACCATACATGTTGTCATGATTATCAAGCTTGACCCTAAAGATGAAGAGACAATACTTGTTTCCTATCTCAAAATCAAGATTAAAACAAGAAGGGAATGTATCGTTGTTGACACACTCATTGATGAAGAAGCTGGTTGTAACATCATGACCTATAACAACTAGACCCAACCCATACTCATGCCAACCACTACCCAGGTGAACCCATGTACGGACACACCCTATGTATTATTAGAAAAGTGAGAAGTTTTGGTAACTATTGAGATTGAAAGTTTCTCATCAATCTTCTATGTGTTCCCTAACATAGAAGGAGCTAGAAGTTAGACATTTTTGGGCTTCCCATTTAAGTGGCAAACTAAGTGCATTGTCAACTTTGGCATGCAATGCATCCACTTGGAAATGCACAATGTATGCAAGGATAAGGGTAACTCCTTGTTCAATCAGTTGCTCCTTGCACAAAGGGAACAATGAAACCCAATCAACACAATAGTTCCACCCAACACAACCCAATCGAAGTGGGTCCCAAGGATCAAGTGCAATGACGTGGATATCTATCTTTGTGCCCAACAACCACAATTGAAATTTAAGGCTCAACAAGTAAGATAAGAACACTAATGCCACGGCCAAAAATGGACTAGCTGAGTCCTCCACCATAAACATTTCTAAGATCATAAGGCTACTATGAAGGAAAAACCTAGTTTTGGTTACCTAAATCACTACAACCCAAAGCCACAAGGTCACAAGTACTTCAGACCCAAACATTCCACACACAATGCTCATCTCCTAAGTCACAAAGACACTTTAGAAAACAAAACATATGGGCTCCAGTAAAGCCTAAGAAACCCAACTATTCTATAAGAAAAAAGTGAACTCTCAAACCCCCACACCAGAGACAAAAGCCAATACTCAACAAGGAAATGAAACTAATAATGAATGCAAACCCATGGAGATGACCACCACACTTGAACAACACAAGAACCACCTTCGCTCACACCATCAGTAAAATTCGATGAAAAGAGGTAAGGCCCCCTAACATGATTGTTTCTTTGGACCCTACTGTTCAAGAGTCCCAAGCTCCTCTCATCATCATGAAACTCAACTATAATCCCATCCCTACAGCCACTTAGCCAATCACCTCAAAGTAATCAACTAGCCATATGAACCAAACCATTTGCACTAAACCAAATCCATCTCATGGTTTAAGACCCCTTTATAGAAGACCACCAATCTTGTAATTAGTTGCTAACATGGGCTAGGGAACATGTGAAGATATCATCACAAGTATTAAAAATCTAGACAACACCTTCACCTTGTTTGCTCACTAATACATGAGGCTAGACCTTGGTCTCTTAGATGAAACCATTGTGAAAGAGGTAATATCTCTACCATGCTCACGGGAAGAATCCAAACTCATCTTTACAAAAATCTCTTCCATTGCTAAGAGATGATCACAACTCAAATATCACAAGAGGAAGGCCTTCAAAAATGGCTCATCACCTCCTTTAAGTAGATTTGTGTGAAAACTATACCTAAGGATCTCGAGGAACTAGATAGACTTGAGAATTTTGAGTCTAGGTGCAGTCACACATTGTGATCGTTGAAGTTCCCACATATCTCTCTCTCTCTCTCTCTCTCTCTCTCTCTCTCTCTCTCTCTCTCTCTCTCTCTCTCTCTCTCTCTCTCTCTCTCTCTCTCTCTCTCTCTCTCTCTCTCTCTCTCTCTCTCTCTCTCTCTCTCTCTCTCTCTCTCTCTCTCTCTCTCTCTCTCTCTCTCTCTCTCTCTCTCTCTCTCTCTCTCTCTCTCTCTCTCTCTCTCTCTCTCTCTCTCTCTCTCTCATTTGCCAAAGCTCTTGCTTCCGCTTATGGGCTTCCACTTAGACTGTACCTTTCACTGATATCATACCTTCGGATAGAATAGCTCACTAAGGTAGGATAAACCGAAACAATTATATTTTCAAAGGTTTCCCAGAACAACAAAGGTAATATAGCCTTCTCAAAGTTCATGAAGAACCCGTTATGTATAAGGAAATACCTATTGTGGAGAGGGGCCAGGAGGGAGATTTTGAAGTGAGTTTTTTTTAACGACCCCCTATTTTCATTCCGCGTAATGCACTTATTCCACTAGAAGGCATGATCCTTGAAGAGTGCAACATTGTGGACGAGGCAGTTGAGGCCCAGTCCCACATAGAGTTGACCCCCCCTATGGCATGGAGTTTAGTGCGAACTCGCATGGCCATTTTACTTGTGAAGACTCCTAGAGCCGGGAGGATAAACAAATGGCCACCTACCATGTTGAAGACTCCTGGAGCCAGGAGGATAAACGAATGGCCACATACCATGATGAAGACTCCTGGAACCGGGAGGATAAACGAATGGCCACAACTCATGATGAAGACAAGCCATGTTGCTCGGAGCCGAGCTCGAGCTCAAGCGATGATTTTTATAGTGACTATAGCGACAACTCTTCGAAGTCAGGAAATGATGATGAAGACAACTCTGAGGAGTAAGGTTATGATGAACATGACTCTACGAAGTCAACTGATGATGAAGACGACTCGGAGGAGTCAGGTGGCGATGAAGAAGCAGAGGCAAGATGGAGAGGAATGAGTGTGAAATGTAGATGCGGGCTTTGGCCCCACAATTTTTTCCCTGAAGATGAAGATGATGGAGATAGGATTTCGGTCTGGTCCGTCTCGAAGAAGATTGCCATGGAAAAGGTTATGCTGAGATGGGTTGAAGTCCAGAGGAAGAAGGAGAAAAGGGGCCGAACGGAGCCAGGTGCGAGCTTGCGGGTTGGTGACCCTGAGTATGGCACGGAGTCGAGTTTGAACTCACATGGCCAGTGTTATGGTTAAGCTATCGGAGGCCATGGGTGCGTCAGAAGATGAGGAGACAAAAATCGAAGATCCAGCTTCAGTTGTGGATGCTCCATGGTCAAATGAGCCGAGAGTGTGGGATGATGATCGACGACTAGGTGAGGAGATGTGGTGGAATGGAGAGGATCAGTTTGAAGAGGAGAGGGCCATGTTTGATGATGATTTTGACCAAGTGGGTGATTTGTGTGAAGACTTCTGGAGC
This sequence comes from Lygodium microphyllum, assembly GCF_053477565.2. Classification (NCBI taxonomy): domain Eukaryota; kingdom Viridiplantae; phylum Streptophyta; class Polypodiopsida; order Schizaeales; family Lygodiaceae; genus Lygodium; species Lygodium microphyllum. The sequence continues at coordinate 73,786,675 of NC_141157.1, read as the reverse complement.
CAGGAGGATAAACGAATGGCTACATACCATCATGAAGACTCCTTGTGCCGGAGGATAAACAAATGGCCTATGAAGACTCCTTGTGTTGGGAGGATAAACAAATGGACAACCATCAGGTGATACCTATGAAGACTCCTTGAGCCAGGAGGATAAACGAACGGCTATCCCTCATGATGTTATCTTTGAAGGCTTCTTGAGTTGGGAGGATAAAAAAACGGCTACTCATCACGATGTTACTTTTGAAGACTCCTTGAGCCAGGAGGATAAATGAATGGCCATTTTCCACCATGATCCTTATGAAGTCTCCTTGAGCCAGGAGGATACACAAACGGCCATTTTCCACGATAATCTTTGCAAATACTCCTTTAGCCAAGAGGATAAACAAACAGCTAATTTTCACGTTGATACTTTTGAAGACTCCTTGTGCCAGGAGGATAAAGAAATAGCCAATGTTTTTATAGATACTATAGAAGACTCCTTGCCACGGGAGAATAAACAAACGAGCAATTTTTATGCATATGAAGGATATCTAGTGAGATCCTTGTGCCATGAGGATAAATGAAAGACAACTTATCCTATATCCCCATCAAAGATCAAAAGGATGCAAATCCAAAGGATGAAGAACTCCTTGCACCAAGAGTATAAACAAAAGGCCATTGTTCAAGCTGCTAGATGAGCAACGAAAAACTCACATAGCCATGAGTATAAAAGAACGGCCATTCCCCTTTCCAATCACGCTTTACGTGCAAGGAGAAGTGCCACCTTTGCAAGATGGCGGTATACTCAAAAGTTTTGGGCATACAAGGCCCAACTTTTTTCAAGGGGAGGTGCATCTTCAAAGCACACCTCACGCAAGTTGAGGTATGCGGTCACCCTTCGGTGGTCAAATGCTACCTCACGCAGATAGAGAGATGTAGCCATTCCATCATGGTTATATGCTCTCTCTTACCATATTCTCGGATTGACAGAGTAGGCCAATTGGGGCCATCTTTCCTACTTGGTACTTGGATTGACAGATCAGGCCAATTGGGGCCACCTTTCTTACTTGGTTTGTGGATTGACAGATCATGCCAATCGGGGCCATCCTTCTTCAGGTGCCACTTCATGGCCCCTTATTTTCATGGCGTGGCATGCTCCTAGTTGAGTTACCTACCTCTTTCCCCTAGTCGACTGGCATTTTCTTCGCACTCATAATACCAGGACCATCTGTTATTGCAAGTGAGCACAACTTATTTTAACTCGTTTTTTCTCCATTCTGTGATTGTAAATCTGGTTAGCAGATGGACGAACTGAAGTGCATAGTATTAGTTGTCTTCCTAGTCATCCTATTTGCTTCACTCCACATATCTAAATTGAGTCAGTGGGTGATTACCTTCCTTTTAGTCGAAGAAGACCATGTTCCACATTTGTAATTGAGTCTGTGGGCATGGCACCTAGTGAGTAGACCTTGGTCGGCTTGATAGTGAGTTGACAAAGACCCCCTAACTTTTTGAAGTAGATTAGGTCTAGCGGGTAGACATTGGTCGTCTTGATAGTGAGGCGTGTTTAGACCCCCAAATTTTGAGTCTCATATCACCACCCCTTGGGCTCTAAGTATGGTTTTTGTTGGCTTGATGAGGATGTCGAGTTCTTTCAAGGGGAGGTGTGTATGAGGGTAGTCCACCCTTTGGTGCAACAACCATCACCACCTAAGCACTTGCAACACCACCACTTCTACCATCGCCACTACCATCACAACCTCTCTCTCTCTCTCTCTCTCTCTCTCTCTCTCTCTCTCTCTCTCTCTCTCTCTCTCTCTCTCTCTCTCTCTCTCTCTCTCTCTCTGCATTTGCATTTTCATCTTCTACTAATGATTTTCATACTTTCAAAATAATTGTGATCCCTTTATACAAATTTCAAGAGATGGTCTTTTAATGATCAATTGACTTGTTGTAGTATTTATATATAGCTAAATTGACATTGGGTGTATGTGTAAATGTGCACATGTAATTTTTGTTGATTGTTTGTTATGAAAGGAGGTTCGTTGGTAGAAAATGATTGAATTTTGACAACCTTCAAAATCATAAAAAACTCTAAATTGTGAATTTTATTTCCCATTAAGTCTTCTGACGGAAACCCAATCATTTGTTAGGGGATCTTCATATGACTTTTCTCAATAATTCCTTCACTTTCAATTCTTATCCCTTCCCTCATTAAGGATGTAAGAACCTCCATTTAGAAGGAGAATTATAACCTCCATGTGAGTGGATTTTTTCTCCATAGTTATCCTCTTCTTTGCATGCTTTCATCATTCACCATGAAATTAACTACATCCACTAAATTGTTTAGCTCTAGCATAGGAGTTTGTTAGCATTTTTTGTGAAAGTGAGGATCATATGAGATTATCCACAATAACTTAGAATTCCTATTTGTACATGGCTCTAGCAACCTCACCAAAATATTGGTTAAAAAGTGAAAACACATTATTAAAGCTTGCATATTTGTTGATTATTTATTGTGTTAGCAAGAAGGGATGTTGATTGGTGAAAAAAGTATAGAGAGAGAGAGAGAGAGAGAGAGATTGTTAGTGACAAGAGTTTTTGAATAAGAGAGAGAAGGATAGAAACAATGTAACATCCTCGAAATTCCACAAAAGAATATACTCAATACAGCCTTATTTGCCATCTATTTTGCCAAAAAGTAATTAAACTAAGTCAACTAATTCTTTTTAAGATAGAAATACATTTTTAACAAATTAATTAAGATTTTTAAAAACTATTATCAATTTAAATGAATTTTATATTAATGATTGACAATCAAATCAGTTTATAGACACTTTTTGAGTTTTTTTTATAATTGTATTTTTATAGAGCAATGTCAGTATTATCTTAACTTTTTTACTTTTTTTTTAAGTTTTGTAAATGTTGAAGAAAAATCATGTAACTATGTATACATACAAAAAGAGAAATAATAATAAATAAATAAAATTTATTTTTAATGAAAAAAGACTTTGTAAGCCTTTTTAAGGCTTAATAAGGTAGCCACAAAATGATCATTGCCCTACACGAATAATGCGCTACACTTCAAACCATCTATCCTCCCCCTTTCCACCTTTTCATTTTCAATACACGACGATGACGAGTCAACTCTTGTGAGTAAGTGAGGGCACAATAATCACGAGTTAGAGTTAAGAAAACCTTGCACGAAGGAGCTAGAGGCTTACTATTCACATGTCATCCCCCCTCCCAAAAACCTTATTTTCCTTATCCTTCTCATCTACCATGGCCCCTCACCAACCATTAATGTTGTGGGACCCTCAAGCAGCCACCATGATGCCAATGTTCCAACTATTAATATGGTTGAAGTATAACTTATTATTCTTTATTAATTAACAAATAGTCAAAATAAACTAAGATAGAGTTGAAAATCTATGAGAGCCTAACATGATTTAGTGTTGGAAGGTTTGGAAAGAACAAGGCAAGGGTGATAACCTGGTTTTGGGTTGGTTTGCTCTTGAAGCAATTATATATATGATAATAAAAATCAAGAATAGTTGTTTTCAAATGAATTGCTTAGTGTTCATAAATTAAGGGCATAGTAAGGAACCAAGTGCAAACATTAATTCAAGAAGTTATTTTTACATATTATAATAGTGTGGTAGCATGCCTTATTTAGAACACTAAATTACGCCTCAATGGAAAGCAGATGGAAAATTTTTCAACGAAATCATCCTATGGTTGGGTAGACTTGATTAGCAAGGGGACTTTTCCCAAATTTAGAATAATGACTGATAAGCGAGACCCTCCTTTGAGTCAATACTAGAATCAATAAGGACCATTTTAGGGATTCTATGTGAGACTATACCTTATGGGCAAAGGGATTAATGCTCAACTCCCCCTCATTTTTTACTCTCATTGAACTAAGTGTAGTGCTTACCTACCTTGATCTTAGGTGATTCATGAAATCTATTCATTTCAAGTTTGCTACTAGAGAGCATAGTTGTGTCTTTAGGAACTTGCATATTGATCCTCATGGGATGAAACCACATACTTTGAATATGAGGTAGACCTAGGGAAATGCCTAGTCACCTAAGTCTACATGCTCAAAGTAGCACAAATGGTGGTGACTAGGATCGCTCCTTAGACAACTACCAAAAACTACCCTCTATAAGTAAATTAGGATTGGGGTATGTTTTATGTGCTATTAAGCATTAAACTATGTTGCATCACTATATTAATATTGTAAATGAGGATTTTTAAGTTATTTAGCAATGTAATCAATGAACTAAAACTAAAATGTATTCTTCTTTAGGAACTTTCTGACCAACTTCTAGGGGTCACAAGGTATTTCTAGCTTTATATAATATGACTTGTGGATCCATCAATTTTCAAATTAGGCATGATATTGCATTGATTACTCTCAAGACTCCGATTGGCAAGAAATTCAAGAGAAAAGTTGAAAATTTCATAATGGGCTTTACTAGTGGATGCCAATGAAAATAATATTTTAAGAGCTCGAATCCTTAAAGAATTCAACTTGGTTGAAGCTTTTTAGTTCTTTGAAACCAAAGAGACTAAAAAACCCTTATTCTTGTAAATAGGCAATTGATTAATCAAAATCAATATGTGTATTCTTGACTCGCTAGAGTCATGAGCCCTAATCACATTGGATTACAATCTCATAATTTCTTCATCCCTAACCTAAAAATATCAAGTCACCTTGGTTATTCTCTCTTAGCCACCATGGATATATATAAGAATCCTCTTGAAAAAAATGTAGTAGAGCCTAGCAAAACCACTCTCTGTCTACTAGCAAAATACAAGTTTAGCCTGGTTAACATCTTGTAAACAAAAGGATCAATAACTTATGAAATTTGAGAAATTTTATGGCTTATACTTGATAAGGGAATGGTCTTAAGTAATTTATGAGCAATGTAAATCACTAAAATTTATAAGGAAAAATAAGTTAGAGCACTCTCTTACACTTGTTAGGACTTTTATTTTATGTTCCCCTTGGTATACCAGGTTGGTTCACAGTATAGCTTACCCTTGAGAGAGCATGTGTTTCATACTAATGGATTGGATTTTTACACCTCCACAATACTAGTTCTTTCACGTGCAACAATAGACACAATATATGGATTTGTATTTGACGTCTACCGAATACCGCATATGTGTTGCCACATAAACAACCTTGAGTATAAGTTATGGAGGATCCATTGGGCCAAGAGACTCAACATAGTCTGACCTTTTACTTTCTACCCAAGTCCTCCAAAGCCTATTGAGTTTCATGAGGGAAAGGAGATATCCTAAGCCCAGTGACTATATTGTAGGATTATTCAAATTATACAACCTAATTGTGTTGTGTTTGCATATAGATCCCATTATTTTAGTTATCAGATGGAGGAAATTTTTTATCTCCTCACCAAGTATATAGCGCTCTAGATATCCATTGTGAGCCACCTAGATTTGAAGCTATCTCTTTTCAACACAGTACCATGGTTGATTTTTATATCATATGATTTTTGAGTCAAACAAAGTATTATACATAAATAAAGAAGTAAAATAGTTGGTTTTCTTTTGTTTTCATTGAGTTATTTTATCTATAATTGTGTACTAGTCTCTTTCAGGCCATTAGAACCTAGCCATGTTTCAATATGGCCTATCACCCACATAAAGTAATGGGAAAATTGAAAGAGTCAATCAAGTCTTAGAGGATATCTAAAGAGCCTCATGTAGTAGGGAACCAAAGTGGTGGATTAAATACCTTCCATTGCTAGAGTACACTTATAATGCTTCATTCCAACAAAGCATCAAGATGACACCATTCTAAGCATTATATGAGCAAAATCACTTATCCCCTTTAAATTTATTTGTCCCTACCATAAAGGTTGAAGCCTCCAAAAGGATACTAGACAATATGTAGGAACAAGTCAAGGTAATCTATCAAGATATAAAGGTAGCCCAAGATTGTAGTAGAAGGCCTACATGGACCCAAAGAGGACAAATTGAATCTTTAAGGAAGGTGACATTGGCTTTCTAAGGGTCCAATCCAAGAAAAGTTCATTATCTCTTGGGAAATTCAAGAAGCTCAGGTCCCAGATATTGTGAGCCATACAAAATCATAAAATGCCTTTGGATACATGCGTATAACCTAGCCCTACTTCTTGATTTAAAGATTGATAATGTATTCCATGTAAGCATGCTAGAATCTTATGTTCCCAATCCTGAGCATATCCTTGATGATGAAGAGATTATAGTATCGACTCAAGGATCCTTGAGATCCAACCAAAGAGAACTCTGGAAATTAGGGAAAAGCCTTTAAGGAATCGCACCTTATGACAATACCTTACCCAATGGAAAGTTTTCTCAAAAGAACACGTGATCTAGATAGAGTTCCATTCTCCGAATAGGGGACCTCGAGTTTCTCTCATGATGAGGACATCTTCATTTCTCCAAAGGAAAGAGAATGTAACATACACAATTTTTTTTCAATCAACTATGCTGACCACCTCTATTGTCATCTTCTTCCTTGCTTGTTAATGAGTTATCATGTTTATATATGTTTATATACCCCATAGAAGTTAAATTAATTTATTTTATATTTTATTACCTTAAAATATTTTAATACAATGATTTTCTTTAATTTAAAATGAATTACTTTTATTTATTACAAATTTATCTAGATTCATTTTTATTTTTCTTAAATAATAAATATTTATTATCAAATTTTTAATTAATTTTAGGTATTTGAAATTTAAAATTATCATAATTTTAAAATATTTATTTTGAATTATTAATAATTAATCTTATTATTTTTATTTTTTTTATGTATAAAAAATTAGATTAATTTTCACGAGATTTTATAAAAATTTTATTTACTTAAATACTCTCAAAATTTTATGGATTTCATGTTAAACTTTAGTACAATTTTTTAGCTTGTGTGTGTGTGTAAATATAAGAGAAATATAACAAAAAATGAAAATGATAATGATAATTTTTAAAAACCTTATTAATAAGCCTTAAGGGGGAAAACTCCTAAATAGGGCATGTATTGTGGTTTATCTTTCCCTTGGTCAACAATCGCCATGTGAATGAAAAAAAATTTGTAAATAAACCCTAGGTTTGAAAACCCCCACCCCCCCCCCCTTTTGCGATCTCTTTTTTCGGGAGAAAAAAGAAGAAAAGACCTTATCCTAATAGATTTTTCTTTCCTTCTAAACCTCAACATAAAACAAAAGCTTCTCCTTAGGTAATAAACAAAACAGAGCACATCTTGCTAATCAAACAAATAAAGATAAGACTCCCCCTTCCTCCCCTCTACATGTTTAAAGGAGGGCCCTCTCTTCAACTCATAGCCGAGAGGAGGCTACTCTTAAGAGAGTGAGAGTGAGAGCTAACATGAGAGTACAAGAGTGAGATTAACATGATACGAGGTCATTTTCAACAATGAGGAGATAATGCCCATTCGTGGATTGACACTCTACCAATGAATCCCTTCTTTCTAACACCCCTTCTCAACTACCATGGCCCCACGCAAGCACATTGATGTCGCAAGAATGTTGAAACCAAAACATCAAGAATATGATCATGGACATGGTCCAAGTATACAATTTATTTTTCAAAATTCCTAAGTAATTCACATTGTTTGAATTTTTAATCATAAAAATTCTCAAAAATTAGAATTATAACTTATCATATATATCTATTAACTTTTGAATTATCATTAACTTTTTAATCTAAAATATAATAAAAAATATATTCAAAATTATTAAATATTTATAATTTAATATTCAAAAATATAATTTAAATTATATATGTACCATAAAAAGTTAAAAGAAACTTACATAAATAAAGTAAATTATATTTAAAAATAAAGTAGTAATTTTATTTTTAGAATGATTAGACTCTTATGCCACGTTATTAAATGGAAGTAGGAGGATGGTCTTCTTGACAAAACTATCCTATGGTTGGGTGGACCACCCAATTAGTCAAGTAGCTTTCCCTAAATAAAGGGCCACCAATTGTGACTATTCCTAGGGTCAAGTCTTAGAACTGACTAAGCACTATTTTAGGAGGCTAGTGTGAGACTATGCCTTATGGTGGGCAAAGGGGTTGACCAAGTGTGGTGCTTGCCCACCTCAAGTCTTTGATGGCTCACACGATAGTGACTATCTTAGCTCAATTCTAGATTGCTACTAGAGACTATAGTTGTATCAATTTGAAACCTACTCGTCAATCCACATGGGATGAGGCGAGACACTTCGCTTGCAAGGTAGACCTAGGGAACACCTAGTCCCTTGAATCTACACACTCGTTAGTAGGATAGATGGTTATGACTAGGATCAAGTCCTTAGACGACTACCAAATTACCCTCCCCATGAATTAGGGTATGAATTAGGGTATGAATTAGGGTCGAGTATGTTTTACCCTTGGTATTCACTAATCTCTCTACCCTCTTATCCTTCTAGTTAATTGCATGTCTCTCTGCACCCTTTAGCATGAATTTTCCATAAATACACATTCTCAAAAAGGGTGACAAGGTAAACTTATGTGGCTTCTTGGATATCCTCCATTGTAAGTCCTTGCATGTGAAATCAAACTTGGTAAGAGTAAAGGATTTTCTTCACTAATCATCCAAATGGCACTTTCCTAATTAGCAAGTCTATGCTCTTCAATTGGTACTTGCAAATCTCCATGAGGGCTGCCAAGTGATAGTTCTTTCTCCTCTTCAATCTTTGCCCTGGGACTTGTCCAGCTGAACCTCCTTGTGGTTGTTGTCTCTGTGCTTGTTGGGGATAAGGTTGAAACTCATGTGTGGGTTTCTTGGCTAGGGCTGGTTCTCGAGTGGGGAGGAGGGATACTAGAGGAGAAGGAGAAAGTTCTCTAGGTCACTTGGTTAGTATCTTAGGGTGTCACATGGTGTCCTTGCCACCTATTGCATGCCCCTCAAACAATTGCATTTGCACTAGGCTCATGCCTATCAATCTTGCTCTAAGAACTATTGATGTCATCGTCAATGTTTCCCTTGTCACCATTAGTGTCACCTTCTTCATCCATAGAAGTGTTACCCTCATTCTTCTCTAGCTGGTGGTTGTTACCCTCGATATCTTCGCTTGCTTCTTTGTCTTTAGAATGGTCTTCTTGCTCACAAGCTCTTTTCAAGGTCTCTAAGAATAATTTAGGGAGAGTCCTTGATCCTTGAGAGAGAGAGAGAGAGAGAGAGAGAGAGAGAGAGAGAGAGAGAGAGAGAGAGAGAGAGAGAGAGAGAGAGAGAGAGAGAGAGAGAGAGAGAGAGAGAGAGAGAGAGAGAGAGAGAGAGAGAGAGAGAGAGAGGACTATAAGATAACAAGGCTGCATTGTTGTTGGAGTCATCTCAATGATGAGATGACTAAAGTTGGGGATTTATTTGCCTTGCCCTAGTGAACAAGTGAATACTTACCCTTAGCATTGACCTACTATGAGCCATAATGTGGATTAGAAGAGGAAAAAAAAGACAACAATAGAAATATGAATTAAGAAATGAATTAAAAGAGCACTATTTATATGAAACCTAGTATTAGGATTTAAGGGGGTTCACACACGGTTTTATATATGTGCACATTTTAACCCTTCTCTTCACATTATCATGCGTCATGCTCCATATGTATTTGGTGCACATGTATTTTGCCACCTTTCTTTGTTAGGCACTTATATCTCTTGCCCGAGAGATTTGGATAATGAGGTAGCCTTAGTGTTCTCTAGTGTGATGGAGTGGTTGAAGGTCCATCTATAAAACCAATTGGACATTTCTATAAGATAGCTTTTCTTGACATGACCACCTCCATGGCAAGTGTTCTTGAAATATGCACTACAAGCCCAATAATGAGACTTCTTGAATCTCTATAGCTTCGATGCTCCACATTTTCAAAGACACATAATTTTGCAAAAATAATAATCCATAAGCATATAATATATATTTCAAAGGTATTAATCATTGATATTAGCTTTAGAGTGTCAAATTATAAAAATATAGAAAAATATGTAAGTAGTAAAGTTGAAGGCATATCATGTAGTGGGTGATGTTGGTTTCTTCCCATAATTGATAACTAGCTTTCTAAAATCATTGACTACTTTATGAAATTCAACTTGAGTGGAACAATCTATTGATGGTTTTTAGAATTACACATACTAGTTTATCACAAGAATGCCGAGCATTCTTAAGAGAATGGTCTTTTTCCATGTATTGTATTTGCACAAATCTTTCCACATCTCCCACTTTAACATTCATGGCTTGCCGATCATATTGCTCAAGAATCTCTTTGCTTTCATCCCACTCATTGATATTTTCTATGTTAGGCTTAACATTTTCTAGTTCTTTTTAATCATAATCTTGCCCCTATGTATACCTAATGAATTTAATAGCTCCTCGACTTTGTCAATTATAGTTGTTTTACATCTGGAGGGAGGCTTCATTGTGTATACATAATTGACATGTAACTTTATAGCTTGTCAAATATATACACGAGGCAATGCAAAGTGCAAAAATGGACATTCTCAATGTTAATTGAAAATATGTCTTTCTAATTCTCATCGTCAAGGTGTGATCTATTTAGTGGCATCTTTCTATTGCATGCAAGTAATCCTCCATTCCATGCAAATTTATCCATGGCCTCAAAAGAATTGTTTGTTTTGATGCAAAATGGACAAGGCAATAACATTGATGCCTTAGTGAACATATAATTCAGTGTCCTGAGATCGTCCCCCAAGTGCCAATGTATATTGAGTTCTCAGAATCCTTCCACATAGAGCTTCTTGCTACCTATTTGCATGGAAATTATATCTAAATATAAAGTATGTTGGAAGATCCAAGAGAGAACATTATGAATCTCCTTGGGCACTTCAACTATTGCTACTACTAGCCACCAAATTTCTTTTTCAATTTGCACACTAAATGGTTGGATAATCATGCTATATTTTGCCTAGGCCATGGCATAACTCATCAGTGTAAGACCCACCATCTCAAACTTGCATCCCTTTACAGTTTAGCATTCGTCAAGCTTGATAAAACAAACTCCAAGGTTTTTAAAAAGCTTGGCAATTATAGTTTGCACGAACTTAGTAGAAACAATCCTCAATGTCATATCAAGACAAGTCAATACCTTCCGAGCATTACATATTGTCGAAAGGAGCCATGGCACATTCCAACTTAACTAGGTCAATAATAATATTATTGAAGTTATCATATTCATAAGAAGCTATATTTCTAGCTTTAGTTTAATTCACTTCCATTTTGTCAATGATAATAAAATATTCTCCTATTGCATCAAGAATGGATATATTTTGCACTTGTCTTATATCTCTAGGCCAAAATGGATGAGGCAAAATCATGTGTGTTATTTTGCTACAACCCAATTCATTTTCTATCATGCTATATATGGCCTCATAGCCTTGTCGACTAATCCCGATTGTATCACATGCTATTTGAATTTCTTCCATGGTCAAACTATTAAGAACATAAGTAAGAACCTCATTTAAAGTAGCAAGACGGAGTGCTCAATGTTAAGGGTCTCTCAAAATTCCAACCAAATGCTTGCATTTCAAGAACGCCTTTTAGAGGTTCCATTTGCTCACCCTCACCTTGGCCTTGAATGTAAAGAGATTAGGAGCATATAAAAGGTGTTAAAGGTCATATGTAAATCATCTTTTTTTTAACAATAATAAAATGTTTTCCTTCACTTCTCAAGCTTCTTCTTGTCCTTTCATGGCTACCAGCCATCTCTCTCCTTCCTTTTTGTCTTTCTCTCTCCTCATCTAGAATTTCTCTCACCTTTGTACTCTTCTTCTGTCTTTCCCACGGTCTTCTTTCTCCTCTTTCTCTCTCCTCTCTATTCCCTTCATAACAAGTGGTATTAGAGCATTGGTATTTGATCCATTTTCTCTTCTTTTTCTTAATATTCAATCTCAATTTTCATCATAAAAACCTATTCTAGATAAGTTCTATAGGTACAAGACATGTACTATGACTAGCAATGACTTGCAAGACACCTACAATTGGAAAAAGACAAGTTTGAATATCTTTGAAGCAAAGCCAAATATGGTGGTTGATAGCCAAAGTAGCAAGTCATGGACCAATAGGCATTTTGGAGAAAGAAGGCTAATTGGGGTTAGCAAAGCTATAAGTTTTCACTACTATTAAAAGTTAAGGGTTCTCTTTCCTATCTCTCAAGCTGCCAAACAATTTTCATGGAGGCAACCAACAAAGATCCCTTTCTTTCTTCCAAAACCTAGCCTTTTGAGGTTAACTCTTCAATGAGCTTCTCCACTCCATTTCCTAGAGACTCATTACCATTGTCATGAAGTTTCATTAGACATTATGACAATATCAGCAAGGCAAAAGGCTATTTGATGGCCTTGAGGTTGAGCTCATTCAATGGCGCTATTTTGGACCTTCACCTTTAGCAGATAGAATGAAATGGAGTTTGTACCTCAATTTTCAAGAAGATGAAATTGAGTGCACATCAACCTCTATTTTGGTATGAAGATATTCACAAACAAGAAGTGCTTCATAGCCAAGAGGCTCCTCCTTCATATCAATGTTGGAATAGAGATATTTGCATTTGTTAGGAGCCAAGTTGAAGTTGTGTGAGCTCTTCAATAAGCGTTTGTGCTTCCTTTTGTATTTCCTAATTTCTATGGCTACAAAGATTGCTCACTTCATAGGATATTAATTGTTCCTCGATATTGTGAAATGGATGCTATTGGTATTGTGAACTTGATGATGTTGGTATGTAAAAAAGCTTGCAATAGTTGAGCAAAAAGGGTTTCGAGATGTTGATAAGCATGTTGTGATCAATATATCTCACTACAGATTACAACAATTTGTTAGAAGTGTAGCATGGGAACCCTGAGTAAGCAAGGGTGCATAAGGGAAGGTGAGGTAGGAATGAACTGAAGGGCAAGGGAAACCCTAACCCTAGCCCACAATGAGGCTATATAAATAGCTTGGAGGTCACTCTCAAGTGTAGAGAGGGTGTACCAGTTGTACCTTGAGCAACTTACTAAGCAAAATTTCCTTATTGTGTTTGAGCTCTCTCTCCCTCTTGTGCACATAGCTTTACGCTCTCACTTTGATTTCCAACATGTTATTAAAGCCATATTTGATCCAACAGGCCCCATTCAATTCCCTCTTAACCTAACTGCACATGAGAAGCCCATCTCTCAACCATGCCTCTTGACCTCCATAGCCAATTTGGACCAACATTCAATGGAGGACATGGTGTGGGAAAAGGAAGCCATTTTAGCCCAAGAGTTCTTCTAGATACTTTTTGTTTAGCTCACGTTGTAGCATGTTAGTGCCTCAGACCCTAACATTGAGCAACCAGAAGGCTGGCATTAATGAAAATGCAAAAATTGGTGCAATTTTGGTAGCATGGATTCCATCATTTTGTTGTGTGCTAAGGAAGGTGCAATCATGATGGACACCATGAGGATTTTTTAGGCCTCCAAGTGGGCTATCTCGACCTCAAAGGGTTTTGGAAAATTCCCTCTCTACTAGCTATAAATAGTGAAACCCTAACTATGGATCTAGTTGGCAACCATGGCTAGAAAGCTTCAAGAGTTTCCACCCAACTTTAATCACCCTGGAAGTAACTAATAGTGATTCTAATCACTGACTAATCTTTTCTTGAGGTTGTTGCATAATTGGAAGCTCCCTCTAGGCTAGACACAATTAATGGGCATTAGTAAGTTTGACATTTCACATCAAGGCATAAAACTGAGATGATGTTCATAAGCACTATTGCTCCACTTCTGTCATAATTCTAGTTTAACTCGGTTGTGGAAGATGTTTTATGTATTTAGGAGATAAAGTGGTTCATCTTAAGTATATCTCCTAAATGCTTGAATTTCATAATCTCATTGTTGATCATTGTAAGGCTATGTGTAAGGTATAAACACATAGACCATTTCATTCTCTTCATCTAATCTATTTGTCCGAGTACACATTAGTTGTTTTCAACTTGCTATTTCCTTGTATTAAAAAATCATTTTAATTAATTTTTCTCTTATTGTTAGCCTTGTAAAGGATTAGACACTGGCATTGCCTTGTGCAATTGATAAGACATTCCTATCATGGCCTATGTTGATGTAAAGCCTCAAATCCGCAAGTTTGATGGGAGAAACTTCCACCCATGGTAGGTGTTAGTAAAATATAAAATGATAGAGAGGATTTATTGTCACTTCATCAAAGAGAACAAAGCCATTGATCCATCCAACCCTATGGATGTTGAAGATGAGGAAAGAGCCCAAGCCATAATAATGTTGCACTTGGATGAATCCTTAATTCACCATATTGTCCAGCTTGCACAATTGCAAAGGAGAAGTGGGATGAGCTTGAGAAACTATATGGTGTAAGAGGAAAGATTTCCAAAATCTTACTCAAAATGGAGTTCTTCAACTTGGAATAAAAGGAGAAGGCCTGGGAAAGTTCATTTCCCACATGAAGGGTCTGATGGCTCAATTAGCTTCAATTAAAGTTCCGCTTTGTTGAAGAAGATGCAATTGCAATATTCTTGAAAGTTGTAAGGAAATTCTTCTCAACTCTTGTGACTAGCCTAACAAATGAATCAAATCCTACACTTGAAGGTGTCATTCTATCTTGTTTGGATGAGGAGAAATGAAAACAAAAGGAAGGTAGCACCAACTCTACATCCACTTCAACAAACCGACTCTTAATCTTCCATACTATGACTATTAGATGTTCCTTTTGCAATAAAAATGACATATTGTAAGCCACTACTAGAAAAATATCCCAACAATATGAAGTGCAAAAAATGTAAACAAACAAAGCATATCACTAGTAAATGTTCAAACTCTCCTGAAGTACCAAAGAATTGGAGGCCATCTATGTCTCTAAAGAACCTATTGATCAACTTTTCTAGTATTTGTTGTATCATCTTTCCATAAACATCCATATAGCCTATTTTATAAAGCCATCCCACTGATTCATTGAGGGGGGGAATCATTTACATGCTATGTAACCCAATGCCTCCTTGGCATTGAGGGGGGGTATTAGAAGAAGCAATGGTGCATGAGGGAAGGTGAGGTGTGAATGAACTAAAGGGAAAAGGAAACCCTAACCTTAGCCCATAGTGAGGCTATATAAAGAGCTTGGAGGTCACTCTCAAGTGTAGAGAGTGTATACCAATTGTACCTTGAGCATTAAGCAAAATTTCATTCTTATACTTGAGCTCTCTCTCCCTCTCGTGCACACAGCTTTCTGGTCTCACTTTGATTTCCAACACAATTGAGCAAAGGGTTTACATATGTTGATGGAGATATTGTGATCAATATCTAATGGTTCTTGTACAAAGTTGCTTAAGATGCTTGTGCAAAGCATGATATTTGCTTGTATGATTGTCACGGCCAGAGAAAATAATTGGATCAATGCCTCCAACCATAGCAAATCTTGTCAAGGAAACCATGGACTGAACCGATGACTTTTTGGTTCCAAGGTCATAGAAGAACCTCTTTACAGGTGAAGAGAAATCCAAGCCACCTCGAAAGATTGGCACCACTTTGGCTTCTCTTCCACAACATACTAACTGATGAACATGAATAGGATAATATTATCACTCCTAATAAGAAGGTTGTTAAAGAAGGATCCAATTGAAGGATGCTATTCTTGGATAGCCATAGCAAAGGATCTAAAGTTGATGGATGAAGCGACAATAGACTAACAAAATACTACACAAGGTGAGCTCCATCAATGTAATATTCCCAGGCAATAAAAGTTAGTTGGTTAGTTCAAAAGTTAGTTAGTCAATTAATAAGTTAGTAAGGTTACTAACTAAAGTGAAAAAAATTAACTAGCACTAATAACTAACTAACATTAAAAATAAATAAATAAATAAAATCGAGAGTTGTAACTCAATATTTCTTATGAATTAACAAGGGCCGTAACCACCCTTCATGGAAGTTATAACATGAACAAGAGAGATGAGCTATATTAATCACTAATGTTAATGTGCGTAGTAAGGATGGTCTAAGAATATTGGACTTTTAGATAAGACTAGAATATTTTAGATATTTTAGATATTATCTTTTAAATTTTTTTTAAAGAGTGATATGGAGATTTCTAGAACTGGATATCATTTAAAAGAAAAGACAAGTGATGTGTTAGTTAGTTTGAAGATTTTATAAAAAGAAAAATAAAGAAAAGTGACTAGCGAAATCGTGCACTCCGCGATCGCAGTCTACAAGCAATAGACAGCGCTTCTAACAGAGAAAAGAAGAACGAGTGAACGGAGTGCTTTCTAACCAAGCGTCTTGGAGGTTTTACCCCTCTTTCGGAGCCAATGGAACCATCAGATTTATTATCTGAGCATCAGATCACTGATCTTTCCAAGATCCCCCTCCACAAAGAGCTCCTCTTCTCAGCCACAACCCTTCTTCTCCAATTCACTATAAATAAGAGGCATGGGGGGTACTTAGGGAGACATAAGGAGACCCCGAGAGGTTGCGAGAGAGAGGTAGAGAAAGAGAGAAAGAAGGATACTCTTTCAAGAGGCTGCGAGAAGAAGCTAGAGAGAGAGAGAGAGAGAGAGAGAGAGAGAGAGAGAGAGAGGAAGAGAGAGGAAGAGAGGAAGAGAGGAAGAGAGGAAGCTCAAATCCCTTGTCTCAATCTTTAACTAAGCCATATTCTCTTATGCTCTCTCATCTCAAATATATTCCACCTTCCCTATCTCTCAAACCACTCGTGGATGATGGCTCCAAAGCGACGAAATGGAAAAATCATGGGGACCAACACAACCAGTCAAGCAACAGGTATTGCCGATGATACGAGAGTATAGAAGGTTGTGGGATTTGCCACTACCAATGGAACATCGGGTGTGATTAATGCAAGCGCGAGTAAAGACAATGTTCCTAATGTCATCATGATGCCAAACTATGTTATTCATTACTAGATTATTATTTTGCTATATAAGATAATTACATAAGATATTAGCTTCCATATTCTTCACTTACACAAATTGATAACTCGTCTAGAAAACATATTAGTACAAGCATAAACAATTAATCACTATGATTTGCAGCTAGATTAATTGAGATTCTAAGTCATAGAATCATGTTAGAATTAATTGCCAAAGGTTATTGTACATATGTCTTTATGTGCATTCAATATAGTTATGGTCAAATGCGATAAGGTTAAGAGTTAACTAGAGACGGTTATAGGAACTGATTGTCTATTTAAGAGTCTTACAGGTCATCTCTCACACAATATATTTCTTTAAGGAATTTTGCTTATGGTGGATAAGTGAACCCAAAAAGGAAATCCATGCCTTGCTTAACACGTTATAAGAGATGTACTCAACACTTCTTTATGGGGAGGAGAATCCTCATTAGAATGTAAGGTTACCTTAGGATAAGGTCTACCTTGGCTATGTGAAGTTGTGAATTACATGTTGAGGTCATTGTCATTTCATCATTTGATATATATTTGAAAGGAATGTTTGTGTTTGTTAGAGTCTAGATCTCTGATTGAAATTATTCTCAAACAGAATAAAAGGAAGGATCACGCTAGGCTACCCCCAAGCTAGCGGCGAGACCCTACTCCAAGGGGGTCATGATTATCGCTACGAGAGGCTTGGACCGGCTCCGTAAGTGAAAGGTTTGTCAGTAGGGATAGTCTTAGACAGTAGGAATTGTAGGTGCCAGAGGGGGCTCTGGCTGTAACTAGTGCATTGTTCCAAGAATCTGACAAGCCCCTTCGTGACCCAGGATGGGATCCTAGAACCCTAAATACTAGTTATGAGGGTGGAATCTTGGTGGACAGAATATCCTTATGGAATTCTGTGTATCTTCCGCTAGGACGAAAAGATGGAAATTGTAATAAGCTTCCAATATAATAAAGAAGTTTGCTTTACTGTTCAAATTGTATACGTTGGTGAGATAAATTATGCGAAGGAACCTGTGACTTAATGGACTAATTAAGGAAGCTGGTTGTATATGTTCCAATAAATGTATTGTAGGTAATGTATATGTTCCATCATCAAAGGAAAGCTGGTGGGCGTAACCCCCAACGGGTCTGTCCAATGGTAGGGTGGTCCCAGTTAGCTGGGAGCTTTTCTAAATCGGCAATAGAAATAGGAAGGCAGTAAATTGACCAACTAGTCATTAGGTAGAACCGACTTGCATTGTTTTATGGGACCAGAATGGGATTTTGCCTTATGGACAAGAGGGTTGACATACTGCACTCCCATTCTCTTTGAACCAAGTGCAATGGCAAGTCTGCTTCAGATCGAGTAATCCTCTAAAAGTGGGACTCGAAATTACTAACGCTAGCTAGCTGCTAGGAGACCCATCCGAATTTAGGAACCCAAAACTTCATATCAATCCTAGTGGGTTCGGTCGGAACTCTCCCGTTGCGAAGTAGACTCAGACCTACTGATGGACTACTAAAAGGTGTGTCGTGGATTGAGACTAGCGAACACCTCACAGTTGGTATCAGAGCGCACGTTAGTATAGATTACGACGTAAGCTTAAGAAAAATATTTTTTCTAAGCATAGCCTAGGACATGTTTTCTTCTCTTTATTAATGTATGTTTTGAATTATGACAGAATAAAGAATCTTGGAAGCGATTCTTGATCTTTCGAGTAATGTTTATGTCAGCTATGCATTCATCCAGTTTTGCCTGGAGAATTCAGATGATGGCCTTCAATGGCATGAATTCTGGTGGTCCATCAAGAGATATTTCTAAGAGATGTCATCTCGAATTCCTTGGAATATCATAGAAATTTCAAAATTCTCAAACATAACTTGGAATACACACTTATTATAGATATGTAATACTCTTGGTTTGACACAACAAAACTATTAGCATAAGTGAACTCCCAATAGAAATGTATTGCTTACCTCAAAGGAACTTAGAGTTCTCAAATTAAACATTAAACCATTTTGGAATTTTCTTTGAAATTTTTGGATCAAATGCCTTATTCATTAGGATGATAGTGACCCATTCTAGCTTTCTATCCTTCATAATTTGGCAATGATTGAGTTTGAGCAAAAATTTGAGGATACCATGGAAATTGTTAGATCAATTGCATTATTCATTAGGATGATGATGCATTCTAGCTTTCTATCCTAAATAATTTGGCACTCATTGAGCTTGAGCACAAACTTGAGGATATCATTTTATTCATATGGAGTCACTCCAAATAATTGAACAAAGTATGCTTGCAAGGTCTCCAAGTTGTAATTATTGTGTTTGTTATAGATCACCTCTCACGTTACTTCATAGTATCTATCTTCGATATGAAATGGAACTCCTAGGACCTGTGAAACTTGCTCATTCACTTGCTTTTTTATTCTTTTGAGTGATAACAGATTTAGCAATATTGATCTATGTATCCTAGATTCCTTTATCTTTTATTAAAGAGATTTGTAAAAAGTTGTATATCCTCTATTGGATATACTTGCCTCATCCAAGAAGGCCTACATCTTGCTTGGATTGACTTGGTTCCCTTTCATGAAGGCATCAATCTCTTATTTTGTAAGATTTTAATGCTTCTGATCCTTTAGGATTGCTTTGATGGACTCCTAATCGAGAAGCATTTTTTATATGTGCAGTTGATGCCCTCATCTTAAACCTCTTTCTTCATTAGGTTGCAAGATAAATATGTATTCAATATCAAAGTGTTTAGTTATCATAATATACTTTTTGAGATAGAGAAAAAAAAAACAAAGAGTGAGCTTACTTCATTACGTATATTCTCTTCATAATGCCATCACTTTGTAACTTCATATCTTGAATATTCTGAAGTTTCATATAGTGTTTGGATACCCCTAATACTATTTATTTGAGCCTCAATTGATCTCTCTACTTCATCATCTCTAAAATAATATCCTTGTTCTATAATAGTTTATGCTTGCATTTCTTTAATGTTTACATCAAAGAGACATTCTTCCTCTCTAACAAATCTCTTTCTAACTTATCTACATTGCTAATCACATCCAAATGTTGTGTATATCCTAAAAGGCCATTATGACTATCTCCAACAAGGCTAGCTAAGGATGTTATATCCCTAAATGGAAGTATAAAGTTTTGTAATATTTTGGATATAATTTCTCATTGGTCTATAGATCTATATTATTGTTTCCTTATGACCTACAGATTTCTTTGAATGTAGAAGACATGAGATAAGGTTTATTTATCTAACATAATGGCTATTAATCATGATCAAGCTCAATATGTAGGTGATATGCCTCTCTTCTACAACTCTTTGATCTTGATGATGATTTAGGCATCACTATCTTCATTTGTGGTGTTGATCTGACCTCAATCATCCTGTGATATTGATCCAGCCTCAATCATTCTTAGTTATGGTGTTTGTGAGGTTTCTTCCAAAAAATGAGAATATGTTATAGATGTAGTTTTTTGTATAATAAAATATCACAATGACTTAGGTAAGAAGAGTTTAAGGTAGGGAGAGAAGTGTCCAAGGATGGGAGATGAAGAGAAAGAAAAGGGTTTCAAGATCCAAAGAGAGGGAGACTTGGATACTAAAATCATATTTGTGGATGCCTTATAATGCATAAGTTTCTACTTCCAAACCAAATATAAATCATATAACTGCATAAACATCAATTCGTGAGTTTTATACCTAGTGAAAATCTACCTATATTTAGCCATTCATACATCCAACCCATTGTGCTTAGATTTGGATAGTATACATAGCATCTATGGTTCAAAAACAAGTTTGATCGTTGATAATAGCCGAATGTATAATCAGCCTAGATAGATAGAACAAACTCTATTTTGGATTTTTTAAGAAACCTTCTTTCACATTCATGTATCAAACTTTGCATTCACAACAATAGAGACCCATGAAAGCATCAATTCAATCCTCTAGATCACTTGATTCAAAACCAAACAAGTATATAGATCTGAGATGAAAGTGTGTGACAATAGTGCTACCCTATTTTTCTATGTATTATATTAGTGAAAAGCTCTTATTTCAGTCCCAAACATCAGCCTTCCAATGCCTGACATCAATTGTTTAAGAAAGCTTCAAAATAAACCACTACGTCTCTTGTTTTAGGGCAACAAAACATACATAACAGTAGTAAGAAATAGGAGAGCAATGCATTATTATAATTCACCCTATAATTCAATATTTTCAACCTTTTTAGATGATCCATAGTCATGTTCAAAGCACCCTTGATGTGTGCCCATATTCAACCTAAAAGTAGGCCTCAAAAACCTTCAAATTTCAACCAAAAAGCATCATGATCATGCTCCATCATAGAGAAGAGATTTATGATAATTGTGGGTTGCTATAAATTAGTCATGAAATTGCCTATTTTCAGACAAAAAAATCATCCCAAAACTCTCCAAAAAAATTTCCTATTTAGTCCCAAAGAAACAATGTTCATATCATGTTGTGGTCAACCTAAAGTATACCCAATATGACATATAGATGGCCAACAAAAAGCAAGTAGCATGTAGTCCAAACAATCCTATGTATCCCTGATCCTTCTCCTCCATTATTCTCTTGTTTACCTTTTCTCCTAATTGATAGAATAATATTACATTTTTTCGTACTTCGCTCCTAGCCTAGAACTCCATGTGCACATAGGCTCACATAGCATGTCCTCTAGTCTCTTCCACTCATAGCATGTGCATGTAAGATGGACAATGTAATCTACCACCTATTCAATCTTTCAATTAACTTATGTTTTTATTTTAATATCTATATTCAAAGCCACGTGATGACATCCACCCCCTCTAAACATGCACCTCCTCTAGTATGTGCCATCTCTTTTAATCTTTTGCATACCGAGCTCTTCATCTTCATTGTCTTCTCCATCTTCAAGGTTGTCATGAACATGGTCACTCTTCGGTTCTTCTCCTTCATAGGTACTTGCTTACCTTCTTGGAATAGCTTGATCCTCTTCCCAACTACAGTACCCTTTAGCTCCAAACCATCAAGCTCACAAAGCGAGTAGGTAGCATTGTCATGTACATGCTTCATAGTTTATGGACCAAACCAACTTTTTGTAAACTTTCTACTAAGAGTGCTATGCTAATTATCAAGGTTACTATCATATTCAAGCATCCAATCTCCTTCTGGACAAATGCTATGCTTTTTATCAAACTTGACTTTATTCTTTATTCTAGCTTCTTTCAACCTCATTATGCAAGCTCTATACCCCTACGTCTTCTCTCCAATTGTTGAATCCCTATGACAAGGGACTCTTCTATACTCATTCCTTCTTCCCAAGGTAATACATTCTATGTAGCTAAAACTTCCTCTATTAGCATGATAAGAATTTGTCCATACATCAACTTTGCAAACATATAACCTGTAGTAGCACTATGAGTAGTCTGATTAGCTCATAAAGCATAAGGAAGTACCATTGGCTATTCCCATATCTTCTTTGTGTATGCTATTGCTAGGGCCTTAATAATCGACAGGTGTCCTCTTTCTCTCTTCCCATTTCCTTTAGAATTATATACTCAAGTGAGAGAAAGCTTAATTTCCATCCTAGAGAACAATTCTCTAGCTTCACCTACATCTAGCTCCCCTCTATCTATAGTTACTTTTCCCACACATCTATATCAACATATTGCATCTTCTAGTAAAAACCTACATACAACACTAGTAGCCTTTGCTCTTAAGGCTTAGCCTTCCACCCAGTTTGTGAGATGTTCTTGTTCAAGTACAATGTATCTCATCTTCCATAAACCAATAAGCATGGTCATTAAGTCCACTATCCACATATAATGCATAGACCCACTAGTGGGTATATCATATGTAAACCATCACGATATCTTACAAAAGAGTACATTTGACAAGTAGTATGTCTTCACAAACTGCAAGAAATTCCTATAGATACCTTTCCACCAATATGTCTTTGTTAAATTATCAAATGTGGACCAAACTCCTCTATCACCAACCCATAAGCTCTCATGAAATTCCTTCATAATCTATAACTGAGTATATCCACTGTATACTACTCGTAGTGGGGCATCTTTTTTTATGGTTAGGATGTTTCCATAGATATTCTTTCTTTAAGAAATATCCATATGCTTTCCGTCAAATCCTCTTATACTCAATTAGTCCACCCTTCCTTTCTTCTCAAAGTGCTCTAGTATTGTCCAATTTGCAACCACTCATCCTCATACAACTCCTGTGAATGAGTCTCAATTGAAGAGACATAAGATACATGGTCAAGTGTTGTCTTACCCTTTCAGATTCTTCATCATTTGCAACCATATCTTCTTCATCCTCATATCTCGCTCTTGAAAGTATATATTAGTCAAACAATTGGATCATCTTTTAGGACTTACTATACGTAGTCCAATGGAGCATAACGATGTCTGGAGTGGAACAACTAGTGATCATACCAAGAAGCAATAAGAAATCCATCTCTACAATAACTGGAGCTTCAATAAAATATCATTTACCTCACTTCAATGTTGTCACACTTCCCACAACTCTCTTTTGATTTGTGGATAATCTTTGATATTGATTCAATACTTTAGCTCCAAATCTTACAACATATATATTTCCTTTCTCATTATCCTATCCTAGCCCAACCAATTCCTATAAGACGTATGCCAACTATAATAATGATAGGTCTTCCGTTTGTATAATTATCCTTTCTCAATGTAGATGCTATTTGCAATAGATTTTTTAGCTTCCTCATTATCTTTGCACACATTCTATCCCATTGAAACCCTTTCTCAACAACTAATAGAGGACACCTGCAATATGTGCAAAGTGTGGAATCCATGTAAGATAGAACACGCATGCTCCCAAGAATCTTCAAACCTCATCCATTTTCTCAATAGCATCCACCTTTATTGGAGATGCTCATTTTCCATATGACCCCATATGTGACCCACAATCAAGACTTCATTTACCCCAAAGGTGGACTTTTGTCCTGACAGTGTTAAA
The DNA here is from genome assembly GCF_053477565.2 of Lygodium microphyllum. Lineage (NCBI taxonomy): Eukaryota > Viridiplantae > Streptophyta > Polypodiopsida > Schizaeales > Lygodiaceae > Lygodium > Lygodium microphyllum. The sequence goes on along the minus strand of NC_141157.1, from coordinate 73,762,754 downwards.
TTCATCTCTTCTAATCTAGTCAGAATCTTTTCACAAATGGAAATATTATCTACAATAAATCTCCTATATCCCTTTCATAAAATGATTCTTCGTTGGCCTCTATCGTGCACCCTTGTATCGGCAGGTCATCGAGAAAAGGCATAGTCACTTGCAGTATATAATCATGCAAAACCTTATTCATGGCATTCATCATATGAGCAACCAAATTCGTTGCTCCTTGTGGCAAGGTGCAGATCCCTACTAAACCCAATGGTGCTTTCATTATAATAAGATTTGTTCTTTCTAAAGAAAATTGAAATAGATCATAACCAGAATATAGATCACCCAAGGAATAAATAGCCCTTCTTGCAAAGGCTTCTACAAATTCGCCCACAATTGGACCAACCCCTATATTTCCAATAGTCACTTTCTTTATTGACTACATATTATGAATAAATCTCAATATTTCATTCTTATTTGGCATTGTAAACCTTTTTTTTTAAATATGGGACTAAGGATGGCTCCCAAACTCCCATTCTAATCTTCTCATTTAGCAAGTCTATCAGCTTTGGTAAGTGATGAGCTTTAGGCACTGGAATTAGCGTCAAATTCCAAGCTACATGAGGGATAGTAAAAATAACCATCAATGCTACCACACCTAGATTGACACATCCAATTTCATACATGTGAAAGGAAAATCCTCTAACATGCTTTGACAAAATATCTATAAAGCACTCTCTCTGCATGTGTAAGAAAATCCTCGCAACCAATCTTCAAATCCTTGAGGGATCTTGCTATAAATCAATACCCAATCTTTTTTTAGTCTCTCAAATTTGGCTACCAAGAAGCTAGTTCAATCTTTTCCTCACTATTAGAAGACAATGGTAATGTAACATAACCTCCATAGTTTTACATTTTATTTCAACCATTTCATTCAAACACAGATATTATTGTTTTGCAAAATCTTCAGTCACATGACATATCCAAAGAGCATAGTTTGACCATGCTATTCCCAATATTCAATGCAGAATTCAACATAGTTTGAAAGCTCATTCAATTCAGCATTGTTGAAACCTCATTCATGGTATCAACATAGGGCATCTAATCATGCATACCTAAAATATATTCCTTAGCTTCAAGAAATCCATGTGTCTTCATATCTTTCTATGTTTTGCGAATATACTGCTTTGCAAGCCTATGTATGCTTTTAAACTTCTAGAGACATAGCATACCATTTGCTAAAAATGCCACAAAATCTATAGAAAAAACACATCTCCCTACTATATGAGATGAAAGCCATTTCCATTTTCCACCATCATAGTCTCACTTCACAATAGTACTGGTGAAAATCCAGTGTCTCATAAGAATCCCTAAATTCTTTACCATTGGAAGGTAAAGGATAGTCTCTTAAGACTATCACCATTTTTCAAATGATTGACACATACAATCAAAATTTGCATTGCTCACTTTCCATCGTGGCTTTTGATTCTAGCATATGCAAAGCCATTGTCCAAAACTTTTGTTTTCATGCAAATTGCTATAGTTTACGACTACCCAAGAAACATAGGATGTGAAGAAGAATCTGTATAAAAAAGTGATGTTCATCCTAGACATCCCCAATAATAACTTTGACATTAGGACATGATGCATACAAGTCCCTAGTAAATTATTCATAGCCTATACCCTTTATCCATGCTCCATATCAGCTAGCCATCTACCATTTTCATAAAGACTCCTCACTATAACATTAATTTTTGACCCATGATCAATCGAGGCAATTCAAGGCACCCCAAGATCTCCCACCTTAACTAGAGTCTAATGGTTTCTTTAGCCTAATGATTCCATGTAAAGTGACTTCTAGGAATACTCATGTTGTCTCATTTTCATTGAAATGTATTTGACTTGTTCCTCTTGAGGTATAGCTACAAACAACTGTATTTTCAACATCATCATCTTCTTCCTACATTACTTTTATACCTTGTAAAATTGGGTCCTCATCTCCCTATACAATAGCATTAGCCATATCTCCAATAAATTGTCTCTTTCCCTTTATAATGACAATAATCTCATGAAATTCTCACTTGACAATGCCAAAATTTCATCAAGGTTAATTCCTCTTTGTTATGTAAAATTTGCTCTTCCAGAACCTTCCTTAAATCAGTAACTATCTCAAGATCAATTTGTAATTTGTAACTTGGCTACGTGCCTTTCGATTTGCCATGATTTTGCTTCTTTCCTTTTGATACATATTCCATAGAGTTCTCTTGACTAGAGGTGAAGACTAATAAAACTCAAGCACACCACTCCCCTTTGTTGCCCTCTTTGATGTCCCTAGAATCACATTACTCCGCTTCGTCTTGTTCTCTACAATAGCCTCAATATTTTAGGCTTTGGCAAGATATGCATAAACATAGAAAGAATCAACAAGAGCATACCCTCCTATCATTTATCAAATACAATCTCATGCCTGGTTCAACTCATCTCGAAGAAACTTCACTTTCTCTGCAATATGCATTGCATGTGACCAAGGTTTTAATTTCTTATCAAACATAATCTCACATTTGAAATCCTTCTTGGAAATATTCTCAATTTGCAAACCAAAGCTTGCAATCTTTACTGTAACATATTCATTTTTAACAACCATTTCATATACCAATTTCTGCATACTATCCTTTCCAAAGTTTGAATTGAGTGGCAATCCAATTTCATGTAAATGAATTTTTCCATCTTTGAAGAAAATCAAATTTTTATTCACAAAGCAACTTTGTATCTCAATCTCACAAGAAGTTAATTTCCCATCTGGAAAAATGGGACCTTTTCCCTTCTTTTTCCTTTGTGTTCAACAACATGCACTTCTACTTAGGCTGAGCATTGGTAGGTGCAGTTGGGGGGGCAAGGGGCTTCCCACCCCCACCCCAAGCCAAGAAACTTGTACCCCCAACCGCAACTAGCTAAGTGTTCTCCCTAGGCAGAGCTCATGATGTTTCATAATTAACAATGTGCCACTTATAGTGGGAATTTGTCTAAATTTTCTTACATCTAGAAGCAAGTGCCTTTGTTTATTGGGAAAGCATTTAGTAAAGAAGCATGGTTTTAGGATACTTTCATGCATCAACATAAAGATCTTGGCACAATACTTCAACTTCTAAGACCCCTGGTTTATTGGGAGATTCTGCTTTTCCAAGAACAAAGGTGAATTTAAGTGAGAATCCCAAGTGGATAAGTCGAAAGGCCTTAAGCATATCACAACGTTCCATACAAACTTGTTTGATTTTAAGCACATTGAATAGTGTGTAATACTTAAGGAGTATTACTTGAAATGGATGCATTCTTCATTCAAAATGTTGTGGGCATTCAACCCATCATCAATGCTTATTATTACTTAATGCGTTTTGTGATTGGCCTGATGCTCCTATCATGCCGAACCCACTATTGCGCCTTCTGTTGAGGAATGCCTTCCACGAGAAGTTTTAGACACTTCCCCATGTGGGGAAGGGACTCTTTTCCCTTGTTTCCCCCCCCCCCCCCCTAGTGTTCAACATCATGAGCCTCTCTCAGGTGGGAACCGGCAGCCCCTTATCCCCAATTGCACCTCGCAAGGCATGTGGTGCCTCCTGAGCAGAAGCTCATGATGTTGTTGCATTTGATGTTGTTGCATTTCATAATGGCGGGATTATAGCAGGAATTCATTTAAAGCTTCCTGTGTTGCTCTTCTCTCAGGTGGGGAGACCGGCAGCCCCTTATCCCCAATTGCACCTAGCAAGGTATGTGGTGCCTCCTGAGCAGAAGCTCATGATGTTGCATTTCATAATGTCGGAATTATGGCAGGAATTCATTAGAAGCTTCATAATGTCGGAATTATGGCAGGAATTCATTAAAAGCTTCCTGTGTTGCTCCTCTCTCAGGTGGGGAGACCGGCAGCCCCTTATCCCCAATTGCACCTCGCAAGGTATGTGGTGCCTCCTGAGCAGAAGCTCATGATGTTGCATTTCATAATGTCGGAATTATAGCAGGAATTCATTAAAAGCTTCATAATGTAGGAATTATGGCAGGAATTCATTAAAAGCTTCCTGTGTTGCTCCTCTCTCGGGTGGGGACCGGCAGCCCCTTATTCCCAATTGCACCTAACAAGGTATGTGGTGCCTCCTGAGCAGAAGCTCATGATGTTGTTGCATTTCATAATGTCGGAATTATAGTAGGAATTCATTAAAAGCTTCCTGTGTTGCTCCTCACATGAGTAAGCACAGAATTTCTTCCAAAGAATGATTCATTGGTCTTCCAAAAGTTAACACACTTGATGCCATAATAACAGGTCATGGCTACATAACTGGACTTCATTAGCTCCTTTGGTCGGTAGAACTGCCCTCCTCAAACACAAAGCATTTTAGGAGTTGCTCATTCATCAGCCATATAAATTAGGGCAGCATATACTCCCACATTCAAAGCTTGCCCAAAAAGGCAACAAGTACTTTTGATCCTTCTGATTTGACATTCACAATGTGGTCTACATATTTCATTGTTCCTTGCTCCATATCACAAGAAGTTTGGCATTCTCCCATGTGGGAGAAGCGGCTGTTTTCTCTCATTTTTCCCTATAGTGTTCAACATCATGAGCTTCTGTGGGGGAGGGACTGCATATCTAGGTGTGGTTGGGGGGCAGGGCGTTGCTGGCCCAGGGTGGAGGCAACTGCATACCTAGCTAGGTGCAGTTGGGGAGCAGGGGGTCGCCACCCTGGGCTTGTGACATCCTGCTCCCCAACCGTACCTAGCTAGGTATGCAGTGCCTCCCTCAAAGAAGCTCATGATGCTGTCTTAATTCACAATGTGGGAATTACAGTGAGAATTGATCTAAAACTTCCTGTGTATCAATATTGAGAACATGCCCGAATTTTGTTGCACAGTGATCATAAAATGATAAGGAAAGTTACTGTTATCCGGTAACTGAGCGCTGAACCCAGCTCACATTCTATGAGAAGGATCTGAGGATAGAATCCCTGCACTTAAATAAACCAGAAAATTCTCAACAGTAATCTCACATTTGCTAAATTAGTTTTTCAAACATACGACCTTCATATTCATGGTTTGAGCAGTCGCCTGAAAGTGCCAGGGTCAATACGCTCTTTATGAGGGGAATAGTTGAAAAAGCTTTGCAATCAAAGAAACCTGCCCATCTACGTATCACTGAACACAGATAGGAAAGTACATTATAGCATGAAGTACTAAAACTTCCAGTGATTTAACTAACTTGTTACTGTTGAAATTACACTTGTTTGGCATTGTTCCATCAAGCCCTGAATAATTACAATGAATACCAGCCAGAACATTGGGCACACCAATGAGTATTTGCCAATTGAAATGGTACTGTGTACCTCTTTTTAGTGATTACACTCCCTTTCACATCAGCGATCAAACCTGCCGAGACTTATCCTTGTAACAAATGCTAAGGTTTCAAAAGCTCTGAACTAAGTTTATTACAGATGTTTATACAGCTCTCCTAGAGAGTACCTTATGGCTAAGTATACCTTATACAACTCCTCCACGACTTGAGTACACAGTTTACCATACTTCAGAATCGTGGAGACTTCATGAAACCCTATACAACACCCACCTTGAAGCTTAGAGTTTGTAGCTGCACACACTTGAGCAGAAAGTTTATGCTTCTCACTGATTTAGAAGAACAAAGAATTATGATCTCCTTACTTACATTTGCAAAGAATGTGGTATACAAAGGGCACTGACTATACACTCAACATGTTACATTTCCCTGAAACAAAATGGCCTACCAAAATCCTGTCTTACTGCTGCCTCTTCCGATTGCAGAGCATCAAGGATAGCATAGCAACAAATCGTGCCACAAATCCCATAATGAAAAGAATGCTGAGGGTTAAACCCCAGTGGTTAAGATCATAACCTGCTGCATACAGTGTGACACATCTAGTTATAAGCCATACTCCAGAGTACCTGCACAGCCCACAAGCATACCTATGTTCAGTTCACGTTGCAAAACTTTGTAAGATTATAACCATACAGATCAACAATGCTGCTCAACATAATCAACAAAACAATGCTTTCTGATCCTTTATATGTTTTACTATTCAACCTACAAAAATACAAACTACATTGTTTGCTCAACATTTTGCCATGAAAGCAATGGAGAAGTGCTTAAAAATAACTAAAAATTGTGAATATCAAGGGAAAAATATTCAATGTCAAAGGCGGCAGCTCGATCTAGGACGATTTTAAGCATCAAAGTGCTCTAAGGACGCTCGTATAACACTTCCAGATTTTTAGCAATTTTTCTGTGTGCCAGTACGAGTCACAGGAATTGGCAGGCAGTGCGGGACCTCAAGACGAGCTCACAGAAATTTTCGGACTGTAAAACGGACGTCGGACCCTAGAGTTAGGCCAAAAACCGGCCGGTCAAAAGAGAAATGAAAGGGTACCACCCTTTGGGGGCCCCTTTGGGCCCCAAATTCAACGCGAATGGGGGGGGGGGCGGGGGGGGAGGCGTTTTTTTTTTCGCGGCTGAAAAAAAAACCATGAAGCGGGGGGCGCAGAGCGACGTGTGGAGAGGGAGGGCCTTGGACACTACAATACACCCATGCTATCTGAAGCCAGGGCTGAAATCCCTGTTCTCTCGGCCTCAAATCGCTCTCCTTCATTGCAATCAGTCTTTCTCTCTCCTCCCTCTCTCTCCTCTAAGGGGGGATTCATGCGGAAAGAGACAGAAAGAAGAAAGAATGGTGGAGGCTTGTCTGGCATCGATCGGATCGCTCCACGAGCTGGAAATGGTGACGTGTGATCGCCATGAGCATGAAGTGCTGCTGATTTTCAGATTTGCAGTCATGGACATGAAACCCGAAACACACAAATAAGCGGTAATTCAATTTTTTTCAAAGGAAATTTGAGATTTCATGGCTTTTGATTAATAAAATGTTATTCATGTGGGCTAAAAATTGTTTATGTTGCTGTTTTCCATGAGTATTTGTTGATCATAATCAGAAAATCAGAAAAACACGCATCTTGTGGCCCAAAATAATACACTAAAACACGTAAAATATGAAAAACCAAGGAAAAATGATGTTTTTGAGCATAAAAATGGAAAAATAAATAGGAATACCAACTAAATTTTCATTTTTGTTGCAAGAGAGAACTAAGGGCCACAGCTCATAACCTATTTTGAATTTTTAGTAATTAAATAATGTTAAAAATAAGAAAAAATACAAGAAAAATAAAAAAAAATCACTAAAAATAAGGGAAAAATGCATTTTGGGTACCGAAAATTAATGAAAAATAAGAACAATGTTCGTGAATGTTTGTGGGGACTGAAGCATGAGGATTTGCCTCAGTTCAGCCCCACCTTCTTGTTCTAGTGTGTCTTTTTCCGCTTTTTACACTTAAAATGATGGCAAAATGCCTTATAAATCTATGCAACAATGTAACATTTGATCGATGGGAGGGTAGAGTAGTTAAAATGTGTCTAAATACTGAGTGAAATGATGAAAAGCTTACTGGTTTTTGTTTGCATACCATATAGGTCGATGAATAATTATAAAATAAGGACCTAGTAGCACGAGGGTTTCCTCAGTGCTAGGTTCATGTAACGCCGCATAAGAACGGTAGCTGAAAACCATTAAAAGGATGTTTTTCACATATGCACAATACTGATTTTATAATTGGTTGAGCACTCAGCATCCACAATATGCATAAATCATGGAAATATTTAAAGGTATCAGAAATCCTGGATGCACAGCAATTGGTTTCATTAGAACCTTGACCCACGTTGAGTGAGAGACAGGACACCCTAAGCCATAGGCTAGTCATGGGGTCTAGGGGAAAGAGAAGTAAGGACAAAGGTATATTCCTGTATACGATCAATTGGTACCTTGAGTGGATTTTGTGCGAAATGTTTATATGTTGAGCGACGCACCGAGGGGCCAATCCCCAAGGTGTAGGAGAGTCGCAGAGGGGTGGCGGCACTCAGCCGTTGGAGGACCCCCTATGTCTATGCTTCGTGCCATTAGGCAATGTGTAAGAGACTCCCTCTGAGGAGTAGTGGGTGAGAGAAAAGTGGACTACAAACGACGTAATACAAACGCAAGATGTTTGGGAAGGCAATGTTTGTGTCATCAACGCTCCTGGCCGCGAGGCCGTGGGGTTGTTGAGCGCATGATAAAGGTCCGACTAGTGCATGAGCCAGTGCCGGCCCGTTTTAGGTCCCATCAGTGGTGCGTCTGCCGGGAGCCGCTTAGAAGTGGCGGCCCTCGAATCCTGGTTGTCTAGGGACCAGTTAGCAGTTTATGCCAAAGGATACTGAGATTGATCCGTTGTTTATCGATAAGCATCGTCTAGCAGAAATCCAAAAGCAAGAGAGAGACGAAAGAGCTAGGCGACGTGCTGAAATTTTTAGAAGATATTTCCCTAAGCGTAGCGGTGGTGAATCCTTACGAGCGAGTAAGGGATCTAGTGGTCTTGATGTCACAAGCAGTAAGTTAGGAGAAGGTGGAAGCTCTAGTGCTCCCCTTCCTTCCATAAGCCAGTCTACATCAAGTGCGGGAGGTGCAACCCACTGTCCCCTATTCCTAGTGCAAATCCAATTCTCGTCATGGCGCAGCCTATTGCAATTCCTGCAGGAATGACGGATTTGCCGGCTCTAGGTTACCCGCTACCCATTTTTAATGGGCTAGTTGAGGAAGATGCGGAACTCCACATTAGGGAGTTTCAAAAGCTGATGTTTAACTGTCGCATCCAAGAAGAAGGACATTTAATGATGTTCTTCAACATGACTCTCAAAGGAAGAGCTGCTATATGGTATCATGGTTTAGAAGCCGGAACCATATTAAATATTGATTCATTTTATGGAGCTTTTCGAAGGGAGTTTGCCCCTGAAAGGGGTGGGCAATATTGGTTGCATGTACTCAACGTGACCCGCCAAGAACCACACGAGGATATTCGTGCTTATGCGAAGAAAATAAAATAGGTTTTCCGTAAGTTAGACACCTCTATTCCTATCCCTGCAGCTGCTCAATTGCAATATTTCCTACATGGTTTGGACTTTAACATCCAATTGCAGTTAAGTAGTGTCCCCTTGGGGGATATAGATACTGCCATTACACGAACACAAGAGGTGGAATCCCGACTACAAGCAGCCTATGCTTCTCGAGGCAATTCGAATATGGGTCTAGTATCGGGAAACAATATGGCGATGGCCAATGGCAGTAGTGGCCAAGGGATAGCGATGGCTAATCCTAATGGAAGAGGGAACATGATGCAGAATGTGTCTTTATTACCAACTCCCCCTAGCATGTCGATGCCTACGAGCAGTCAAATGGCTCCAAATGGTAGAGGCCAGGCAGTCAATTCTAATACCATGCCTGTGGCTCAACAACCAGTGCCTAATCGAATTGTTAGGCCGATGGAACGACATGGTAATGACCAAGGCTATGAGTCGAGTGCTTCCAATGTTCTTGGCGAGGTTAAGGACATGATGAAGCATTATACCGACATGATTACGGAGCAGTATCGACAAATAGCCGTTGATGTCAACTTCCTTAAAAAATAACAAAATTTGATAGAAAGTAGATACCCAGATGAGGGTGCACCTTCGAGGTTTGGCTGCAAATGGTGTGGTGGGCAACACTATCCAAGAAATTGCCCAAATGTTAAGTACGACATCTGTGGAAAATCCAGACATTTAGCAGCTATTTGCTGGAGTAAGATTAGTTCCCTCCAGCAAGGTAGTCGGCAACCAGGGCCTGTTAATCATCGTGTGCAAGGAAATGATTCCCAGCGAGAAGACGGGCCTAAACAAATACTTCAACGACCAAAGACTACAGTGGAGGAGCTACCTAGTGGTAGTGGGGTTAGTTTGATTGAGGCTGTACGCGTTAATGATGTTGAAACCTCTAATCTGCGAGCTGTTCTTACAAGAAGTCAAAAGGATAAAGAGGCAGACAAGGATAAGCCTGTCGGCGGAAACCCTAAACAAGGCGACAAAGGAACGCAAGTTTTGGATCCTGCCATGGAAGGGGGACCTTTGAAGCCCGTGGAAAGTAAAGCCGATAAGGAATCACCAAAGAAGAAGATGAAAGTTAAAAAAGAGGCAATAAAGCCGGTTTAACGACCTAAAGAGCGGATGGTTTGGGGTGAAAAGCGAGCTCTATCGAACTATCATGAATTCGATTTGACGAGCTCTCTTTGTGAAGTCAAGCGGGATGTGAATCTTTTGCAGCTGATTAAGCCTTCTCCTGGAGTACGCAAGGAATTTAGAAAGATCCTCCGTACCGGGTATATCGTAGAACCTTTGGGTATTGCGTGAGTTGGTGATGACTGGTTCGAGCATGCTGAGAAGCATTGCCCAAGGGTTGCAGCCTATGTCGATGGGATATTAGTAGATTATGCCATTGTCGACACGAGATCATCTGTTAACATTATGAGTTCTGAACTGATGGAAAGGTTGGGTCTTGCGATCCAGAAAGATACCTCCACAATTCTTAGAATGGCAGACGATAGTTTGAGGCAGCCAAAAGGCTGCATTACTAAGGTCCATGTCACTGTTGCAAATGTAGAATGCCTGTTGGACTTTAGGGTGATTCGTTTTGCAGGGCGTCCAAGTTACCAAGTATTACTTGGACGACCTTGGATCTTGCAAGTGGACTGCCAAGTAGATATACCCGCCGGTCGACTAATATTCGACAGAGGTACCCAACGTGTGGTGGTTGATGCTTATCCTGAGTCCCCGCAGAGTGAGAGAGCTCCTCTATCCTCTATAAAATTGAAGACATTAGAAGATTTATCTGCAAGTAAGACATCATTGAGTGATGAGTCCAAAGAGGGATCCACCACGGAAGACATCTATCAGATCACTTTGAACGAGCCGATAGAGGCCCAAGATTGTATAAGAGATGCAGATGTTATCGAGCTAGACCTTGGTACGCATGATGATACGCGGCCAATCAAATTAGGTTCTATGCTCAGTACAGTAGAAAGAGAGGACTATATGGCCTTGATTCAGGAATTCCGTGATATCTTTGCATGGAGTTATGATGAGCTGAGAGGCATTCCTCCTAGTCTTGTTGTTCATACAATTCCATTGAAAGAGGGCAGTCGTCCTGTACGACAGAAAGTAAGGCGTATGCCTTTCGAACTAAAGGACGGGCTGTTTGCAGAGTTACAGAAGCTTCGAAAAGCGGGTTTGATTTTTCATGTGTAACACACGGAATGGTGTTCGCCAGTTGTGATCAGAAAGAAGAAAAATAATCAAATTCGATTATGTGTAGACTTTAGAGAGCTGAATAAGCAGACAGTTAAGGACTACTACCCGTTGCCATTTATTGACCAGATTTTGGATCAATTAGCGGGTAGGGAGATATATTCATTTATGGATTGCTTTGTAGGATATAACCAGATGGCAATTGCAGAAGAGGACAAGTTGAAAACAACTTTTATTACTGTATTTGGTACTTTTGCGTACCATGTGATGGCCTTTGGTTTATGCAATGCGCCTGGTTCGTGGCAACGAACAGCAAATTAGACATTCGGTGACATATCCCCTGAAGAGTTGAAGGTGTTTATTGATGATTTAGGGGTAGCCACCGTGAGAGGAAGGCAGTTGATCATTTTAAGAAAATGCTTTGAGCGTTGTAGACAATTTTGCATCGCCCTAAACCCACGGAAGTGTGTTTTTGGAGTACCTTATGGGCTATTGCTGGGTCATGTGGTCAGTTCGATAGGAATTGCGACAGACCCCGAGAATGTCAAAGTTATAGTTGCTATGGGTCCACCACGCACTCCGAAAGAAGTTCATAGCTTTCTGTCTTCGGTTGGTTATTACCGTAGATTCATAAACGCCTTGGCAGAAAGAACGTTGCCGCTTTACAAATTTATTGTCCTTTAGCTGTTTGTTTGTATGGGGTGACCCTTGTAAGATAGCATTCGAGGATGTAAAACAGGAGCTAGCAAGAGCTCCCGTTTTAAAAGCACCTAAAAGAGGTGAGGTGTTCTATATATTCTCAGCAGCCACCATGTATAGTATCAGCTGCTGTTTAGCCCAAATTTAGGAAGAGAAGTGGTATCATCCGATAGCCTTTGCTAGTCGAAAATTGGGCATTTCAGAGATCAATTATACCTACATGGAGAAGTTGTGTCTAGCGATGGTCTTTGGGACCAAGAAATTCAAGCATTATATTCTCTATGAGAAAGTCGTGCTTTATACGAAGGCGGAGGGGCTTCGACTATTGATGAATAAGCTACAGCCGCCCGATCGTCTAGCGAAGTGGTTAATCACTTTGCAGGAGTTTGATTATGAAATCAGGAGTAAGCCACCAAGTTTGCAAGGCATCGTGGAATGTCTTGTGGACTTTGAGAAGCCAAAAGAATCTGTGGCTGAAGGTAGTGACATGGAGTTGTTATTTAAAATAGATACGGCATCTATTCCCTCCTGGTACGCTGCAATAACGCATTATTTATCGACGGGAGAGGCGGGATCCGAATTATCTAAAGCTGAGAGAAGAAAAATTAAGCAGCAAGCGTTAAAGTTTGCCTTGATCGCAGGTACATTATATCGGCAACGGGTTGATGACATCTATCGCCGATGTGTGATGCCTGACGAGGTGCCATTCATTTTGGAAGAGTGCCATGATTCTACTTGCGGAGGCCATTTTGCTGGATGGCTTACATCCCTGGGAATGTTATGCTTTGATATCTATCATAGTTGTTTCCAGGAGGATGTTATGCGTAGTGTTGTTTGATTTCATTAGGCCAAGAGGACCAATCTATTGGCAAAGTCATGTTTGATTTCATTAGGCCAAGAGGGCCATTTCCCTGTCTAGTGCGGGTGCGTTTAATCGGGTTTTTGTTTTTTAAGTGTCGTGCTGGACAGGTTTTGTGATTCGTGGAATTCGGTGGAGCCTGGAGGAGCCTTTGCTGCGATGGAAGCTTCTTGTGGCCAATCTAGGTGATACCTCTCCTTTATGAGTACCTTTCTTTCCTGTTATATGTGTATTTGTACTTGTAGAGGGGATATATTTTTATTGGGGACCGGCAACCAAGGCATGAAGTCCCAAGTTTAGGCTAAGTATGTTTGAGGGAGGTCTGAGTAGTCGGTACCTCCTGTTAAGGCATTGCCAGGTATTGAAAGACCTGTTTTAGAAGAAAGTCCTAGTGGCCCTGTTCTGCTCGCTTGCTAGGCAGCCGTTCTAGGAGTCCCTGCTAGTTGTGAGACAGTTAGAGAAGCCAGCCAGAAGATAATAATGATGATGCCAAGAAACCCTGAACATCCCAAAAGATTAATATAAATATGAAGGTGTGTAAAAAGGGGTTCTAACCCCTATCAAAGAAAAGAAAAGGAATTAAAATGTATAAGCAGTTGATCGTCGCCTTGCGAAGGCCTGGTAGGTTCCTGGGGACGAGTCAGACCCGGGGCCGATACCTTGTCTTTCTAGGAGGGGCTTCTTGCTGGGAAAAAAAAAAAAAAACAAAACAAGGAAGGTTGGAGCGAAAATAAAAGTGAGCGTTAGAAAAGGATTAAGTGTCGCCTTGCAAGGGCTTGGTAGGTTCTTGGGTGCCGAGACAGGTCCTGAGACCGATGCCCTGTTCTCCTTGGGTCACTACGCTCAGCTCCCTCCTTTTTACATGCCCAAGTATGTTAATAAAATAAAAACCCTAAAAGGAAAAAATGTACTGAAAGAAAATACTTCTTGATCAGGCTATAGGAGTCCTCGCCTAGTAGGAGCTCCTAGTTGTGTTGTCCTTAGTTGGTAGGTAGTTCAGACCACCACTTAGGGCATCCTCTTTGATAATTCTTTTTAGTTTGGCTGTGTTAGAGTAGTTGGTTAGTGACTCGCTTCGGATCTTCTATTAGATGATGCTAGGCTTACTCCTTGTGGATGTCATGCCTTGGTTCTGTCAGGGGGTAGAGTGAGCGTTGTGCTGAGTTTTATCGCATATTTGTTTTGTATCAGCTTGATGCTTCTTTGGTTGCTTATGTGCAGATATGTTTATGGATTCGACGGGCTGAGTTGCCCTATCCCGTCGTCGCCAATGAGAGCGGAATTTTGGTGCTGAGAAGTCCTTAAAAATAGCTAAAAATTGTGAATATCAAGGAAAAAATATTCAATGTCAAAGGCGGCAACTCGATCTAGGACGATTTTAAGCATCAAAGTGCTCTAAGGACGCTCGTATAACACTTCCAGATTTTTAGTAATTTTTCTGTGTGCCAGTACGAGTTACAGGAATTGGCAGGCAGTGCGGGACCTCAAGACGAGCTCACAGAAATTTTCGGACTGTAAAACGGACGCCGGACACTAGAGTTAGGCCAAAAACCGGCCGGTCAAAAGAGAAATGAAAGGGTGCGACCCTTTGGGTCCCAAATTCAACGCGAATGGAGGGGGGGAGTGGCGTTTTTTTTTTCGCGGGCTGAAAAAAAAACCATGAAGGGGGGGCGCAGAGCGACGTGTGGAGAGGGAGGGCCTTGGGCACTACAATACACCTATGCTATCTGAAGCCAGGGCTGAAATCCCTGTTCTCTCGGCCTCAAATCGCTCTCCTTCGCGCAGGCAATGGCAGCCTGTAGAGAGAGAGAGAAAATCAGTCTTTCTCTCTCCTCCCTCTCTCTCCTCTAAGGGGGAATTCATGCGGAAAGAGAAAGGAAGAAGAAAGAATGGTGGAGGCTCGTCTGGCATCGATCGGATTGCTCCACGGGCTAGAAATGGTGACGTGTGATCGCCATGAGCATGAAGTGCTGCTGATTTTCAGATTTGCAGTCATGGACATGAAACCCGAAACACGCAAATAAGCGGTAATTCAATTTTTTTCAAAGGAAATTTAAGATTTCATGGCTTTTGATTAATAAAATGTTGTTCATGTGGGCTAAAAATTGTTTATGTTGCTGTTTTCCATGAGTATTTGTTGATCATAATCAGAAAATCAGAAAAACACGCATCTTGTGGCCCAAAATAATACACTAAAACACGTAAAATATGGAAAACCAAGGGAAAATGATGTTTTTTAGCATAAAAATGAAAAAATAAATAGAAACACCAACTAAATTTTCATTTTTGTTGCAAGAAAGAACTAAGGGCCACAACCCATAACCTATTTTGAATTTTCAGTAATTAAATAATGCTAAAAATAAGGAAAAATACAAGGAAAATAGAGAAAAACCACTAAAAATAGGGGAAAAATGCATTTTGGGTACCGAAAATTAATGAAAAATAAGAACAATATTCGTGAATGTTTGTGGGGACTGAAGCATGAGGATTTGCCTCAATTCAGCCCCACCTTCTTGTTCTAGTGTGTCTTTTTACTTAAAATGATGGCAAAATGCCTTATAAATCTATACAACAATGCAACATTTGATCGATGGGAGGATAGAGTGGTTAAAATGTGTCTAAATGCTGAGTGAAATGATGAAAAGCTTGCTGGTTTTTGTTTGCATACCATATAGGTCGATAAATAATTATAAAATAAGGGCCTAGTAGCACGAGGGTTTCCTCGGTGCTAGGTTCATGCAACGCCGCATAAGAACGGTAGCTGAAAACCATTAAAAGGATGTTTTCCACATGTGCACAATACTAATTTTATAATTGGTTGAGCACTCAGCATCCACAATATACATAAATCATGAAAATATTTAAAGGTATCAGAAATCCTGGATGCACAGCAATTGGTTTCATTAGGACCTTGACCCACGTTGAGTGAGAGACAGGACACCCTAAGCCATAGGCTAGTCATGGGGTCTAGGGGAAAGAGAAGTAAGGACAAAAGTACATTCCTGTATACAATCAATTGGTACCTTGAGTGGATTTTGTGTGAAATGTTTATATGTTGAGCGACGCACCGAGGGGCCAATCCCCAAGGTGTAGGAGAGTCGCAGAGGGGTGGCGGCACTCAGCCGTTGGAGGACCCCCTATGTCTGTGCTTCGTGCCATTAGGCAATGTGTAAGGGACTCCCTCTGAGGAGTAGTGGGTGAGAGAAAAGTGGACTACAAACGACGTAATACAAACGCAAGATGTTTGGGAAGGCAATGTATGTGTCATCAACGCTCCTGGTCGCGAGGCCGTGGGGTTGTTGAGCGCATGATAGAGATCCGGCTAGTGCATGAGCCAGTGCCGGCCCGTTTTAGGTCCCATCAACTTATTTCTTTTGCAACACCTGGGTAAGGGAAGCATATTAAGAACCAACTGCAATGAATGTGGCCTAGCTAGCAAGTGTAGCACTGCACTCCTGGAATAAGGAAGAGCCACAGTAACACATGAAATATAGGGATCCCTACCCATAGGAACAGGGGGAAGATTTGAACCCAGGGCTTCATTGAGTCCTCACTAGGGGCAAGTGTTTCTTAACTATGGTATACATTAAATCCTACTTAGCTATTAGCAAAATATCCCTGCCATTTTGCCTAAATGCAGGTCTACTTTGATGGAAACATTTCACATACAGTAAGTAGTCCATATACTCCATGACACAATGAGGAAATTTTGCATCTAAAAGACAGACCCCATCATTAGAAGATGAGATCAAACTAAGTTTACAGCTGAATAAGTTAAAAGCTAGTGTAACAACAACTTTACTGATGTATTCCAAGACAATTAAACAAGCTGTATTGGAACTTACTTCCTGGCATTTGCTATTACGTATGCTTCCTGAGCCCAATGAGCATAAGTGAAATACTGTATGATATTGACAAAACCCGTTGCATCTTTTTTTGTTGCAATAAGAGTAAATATGATTGGAAGGAAGACAGACCACTGCAAAAAAGACATTCACCCTGTCAGACTTCAGAACATTTTCACTGAAATTGCTTGTTTGGGTGGCCCCAGTTGAGCGCATTAATTTGGCAAGTTTACATATAATCACTTGTGCACATTCTCTTTCTTAAAAGTACAGCATTGAGGCCTTTTCTGACTTAGCGTACAAGTTTGCTTCATGAGGCTGATCAAAAGTTTACATTTCCTTTGCTATAAGGCGACCTACCAGTTGAGCCGCTCCACTTGGTGAAGTGATTGCAAAAATATAGGCTATCCCAACAACACAGTATACCAAGGCTAAAGTGACAATGTAGTTCTCCAAAAAAGAAGATCGTGGATTGTTGAAGAAGTAGAACATCGACAAGAAAACCACCGGCTTGATGATAGTATTGAAATGGTCCACAGTATCCTTAGCAAGAAAATAGGCTACCCTGTTGATACTTGAAGCACTTTCACGCCAGAATTGGAGCTTGTCATTTGAAAATGTTCTTAAAGCTGCTATCATACAAAGAAGGGCTGTGACCACCAAACACACTTCATTAGTAAAATCCAAAAGGCAAACAAGTACCTTGAAACTACCCAGTAAAAATGGGACATGCATACGTACAGAGTCCAGACATCAAATATAGCACAAACCTCCACATTCACACAACCACACCACACGATCCAGCAGCCTGTGCATAAATGCCCAGACATGCAGGCATGTGTGTGCTCAAAGAAAGAAACACTTCAGAGAGGAAGAAATTCACCAAAAGCGCAGCTAGAACATGACTGAGAGCTTACATAAAGCTATAATGACATATGTATAATTGTTGACTCCCAAACTGGAATCTTTAGTTGGTGTGATCACTCCCAAGCATGCTCCTGACAATAACAGGATAAGGTAATCCTGTGTTTGCAATCTTGCTTCCCGGAAGCGTTGCAATGCAAGCCTAACACGTTTAAAAACAAGACAGAGATTATCATACATGAAACTCGAATACTGATGAACAACAGTATGGACCATATAGAAGTACACATTGCAAAAATATCTCCCCTATTAATGTGATTGCATCTCAAATAATGATGTCTGCCCATCATCCCTAACTACATGTGGCATCCACTCTAAAGAGAAAATATGCCTATTTGATTCCATCACTCTTCAGACATGATCAGTAAGTCCTAATCTTCAGGTATTGCGAAACTATATGTTCCCTGACTCAACCATCCTTGAGTTCATCCCACAAACCAAATAGGTGAAAAAGTGAAAAGAATATGACGTCGAGGTACACTCAAAAGTTGAATGCATACATTTAGCATGCTGATAGCAGCAACTGTATACATATGTTCAAGTTTTGGACTAGGATGAAGATATTCTCAAGACAACATACTTCTATGAAAAGAGAACTTCAATAATTAAAGCAAACATTTGATTTACCTGCCAATAATCAGCTTGAATTGCCTCCAAAACCCTGGAGTCTGACGTCGTGATAGATCTGGAGTACGGCTGAAGGTGCTCTTGATATCATCCCAGCGAACTTCCCAGAAAGATTTGAACTCGTCCCAAAGCTCCTGTGTTAATGTTTTTCTCCTCGCTGACAGTGATGACATAGACTCCCGAACATCAGCTTCCAAACTCGGAGTTTCCATTTGTATGACTAAGGCCTCCAGGTCTTCAGGAACCGTGTATCCCATGTGTTGAATCCATTTGACAGGAAGAATCTTGGGATCAAACTGTGGGTTTCCCTCAGGCTTCACGATGCCTTCCAGGACATCCATATAATGATCTGGTGGATTTATACGTTCTGGAGTAAAAATCCCCAATGTTGCAAAATAGTCCTCCACATTATCAACTGGACCCAAATACACAATTCTTCCACCTTTTGCTAGTAGCATGACATCATCAAACATGCGAAACAAACCATAGCTAAAGCCATACAAGAACAAACAGAAATATGTAAGCATAATAAGAACTCACATCACATGAGTAGGAATCATCAAAACATGCCAGAACCGTAAGCATATAATATCAATGTCTCACAAGATGCTGCATATTATGGATGCTCAAAAAAATTCACGGAATTAATACCTTGGCTGATGAAGCACCACACCAACATTCACCCCTACCAATGCTTCCCTTCGCAAAGCTCGTAACACCAACTGAGAAGATGTACTATCCAGCCCAGATGTTGGCTCGTCTAGAATAAGAAGAGATGGTTCCATCACCATTTCAAGCCCAACATTTACTCGCTTTCGCTGCCCTCCTGAGATTCCTCTTTTTTCAACTGTCCCCACTTTTGAATTGCGTATAGGTCCAAGCCCAAGAGCATCAATGATGCGCTCGACTACTAAAACCTTCTCCACCTTTGACATGTTCACTGATAGCCTAGGGAACAACAAATACACAATGCTCTCTCTCTCTCTCTCTCTCTCTCTCTCTCAGTTTGCTCTCATGAATATCATTGAGAAGACAATTGTTTGCAATCCTCTGAAAAAAGAAGCGGGTTCTCCCGTGCACACACACACACACAAAACACCCACCTCTTATTTTTTGAAAACAGTGTTCTGCTTGGATTTAATTTATAAGGGGGTCATACTACCAAAGAGTGTGTACACAGACACCCACCCCCCTCTTTCTTTTGTGATACGAATGTTTTGCCTAAGTTAATTTACAAGGGGGTGACACTACGAAGGAGGCAGCAGCACAACGTATCATTGGGAAAGCCTCGAGCACAAAGCTATGAACATCACAATCTTGCAAGAACCTTGGAAAAAAGAGCGGGGCTGAAACGAAGAAGACCCAGAACCCACATGATTGTGTGCTGTCCAAACAGTGAAACATATTTACCAAAAACATATTAGCACTGTCTGAGATGTGCCTTAAATAGTGACTGAATCAGGCATCAATGGTTTCAATTGCCTATTTCTTAAAACTCTCCCATTCTGCCTTATGTTGCCTCTAATAGTTCATTGGAGTAAAGTGATAATGAATGGCTATGCCCATCACCTTAGCAAGACGCCACCACATGGGTCTGCAATTAAGACTAAAAGAAGTGTGTCTCTTCAAGACCAGCCATTGTGTACAGATTATCTGCTTGACTCTGGACCTTATCGTCTGCCTCCCACACTCAGGTGTACACTGTTTGCCCATTCCTCTTGCCATCATGTTATTCTTTCTTCCCAAGAGCTTCTCCCTGAAGTTTGAGAAGCAGGAAGTCCACCATTGGTAGCAGAGGCTAGTGGAACCCACTCTAACCCTTCAAGTTTGGGGCGACTCCACCTCTGTGGCTCTTCTGAACATTGGGTGCCAACAACATATCTGCACTGCTTAGGCCATCCTAAACTGCTAATGAGAAGCGCTGATAATAACACTAGTTTTGATGGTTCTCAATTTGCAAGATTTTGCACTCACCAACTATGTAGAGAGAGATTGAATGAGAGTACTTAGAGCACTACAAAAATGCATCAAAGACCTTGTATTATTACTCTGGAGTGAAACTGGATTCAAAGAGCAATTCTCCATCTGTTTGACGTACTACAGATCAATATGATGTGTTTCATCTATTGCCTTATTTTCACCTTCAGTGGTCAGTTCACATATTCTGCCACAAAATTTAGCAGATGTCTGCATCTTGAACAATGACGAAAAGGCCAATTAAGATCTAAACCCATTTAAAATCCAGCCTCAGTCCAAGGAAGACAATCAATCAGAAAGACGCGTGCACTGAACAAGGAGCAAAGCCCCCCACACTTCTAGCTAGGAATGCAGTTTTTTGTGTTTTGCTTGAGAAGGTGACATTTGAAGGAGCTTACTGCTTCCAAACACTGAAAGCACAGCCACAACAAGAAGGATCATCCCAAGAAATAAAATCCCAATCTTCCCAAATTGTCAACACCCCCCTGCTCCTTCTACATCCTGCACAACCGCTTCAGTTATCCTGACCCGTAGCCTCACCCACAGCTTGGCAAAAAGGTAAATGTTTTGGAACTTGGGTATGATAGATTGCAGCATTCTATTTGCTGGATGTCCCCAATCTAGCATATTACAAGTTTGTACTGAAGTTCAGACTACTTTGCAAGATGGCATGTCTGCAAGGCCCATTCTCATAGGATCTTCGGTGGCAAATGCCCTACCATATACACCACCCTTTCTGAGCTCTAATATCATACTATTCATCACTTCAAGGACACTGGGAGTGGCTTCAAGGAGAATTGTGGCACTAGCAATAGCTCAAAAAGATGTTCCTTCACACTTGGGGATAATATAGTGTATTCTTTATGTTACAGTATGGCACCCCCAATGGAGCTGTACTTTCCTTGCCTTGGCTACTCCCTATCCAAACTAAGCCACCATAGGAGGCCTTGTACCTATGTGATGTAGTTCCAGTATTGCTGAGTTACCTTTCTACTCTGGGTTCAAACTCAGCTGGTTGTTGAACCCTTGTACTACCATGTCATTTATATTGTAATATAAATGGCCACCTCCTTTGGTCCAAAAAGAGAAAGATTTTGACCAATAGGCAAGCTACACTTTCTAGGGAGGACGGACCCTACAAATTTGTAAATTTCGAAGATCCAACAAGGGGAGTTGTTTATAGGTGGATACAAGAGGTATCAACCACATCTAGCCCCTTTGAAGCATGTGGATGCCATCCTTGGCAACCCTAGGCTCCACAATCAATTTACACATACCTCCAAAGTTGAGCCTCCAACTAGCTTACATTATGCTTGCCTTTGTATTCTAATGCAAGTAAAATGGTTGATGCACAAGGACTACTTAGTTCCTCTCATTTATGTGCAGCAGTTTATAAATTCTAATTTTAGATCCAGAATGGCAATCCCTTAGTTTGGATCTTGTGAGGATACACTAGGGATTGCAAAGAAAACACAGAGTGAATGAACACAACTAACACATAGCGAATTCAGGCAGGAACGCAAATGAAGAAGAAGAATACGAATGCTGAAATGAATGAAGAATGAATGAGGGTAGAGACATAACCATAGTTGCCATTTTGTTGTTTTTTCTTTTTTGTTGGTTTCAGGTTCATATGTATTTGTATTTCTATATTTATCTGACTCAGATTCATATTTTTGGGTTCATGTTTCCCCATTTTGCCATTTCAAACTGAGGCTGAAACTCCATTTCACAACTCCAAAACATACCTCTATTTCCCTGTTTCCAAAACTCCTGGCAACTATGAATACAAGCGAGTGCTCAAGGAGTGGAGGCTGTTCAAAAGCCACTCTCTCTCATGGGAGTAGGCTAACAGAGAGTGTTGCAGAGTGTCATCCTCCAAGAATGGATCCGGAGTGCAGCAAACTACCAATTTCAATGACAAAGAATGTCAGGGGTCTGAGGAAGATCTGAGGATAGCAAAACACAGCAGTCCACTGTGGACAGAGGCTGTCCAGGTGCAGTGCAAAGTTCAAGCAACAGTGGGAGCTCTTGAACCAGCAGGGCAGCAGGCTGATCTGCAAAATGCAGCAGCTAGGAAGGTAGATGACAAGCTGGAGCAGTCCCTACAGGTGAGGGGAGTCGTGACTGCTGATATGGCACTGAAGCGGCAGAAAATACACACAACAGCAAGCCCTGATGTGTAGAAATTACACGGCACAGCAGATAGAATCTGAGCAAGGAGTAGAGAACACACAGAGACTGCTGTAATTTCAAACAAACTGATACAAAGATGGCTTTGTCCACCCGTGTGCTTCCACTATGAAGCGTTAGATGGTCATCCAGATAGATGATAGGCAAAGAGCTTAGGGTAACTATAAGAACTCTGACTGGGTGAAACATAGATTGACGATGGCTTTAGAGGGGCCTTCCTTTTATAGCCCGGGAAGGTAGTCTGGTCGGCATGTCCAACCATATTATGAACCTTCCCTAGTCGGCCAGGGAATATTCCCTTTACCGTCGAGCCAGGGGTACTGCTCGTGAATCCCCGTTAGGGGGGCCGCTAGCCCACCTAAGACCCCCCAGCTACTAGGGGCCGCTTTCGCCACCCCCAAACCCCAAAATAGGGATCCCTGATAACTCCCACACCCCGCAACTCGATGCATTTTGACTCAAATTGCTACCAGCACAACTACTCTATCTAACCTAAAGACTAGATCCACAAAGGTCATCTTTTTGTTATCCGATCGCATAGACCTCATCTGACATACAAGTCAGGACCCACCCAATGTCTGTGCTCACACATGGCTTCTCCTCATAATGGGGGCCTTACAACTTTGAGCACCATGGATCATTGGTGGCACCTTATGAGGCTGGGGCATTGAGCATATCTAACACCCCCCCTCAATATCCACCCGAAGTGAATTACATTTTGCCCAATGCTGAGTCTCTAAAGATGAATTCGAAGGAGATCCTTTGTAAGAGCTTTGGTAAAGTTATCTATTCAATTTTCCTTCATTGGATAGTAGACCAGCTCTACTATCCTATCCTCAATCAAGTCACGCACATAGTGATACTGGATCTTAATGCGTGTGGTGTGTGCATGAAAAACTAGATTCTTAGCAATGATGATGAGACTGTGATTGTCACATCTTAGCATTGTTGAATCTTCATTCTGTACTCACATATGCCATAGAATCCTCCTTAACCATAATGCTTCACATGCAAAAAAGCGAGCTGCCTTGTACTCTACTTTGGTAAAAGACAATGCTACAGTTGGTTGCTTCTTACTAATCCAAGAGAAATTTCCTAAATCTAAAGAGAGACAATATCCAGAAACTGATTTCTTGAAATCACTATCACCTACCCAATCTGAGTCATAATTTCCCATAAGAGTACTTCCGGAACTATATGTGATACCATAGTCAAGAGTTCCCTTCAAGTATCTGAGCACCTGCATCCCAGCTTTCCAATGACTTTCTCTTGGTTTGTTTGAGAACCTGCTCAAAACACCAACAACAAAACTGATATCTGGCCTGGTGGTACACAAGTAGATGAGGCTATCAATCAACCTCCTGTACCTCCCAATATCTACTAGTACTGGTGTATCCTCAATGAATAACTTCACATTGACCTCCATAGATGTAGCTACCTCCTTACACTCCGTCATGCCAAATGCTTTTAAAATCTCCCATACATATTTTTTTTTAGAGTTAAAGATTTTGCCAGGCACTTTCTAGACTTCATTCCCCAAACAATAGTGCAACAAGCCCAAGTTTGTCATTTCAAACTCAGAGCTCAAAGCCTTTGAAGTCTGATGGATCATATCTTTATAGTCACTTGTAATAACTTCACATTGACCTCCATAGGTGTAGCTATCTCCTTACACTCGATCATGCCAAATACTTTTAAGATCTCCCATGCATATTCCTTTTGAGAGATGAAGATTTTACTAGACATATCCCACACTTTAATCCCCAAATAATAGTACAACAAGCCCAAGTCTATCATTTCAAACTCAAAGCTCAAAGCCTTTCAAGTCTGATGGATCATATCTTTACACTCACCTGTAATAAGAAGGTCATCCACATATAGGATAATCACTACAAATTTTTCACTATTCCTGTAAACATACAAGTTAGCATCTGAGGCACATCTTTTTAACTTCAAACCTAGAAAGAATTTATCTATCCGTTGGTACCATGTTCTAGGGGCTTGTTTCAGCCCATACAATGCCTTCTTCAGCTTACAACCTTTGTTCTTAGAATGAGGAGCCTCAAACCCTTGTGGCTAAGCCACGTACACCTCCTCTTTGAGGTCACCATTTAAGAATGCTAATTTAATATCCATTTGATAAACTAGCCACTTCTTATGAGCAGCCATTGCAAAAACTGTGAAAATAGTAGTCATTTTAGCAGTTGAAGCAAATGATTCTTGAAAATCAAATCCTTCAATCTATGAAAATCCATGTGCAACTAATCTAGATTTATACTTTTCTAAGCTGCCATCAACTTTGTACTTTACCTTCCAAATCCACTTGGTGCCAATAATCTTCCTCTTTTCTGGCCGATCCACTAACTCCCAAGTATCATTTTTCATTATGTCGTCACACTCAACTTGCATAGCTACTCTCCATGTTGAATCAGCAAGTGCTTATTTCAAGTCTGCTAGCTCCTTTACTTTTCTCATAATATCAGCCACCATCAAGGCCATATTAACTATGTGAGCAAAAGCTTTTCTTTGCTCCTCTATTCTCAGAGACCTTCTTGGTCTATCTACTTTTTCTTCAACTGTAATAGGCATAGAATTACTATGATCATAGAGTTGCTTCACCCATCGTGGCAATGGCTTTTCCAGTGTTGTGATTGTTGCATGTTGGTAAACTTTGTCATCATCATCCGAAGACAATGCTTCCTCCTCCTTGAGAGTAGACAGCTCTTGGGATAGGTTCATAGTGGACTACTTCTTCACCGGATGATAAAGTGCAAGAACTTATATTCTCCTCCTCCGCAGTATGCGGTTGCTCCTTGAACACCACATCACGGCTCACTATGATCTTTGCCTCTTGGTCATACAATTTGTAAGCATTTTGCTCATCACTATAACCCAAGAATATATATTTTGTGCTTTTTGGATTTAACTTGTTTCTCTTATTCTTTGGAACATGTGCATAACATTCACAACCAAAGTTCTAAAATGTGAGACAAATGGTTTCTTACCACAATAGGCTTCATGAGAAGTTTTTTCCTTAAGAGCCTTTGTGTAATTCCAATTAAGAATGTAGACTATAGTATTAACAGCTTCTACCCAAAACTGGTTAGGCAATCCCTTGCCCTTAAGTATGCACCTTGCCATTTCCACAATGATGCGATTTTGGAGTTTAACAACGCCATTCTGCTGAGGTGAATGAGGAATTGTCAATTGATGCTTAATCCCTTTGCTCTTGCAAAAGTCTTCAAACTCGTTTGAGTTGAACTCACCACCACCATCTGTTCTAAACTTCTTCACACTTTGCCTTGTTTCATTCTTAACAAGCTTTAGACATTCTTTAAACTTACCAAAAGCTTGAGTCTTATCATGAAGAAAGTACACCCACATCTTCCTACTGCAATCATCGACAATCAATATACAATAAGAAGATCCTCCCAAGGCTTTTGTAGGCATTTTACCACACAAGTCAGCATACACCAACTCTAGAGGAGCCTTTGCTCTATTCTGACTTTCTTATGGAAATGCATTTCTCTATTGCTTGTCCATCATACAAGTTCACATGGTTTCTTTGTTTTAGTAACTCCGTATAGGTGAACAACCATACCTTACTTATGTATCTCCTTCAACACTGCAAAACCAATGTGACCAAATCTTTCATGCCAAAGTTTACTTGTGCCCACACCAGTGGTGGTTGTAAGAGCACTTAGCTCATACATATTGTTCCTCTTTTCTTCTTTGGCAATAACTTTTCCAATACTGTCGATAATTTCTGCACCTATGTTAGTAAATCTCACCTCATGGCTGTAAGAGCACTTAGCTCATACAGGTTGTTCCTCCTTTCTTCTTTGCAGATAACTTTGCCAACATTGTCGACAATTTCTGCACCTATCTTAGTGAATCTCACCTCATGGCCTGGATCAATTATAGAAGCAACAAAAAGCAGATTTCTATTCATCTCTAGAACATACAACACATTTAAAAGATTCTTGAGTTCACCATTTGCAGTAACAAAGGAAATAGTACTTGCGCCCTCATCAGGGAATTTAGCATTATTCCCAACCGTCACAATGATGAATTCTTGTAGAGGCTTCATAGAACTATATAAACATTTCTTCTTCATCATATGACAAGAGACGCCGCTATCCAATACCCATGAGTTAGTGTTAGATATTTCTTACACCGAGGAACACACTTTCTCAATGGTCACCATGAATAACTCCAACTCTGCTTTCAACTATATTGGTTGTCTCCTTTCCTTTAGTCTTGACGGTGCCATTCTTTTCATCTACCTTCTTGACAAGGCAATCTGCAATTGGATTTCTTGCAGTAGATACACTCTCCTTGAAACTTTTTCTTACCACCCTCTTCTTTTTGTCACTGTTCGTAGAGGAACCACCTTTGCCTTTCGCATTGGCAGAGAATGCAGCATCTCCACTACTGCTACCTTCTCGGGCTTTAAGCCTCAACTCCTCCATTAGTAGTGCACAAAATTCCTCAAACGTCAAAGCTCGGGATCTTCTGAGTGTTTAGGGCAGTTACCAAACAATCCATTAAACTTTGATACACAAATCCAAAGACACCTCCGAGCTAGCTCCTCACTAGTCTTTTGTATCTCAACACTAGCTATCTGATCACGCAAATTCTTGATCCAAGTAATGAATGCCTTAGCTATCTCTCCTTCAACAAACTTCTCTACTACTAGTTGATTCTCCAAGTTTTGAATCATTGTTTGACTTTGCGCTTTGTACTAACTCCTCAGTATGTTCCAAGCCTCTGATACCTTGGCTATATGCTAAATCAAGGTCAAAACACTGTCATAACAGCTTGTAACTAAGGCGCATAGTGCATCTACGTTCCTTTGTTTCCAAGCTCGTAGAATATCTGCATTTAAAGGAATTATAATAGTCGAATTTGATGGGTCGGGGGTGGGTTGTCGTTTTGGATCAGTCTCCAACACCATCTCCAAAAGCTCATAAAAATCAAGGATAGTTATGATTTTAAACTTGCACAAAGTATAGTTTGTACCATCTAACTTGCCTTCGTTGAAGGTTAATGGACGTTTGAATTGTCAGTACAGTAATACCACCACTTGATATGCCAGCATTGCTACTTGATGCAATAGACGATATTTCTTCTCTTCGTTGTTAAAGCCCTTGCCTCTCGCATACTCTTCACTCCTCAAAGCCTCCTAGGCTCTAATACCATGTAGAAATTGCACGGCACAGCGGACAGAATCTAAGCAAGGAGTAGAGAACACACAATAAATATGAGAAAAACAAAGACTGCTTTAATTTCAAACGGACTAATACAAAGATGGTTCTGTCTACCCGTACACTTCCACTATGACGCTTAGATGGCGATCCAAACACATGATAGGCGAAGAGCTTAGGGTAGCTGGAAGAACTCTGACTAGGTAAAAGATAGATTGATGATAGCCTGTCTTCCTTTTATAGCCCGAGAAGATAGTCAGCTCGGCATATCCAACTATATTATGGACCTTCCCCAGTCCACCAACGAATATTCCATGGAATATTCTCTTTACCATCGGGCTAAGGGCGTTGCTCTTGAACCCCTATCAATGGGCTACTAGCCCACCTGAGACCCCCCAACCAAAGGCCGCTTTCGCGGCTCCCAACCCCAAAATACGGGTCCCTGATAACTCCTATACCCCGCAACTCAATGCATTGTGACTCGAGTTGCTACCAGCACAACTACTCTATCTAACCCAAAGGCTAGATCCACAAAGGTCACCTTTTTGTTATCCGGTCACATAGACCTCATCTGACATACAAGTCAGGACCCACCCAATGTCCATGCTCACACATGGCTTCTCCTTATAATGGGGGCCTTAAAACTTTGAGCACCATAGATCATTGGTGGCACTTTATGAGGGTGGGGCATTGAGCATATCTAACATGATGATGGCTGATGAAGAAGAGATGTTGACAATGATACTAGCAGCCTGGCAATGGTGCAGAGAGACAAGAAACACATGCAGCAGATGAGTGTGGCAGCCTCCAACAGTAGGAGAGCAGTCCAATGAAGAGAAAATGATGAAGATGATGATAAAAGAGGAGAGCTGGCACTCAAAGAGTGGGCAAGGGGATGAAAGTGGAAATGCACACCAAGCCGCTTGCCAAGCTCTTAATTGTACTGGTCACAAGCATCTAGACCAGCTCGAAAGACAAGTAAAGAATCTACTAGAGGTAGAAAAAGGAAAACAATCCAAGTTAGCCATTCTACCTTAGGTGACTTCATCATTTTGGTATGTATATTTTATGAGTCTCTTGCACCTCAAACAAGCTATAACTGAAGAAAATTTTGCACTCAATGACCTGCTTCCATGCTTTCATGAGCAGAGTCATTGGCAAGATCATTGACACTTAATGCTTGTATTTTTTGCATTGCCAGTTTCTGGTGATGGTGTTATATACAATGCCCCAAAGACCTTCGACTATGTGATGAGCCAGCCCCATTATGGAAATTTAGATGTTGGTACTATTTTTCTCAATAGATGTATAAAGAGCAGTTGATCATTGGCAATGGATTGCCAATGAGGCAGTGGCTATACACGTACAATTGAGGAATCTACAAATTTGGGAGTATTCTTTGGCTTGGTATTGTTCACATGGAACCAAGCAAGGTAAAGGCGATCCTTAAGTGCCCTCTTTGACAAGGCCACAGAAAGCTTTTTGTTAGGCTTCACATTGCTCTATAATATCCTTGTGAGTATCGGACGAACCCCCTAGTGGCTTAACTCAGGAGTGACTCTTCCTTCATAGTTTCTAGGAAACATGTTTCATAAGGTTAGGAAACGCGATTCATAAGATTAGAAAACTTGTTCTGTAATGTATGAAATGCCTATTTTAAACTTTCAAAAAAGATCCCTAGACTAAAAAACTGTGTTTGAACATCTGTGATCAATATTTCACCGTAGAATCATCTGACGCACTGACATGGATTATCATTACTGATTCACATTTATTGCAGAGATTTTGTTTGAAGAAAGTACAATAAACAACTGCTGAAACAAAATCCCTGCAAGTAATGGACAACAAGACAAATAACAAATGCTTAACTTCTTCATGTACTTTCTTCCCCTTTGTACTAAGCATATGCTGTTTTCAGTAAGGAGCCAACCTTGTGCATTGTATTTAAATCCATCCATAAAGAATGGCATGCATACAATGATCCTACATGTTATCCCTAAACAGAACTGGCTTGTGTTTTTTTGGCAGACTAAATTAGATACAGATACTAGGTCATATACCAAGGTCATTACTAGAGAGTTGATTTCCATCTCTGAAGTTTCTTGACCAGGTTTTACTGAAGATCGTCAAGATGTTTAAGGGCAAGTGTCTCTACTCAAACTTCTGCGTCACAATTTTGTGGAACTACATGTAATGCAATGAAGATATTTAAAAAATCATTAGTTCATTAATAGTTGATAGAAACATCCCAAATAAATTGCAAACAAGCAAAGTCTCAAAGTAAAGACACATGCATAACAGGAATGCAGTAAGGTCATATATGGAAACAGAAGTATACGCAGACACAAGTACAGACATGTAGGATCAGGCCAGTTTGATAGAATGAAGGATACCTGTACCGTGCACTGAACCAGAGATTCTCCTCCACTGTCAGATCTCCATGAACTATATCATCTTGTGGTACAAATCCAATAATCTTCCTATAACACTTAATAGGGTCTGGCCTCCCATTGATTAAGACTGAACCAGTAGTGGTACTGCTATGAGCCTTGCCTGCCAAAGCATTTAAAAATGTGGTCTTACCAGCACCTGATGGTCCCATTACAGCTGTCACACGTCCTGGTGATAATTTCCCCGTCACATTGCAAAGAATTTTTTTGCCACTTCCTTTAAGATAAAGAGAAAGATCTGTGAAGGTTATTTCTATCTTCATACGCTTGTGAATTCCTCCCTGATTTAGGCTTGTTTGAATAAGCACATCACTCCAATCCATGCGTTTATTTTGTATGGCTTTCTCTCGCTCTATTTGGCCATATGCATATCTTAGAATTTGGGTAGTGGTTTTAGGGAATTTAGGTTTGCTGGTAGTAGACGCCTGGCCATTTAAGCCTTGAATTTGCACAGGGGGCACTTCAATGGGCTGATACAGATCTTCCTCAACAGGCCGGTCACGGTAGTAAGGTTCGCTTCTTCTCTCAGTCAAAGGTTCAGTTCTTCCATTATATGAGGAGTCTTCATGAATGGTACCAAATGTTGAAAAGGACTCATTGGAGCGTGGAACATTGGAAGGTGCCAAAACTTGCATTTCCTCATACCTCCTTGATTGTCGTCTAGAGAAGGAACGACTAAGCCTCTTTGCTGCATCCACTGCAAACCTCCAGTGCTCAAGAGCATTAAAGTGCTCCCTCACTTGCCGTGCTGCTCTCTCTCGGGTCTTCATTTTGCGCTTCTCCCGGATATGCATAACTTGATCCGAGCAGTTATACACAAGTAGCAAAATGGTAGCCAATCCCACCTGCACATGAGAAATCGTGTCATGAGCCATGAGAAAAAAAGTATTAAGCACACACTAGTAGAAGGTTCAGCAGGATTCCTACAAACAGCTCCAAGATAAAAAATGCTTGGAGAATTGGTGGGAGATTCATCCACACAGTAATACGTGCACCTCTCACCAAAACCCCAACATTTTCCTGCTTGAAGTGTAGGCCATTGGATCCCCTAGAAACATCCCACCATCTAGTAAGGCTTTAAGACAAATCACTTCTGAATGTCACCAACAAGCATTATTAGGCAAAAGCACAACACAAAAAATGCAATATATCCACTAATTTACAAACAGATAATAGAAGGATTGAGTGTAGCAGTACAATTATCATGAGGCCATATGTCTGGATATGCTGAGTTGTTGCTTGGGAATCGCATGATGTCAACTGAAAACACTCTGCAGAAACCAAAGAACTTGATTTTCACTACATCCCTCCATGGTATTTTAATTATTTGATTCCAAGATTTGACAAGCTCAAACTGAAGCAATGGCTTACTGCTTTCTGTTGTTGATCCTTGCCTACAAAAATATCTGTTAAGAATACAGAATCAGCATTAGAGATCATCTGCAGAAGGTTACTGAGGACAATAATGCAGAGTGACAGCACAGTATCTTGAAAGATTACCCCTTGTCACAATGATGAACATCACTTGTAGAAGGACAAAAAGAACCTGCTGGACAAAAGGTCCCATTGGAATTGTCAAGATCTGCCCAAAGGTTTGCCCCACCACATGTGTAGTTCATACCTGGGGTTACCTGGTAATTGTATCTGCAATAACAAAAAAAGATATCATTAAGTCACAAAGATGATTTGTCAAGCCACATACCTGCAAGTCCCCCTCGTGGATCCAAAATGTATCGTTGAGAAAAACCTTTTGGGTATTCCATGAAGGAAAGACAATACAAGTTCAAAAGAAATGACATGAAGCAAAGATGTCCCAACTTTCTCTAATAACCACAAACAAGTATGGGCTTTCCTTTAGAAATGCCATCATTGCATGAGTTGGTGAAAGCATTCAAAACACACAATGCATACTTGAGTGTGTGTAGGGTTTAGGGTGGGGTAGGAGGATATTAGCCGAAAGAGTGGGCAATGGCCACACTAGCATTGCTCCTCTAGGTAGATAGCAAAAAGCTGAATGGACAATGGAGCTTAATTGCATAGCAATCCTTGTCCTCAATGACCCTACAATGAAGGAGGTGTGAGGAAATCAAATTTTTATTCTATGAGCTATACAAGCTTTAATACCATGTGAGGACTCGTGATATGCTAGGGTTCTCAAAGAAAACAGTGTATGAACACAACTAACACAATGAATTCAAATGAAACACAAATGAAGAAGGAGATGAAAGAAGAATGCTGAATGTAATCTCAATTAACAAACCAAGTATAAGAGGTGTGATATGGTGGATGCTCAAGGAGTGGAGGGCTGTCCAACAGCCATCATCTCTCATGGAACGGGCTAAGGGAGAATGTCATCCTCCAGATCCCAACTGCAGCAAAACACTTGTGATTGATGCTCAATGATACAGAATCTGATGTGAAATGAGTAGACCAGCATCGCAGCAGTTGGAGAAGACCAAATTCTAGCTGTGCTGAAGAGGATGAAGGATGTTGAGGCCAAACAGAGCAATGTGAAGATGTTTGGCTGCAAAGCAATGAAAGTGGACAGCAGAACTACAGCACAAGTGAGGCTAGAAGCTGAAAATGCAGCAGTCTGGGTGGCTGGAACAGCAATGTAGCATAGGTACACTCCTGCAGAGAAGCCTAAAGAACATCCATCCTTAATGCTAGAAAGAATAACCCAGATAGAACCACCACAAATATTCTTATCTCCGAAATTTGTGAAAGGTGAACGCCAACAAATACATGGCAAGAATACCCTCTCGATACTCCAAGATACCACATCCTGTGACAACACTTGTCAAAGCAATTGAGATAATCAAAACACCATCAGCAAAATGTCCCAACAAAGCCTTTGATTGAAACAGCAATAGCTCCTTAAACACTAGAAAACCACCAATTCATAAACTACTGGCGGGAAATGCAAAACAAAGCTTTGCTGGGGTCCATTCTAGATAGACACATGTAACCCTTGACAAAGCGGACAAGGAGATCTACCTTATAGGCACGCACCTAGTTCTATAGTTCTATTGATCCTCTACCATAGCTGCCACTGCCAACTCCTACTTGTTTCCGTCACTAAGGGCTAGGCAGTGGGCATGACATTGAAGAGCAATCCACAGCCCACATACCTGACAGAGATCAAGCTCTACATCAATGATCTGACACACATTCTTAATTCTGTGAGCCATATGACGACCACCCAAGAAAAAATTCACAGAGTGTTCTCTCAAATTGAGGTAGCTCTAGGACCCATGAAACCATGATGAGCCCACAATCATGGATTCAGATACTGAACCTTGAACTGTCCCTAAAATTGTGTGGTGCTATTCTATGCTGCCGAGTCACTATCACCCCTTTGACCATCAAACCTCCAAACCCTTGCCAGTCTGCTTCTGTTGAGAGGGCACTCGAGATGATGGTGAGCAATAGCTCCTTAAACACTAGAAAACCACCAATTCATAAACTACTGGCGGGAAATGCAAAACAAAGCTTTGCTGGGGTTCATTCTAGATAGACACATGTAACCCTTGACAAAGTGGACAAGGAGATCTACCTTATAGGCACGCACCTAGTTCTATAGTTCTATTGATCCTCTACCATAGCTGCCACTGCCAACTCCTACTTGTTTCCGTCACTAAGGGCTAGGCAGTGGGCATGACATTGAAGAGCAATCCACAGCCCACATACCTGACAGAGATCAAGCTCTACATCAATGATCTGACACACATTCTTAATTCTGTGAGCCATATGACGACCAACCAAGAAAAAATTCACAGGGTGTTCTCTCAAATTGAGGTAGCTCTAGGACCCATGAAACCATGATGAGGCCACAATCATGGATTCAGATACTGAACGTTGAACTGTCCCTAAAATTGTGTGGTGCTATTCTATGCTGCCGAGTCACTATCACCCCTTTGACCATCAAACCTCCAAACCCTTGCCAGTCTGCTTCTGTTGAGAGGGCACTCGAGATGATGGTGAGCATCTAGCTTGCATACGACACCTGTGTTATTTGGTTGCAGCTTCGTGTGCTCCTCTTTGACATCATATGAGACCCTTCCCCACTGGGCTCTGGGCCTCCCTTGACAACTCTTCTGACTAATGCTGCCACCCTCCCCCCACCGCTCCGCACTTCTCAAGGTCATTCTCAACTTCACACACTCCACTGTGCCCCACATTTGCATAAATGAAATCAAACAAACTATGCACAAATGTGACCATTACACTTATGTTAATCAATAAGAAAAAATAAATGATGTAGAAATTGGTAAAGCAAGTGAAGAGAAGTCCACTCTTCATTGTCCTTCCACTTGAAAGATTCCCACTACTTCCTCTTCTTGTAGTCAGGAGGAATAAGATGCTGCAGTATGGCTCAGCACATCTTAGCCCCATGTATAGATGTTCTGTGGGATATTCGTTACATCCTTGGACATCCAGATGGGTGCTAGAAGCAATGGTCACAGTGGTCATAAAGTGACCAATCCTACTAGCTCCCGTCCAGATGTCCAAGGACGTAACAATACTTAATCTGTACAGCCTAACACAACAGACGTTTGTGTGATCAGTATGCATAAATATATGCTGATGGCATGCAAAGATTAGGCCCTACTCAGTCTGTATTAAAGATGCCTTGACTATTATTTAGATGTTATCCCACAAAATAGCTTCAAGCATGCCACTTCTCCTCTACTTTCTTGGATAATTTGCCTAGTGAATGACATAAGTAATCTTGCCAAATTATGTACTCAATTGTTGTCACATAAGGTTCAAGCCTTCAAAAGCTTCAAAGAAATCACTTAACACTTAAACCTGGAATCTACACCAATAAAATGAGCACATACGGAGAACATAGGCCTGCTTGAGGAGTAGCTTTTCGACATTGTGCTCCTAAAGGGCAAGCTGCAAATTCCAACAGATGTAAACAGTTTAACTGAATATTGTCAGAGGCGTAGTGCAAATAAATGTGCTCACATATGACTTTGAAAACCTGACACGACATCCAAGACATGCTTATTTCTCAAGAGACTTACGAATCATGCATGATAATCCTCGAGGACAAAAGAAACCGTCACAGCAAGGGGCAGCAATGTCGTTGCGCACAGGTATTAGACTAGTATTCTGATAAAGATCACTCATCTGGGGGGTGCTAACTTGCAAAGCCCTAGACCAACCATGCTCACAACCTTGACTCCAGTGGGTCTGGTTGCAATTGATATTTGACAAAGGTGAAGCTGCTGTTCCAGTTTGAGTACTGTGAATGAGATCTACCAATGAATCTATATAAGCTTTGATTTCACCCCCACTGCACATACGGTCCAAAATGGCCCCTGCAAGTCGTTCAAAAGAAATACTGCCATTAGCATTAATCACAACTGATATTCTTCAAATGCTTTCTAAGCTTCTTAATTACACATGAGATTCGGATGCTGCAACAGTTTAACATTCTACAGACATTGCATGCATCACAGTTCTGGCCTCTTAATGTGCACTCCGTTTTTCATGTAGATAAATATGCACTTTCCCTGAAGCTTCTTTTGTGCGCTGTGTTCTTTAACCATGCCACATTCAAAAGAGGGAGGATCCAGTCAGTCGGTCAGGCATCATCTCATCAAAACTAAGACTTCCATCGTTGTGTGTATTAGCTCATTTCATCTTGCCACAGACAAGATGAAGTTTCGTCAACTCCCCTCTCCTACAATTTCCTACTACTTTCTTTGTCCAAGTGTTATGCCCTTCTTCCAGGATCTTATGTGGATCCACCAAGCAGAGAGAGAAAAGTATATGAACTTCCAGACTATGTCACTTGAAACTTGTGCATTCCCACCCTTACTACCATCAATGGACTACCCACATTTCCAGCATTAACAATGGCACCTAATGAATCACCCTCTGAAGTCGTTCATAGAAGTTTCACTGATAGATTGTAGTTAAAGGAACCCTGGAAGCAAAGCAGGAAATGAGAACTGACCATTTGTATCTATTGCGCATACACTCAAGAAGCTGAGATCTGAACTGAAATCGAAAGCGGCATTTCTTTCCCGGACCCTGAGAACGTCCAAATTAATCTTGTCAAAGAGACACTCATGCAGAAAGTTGCAGATTTTTGATTCACCTGCTGAATATGTGTATGATTACTTCATGTGAATGATGAGCTAAAGAGATGTGCTTACGGATCGTGCACACAAAATCTGAACAGGCCAGCAAATCTCTGTGTGTAGTCATCCAAAGTGAATTGAATGCTCTGGTACAGTGCTCTTTCACATGATTGCCGATCCTCGTTGCTTGTAAACAAATTGTTGCATGCAGGAGGTAGCGAAGACACACTCGGGGAGGGCTGAGCCCCTGTGAGGACGAAGAAAGCACCTAAAATGAGGAGAAGCAACCTCATATTGACCACGGAATACGAAATTGCTGCAGGCTTGCCTGCATCCTGTATCATCTGGATAGTACGGCGTCTTCTGCCTCTCCTCCTTATTCAGATAGTGATCACAGTGATCGGAATCTAATCTTCCGATTGATAGATGAGATGTTTTGAGTGTACCTACGTCTGTTTGTAACAGACACTCAAGCTTTGCAGGGTCCCGAGAAATAGCCCCTGTTGCTCAAGGAACCCAACAGCAAATCCTCTCAAACGAACAGTTCACTTGTATGGAAATGAGCCCAAATGCAAATTCTTACATTTGCAGTTGCCCAAAATATGAAGGTTGTTACTTGATAGGACCCAACAACGGAATCAACTGATGCGATCGGCAATCCCCTGTTTTTCACTGGTACTTGATAGGACCCAACAAGGGAATCAACTGAGCCAAAATGAGTTTTGCACCAAGCCCAATATGCAGTATGGCACAGAGAGAGAGAGAGAGAGAGAGAGGACCCAACAAGGGAATCAGCTGACCACCGATAGGCAGCCACCCAACATGTGCCCGACACCCTATTTACAATAGGAGCGACAACCTGCTATCGAATTGGAAGCCTACCGCTCATGTGCCCGTTGTGTGTGTGTGTGCGCGCGCGCGCGCTTCTTGGAAGAAGGCAAAAAACAGAGAGATCTTCCGAGAGGAGATACAGAGCCTGGTGCAAATAGGGAGTTACTCTGGGCAACTTATGTTATACTGATGTTAGCTGTCTTGGTCAAAAATTAGAGATTTTGCTTTCGACGGAACAGTACGACAATTATTAGCTCAAGGACATAGTGCCGCTGGGGAGGGAGGGGAGGGAGGGATTGTATATCTGAATGAATGAACGAATGGACGATGAAATATGAGGTGGGCAATGAATCAAAATGAATGAAATGTGACGGAGCGGGGACGCGCTTTGGAATTGTGCACACATGTAAAGGCTAATCTGAGGCTTGTGTAGGAGGAGAAGAAGCACCGAGTCGAGAGAGAGAGAGAGAGAGAAGGGGGGGAAGTTGACCATTTCATCTGTCGCATTCGTGAAAGACATATCTCCTCTCGAGAGAGACTATTTCTTCTGAAATATGAACATTGAAGAGAGAGAGAGAGAGAGAGCATTTCCTCTGAATTTCTGATGAACATTGGAGAGAGAGAGAGAGAGAGAGAGGGCTGTAAAATCTTATTTCGAATTTACGAATTGCCATTTTCCTCTCTCCTCATGAATCAGTCAATTCTATACGCCGGTAGAGTGAGAGCACTGAGCAGTGAATATTCCCATCATACCGCGTAAAAGTCCCATTTCACATAAGCAAAAAAAGGCGGGTATTTTCGTCTCTCCTGATGACCAATGAATCTTTCAACTGCCGGTGTCAATATCCTATTTTCGAAATTCGGATAAATAAAAATATGGGTATTTTTAAAACCTGTCTTCCTCTCCCGATGATCATCAGAATCAGAAATTTTTTTAAGCGAGAGAGGGAGAGCGAGATACCATTCCCCACGAAACGTTCAAAATGTTCATATGAGGTCAATAGGTGGAGATAAACACAAAAGCATGTGCTATTGGGCACTAATGGCGATGAATATTTTGATGAATATTTTAATGGTCAATAGGTGGAGATAAACACAAAAGCATGTGCTACTGGGCACTAATGGCGATGAATATTTTAATGGGCAAGAAGAGTTTTAGTCACTCCACAATTCCTAAAGCTAGAAGCTTACAAGCCTCTCTAGATCACAAAGATGTGACTTTCAAAAGCTCACCTATGAACAGTAAAGTAAGAGGCACACCATGCGTAGGCCTTTCACTTGACTTGGCATTGTTGTTGCTTTGTAAGAAATACGAACACACACAAGTCTTTTTTTTCGCATCAAAGGTAGGATTGACCAACAACAACCCATCTTCCTCAAGCTCACACTATCGTTCCGCTTTTCTTGTACAAGCAACAAGCAGAATAGCCCACTTGACCCCCACGTGATAGTCAAGTGGGCTAAGCGCTCCCAGGTCACTCCAAAAATAGACTAGGATCCTAGACTGTGCCAAGTCTCGCAACTCTTGGGGTCAAGTCTAAGAGGTGTGACCACACAAGGTGTGTCATGACTCGAGACCACGCCCAAGTCTTAAGACTCAAGCATAGCCTGCCCTAAATCTATATGGCAGTACCTTTTAGGTAAGCTCCTTAGGGTCGTGCCACACATAGAGTCTATACTTCACCTTCGAAGTAAAGGTGATTATAATTTTAGTAAGTAAGAAGGAAAAAGGGAATGCCACACCATGTAGACTCAACTTATTCGACATCAAGAAGGTCTGGCAAGTGTATGCATGACCCTACTCTACTCTTAATCTCTCGCTAACAAATGGAAAATCCATTGTTAAGGAGAGGTTAACGATGTGATGTCTAGTGTCTCTCTAACTCTCTCTCATGTCAAATTGTGATTAGAGAAACAATGATAGTTTTTAGGTGGATTTATTCAACCTCGTCTACCCATATCTAATGAGCACCAAATGGTCATGCACGAGAAAAACTTGGACTCATGATTGTCACGAGCAATAACTATGCGTACTACATGTGCATAGTCTATCAAGTGTATTGCACAACATGGCAAACTTGGACTCATGATTGTCACGAGCAATAACTATGCGTACTACATGTACATAGTCTATCAAGTGTATTGCACAACATGGCAAAGTTTGTGGATTTTTTAGCATGAAATTAGAAGTTGTGTTTTACATCTATAAATGCTCCAAACAATGAAAAGTTTGAAAACCAAACCACAATTTGCTATGTGAAGGTGTGTAGAGGAAAGCATTAATTGAGTTTACAGTCTATGTGTAAAGACCACTTAATGTTCAACAAAATTTGAAAGTTTGCAATTGACCCTCACAGTTAAAGTGTTGGGGGCAATTTTTAAGTAAATATATTCTCTCCAAACAAGAGTCTCTTTTTGCAAGGTCAATATCTCCTCTGCCCTTGTGGGGGAAAAGGCAAAAATATATGCGAATGTTGTTGCAACCTCCAAATTCAAGTGTTGGTTGCGACATTTGGGTGCTCATTGGGATTCAAGGTAGAGCAATTACATACAAAGAAGAGAGAATCAAAGAGATAGAGAGTAGACACGTGTGTATGAATGCATACTTTGATTAATACAAGAGTATGAAAGGTGTAATCCCTAAGGTACATGTCCTATACCCAAAGTGAGTGGAAAAATCCCTCTTATGCAAGAGGATAAGCATCGATTGATACAATGTATCAACACCAACACGACTCAAAGAAATACAAAGTCTTTAATAAACCCCACCCCCCCCCCCCCCAAGCCTGATTTGAATGACATGAATGTGATTAGAGATCTAGTTGATCAATCCTCAAATGATCATAGGGTAAGGGGAGCAGTATACTAGCACGCAACTTCCCCTTCCTCTTGTGATCCCTCACATCAAAATTGCTACCTTTCTCATCATCATGCCCATGATCACTCTTGGGGAGCATGCACATTAAATATTAGATTCAAGAAATTGGAATTAATGTGAAATTCATGTGGCTAATGTATGTGCACCATGTCAGTAGAACCGGCCATAACTGAGTATGATGAGAATGAGATTTCTGAGGAACCATGCTGCCATATCAAGGATATCATCAAATGAGTGGGCACCATAAATTAGCACCACATTAGCATAGGTGGGGACTTCTAAGAGCCATTTGATGTGGATGTGGGCGACCAATGGATACAGAATTCCGAAATCCGATGGTGAAGTGGGAACAAGCAAATCTGGTGTGATAAAAAATAGACATTGGAGGCCATCAACATGATAATGGTGTAGTTGGAATCTGTTGATAGGCTTCAACAGTAGCTTGCCTTGTAAATCTGTCAAATAGAATGCATTAGTGTTGGAATCATGAAAGACCCAAAAAGGACTACTCCATCGGAATTTAAGCTTGTTGGGAAGTTTTTCCATTCAGGTCTTAAAGTTCAAGACGAGTTGGCCCTTCTTGAACAGTGGTTTCTTGGATAGCTAGTCAACTTAGTGTTTCTATCAAGCTTAGACCTCAGACAAAATATACATGCTACGGATTCCATCTTCTCTAGAATGAGTCAGTTTTTCACCATGAGTCAAAAACTCAGTACTACAAATTCTAGGGGGGTAATGGTTTCCAAGCCGAATGCTAGTTTGTACAGGGTCATGCTAGTGTGGCGACTTTGAAGGATGTCCGAAAAGTCCATAGTGCTGCGAGCTCTTCATCGTCACTTAGGCCCTTGACCATGTTGATTGTTTCAGCTATAGCTAGTCAATAGTGTATGGGGCAACATTGATCAAGATGACGATTACCTTATGTTGATTTCTTCGAATAGTCAGTTTATCCTTATCCTAGTTATAACTTACTCTTGCTTGACATAACCAAGGCCTTCCCGATAGTAGGTGATAATCTTTGCCAGCAAGCTCTATATTTAAGACTACTAAGGAAATAAAAAATTGGATAGTGGCAATTTCTAGAAGTACTGACCTAATTATGCCCAAATGTCATACTCTTTGTTGATTGCCCATCCTCACTAGGAAAGGGATTGGTTCCCATTCCATTAATCCCAATTGTTGGCAAGTTGCCAATGTGATGATATTCACCCTTGATCCATTATTGAGCAAGACATTTTGGATGATCTGGTCCTTGCACTGAACGGGAATCAACAGAATGGTTGGATCAGACAGGGGGCTTGCTAGAATCTTGTGGATTGTTTCCTTTAAGGCATGGGTCATCATGGTCACTACTTCTAGTCTTGGCATTCAGGTTGAATAATCTTCAAGAGATTATCTTTGAAAGATAGGACTAGGTTTATAGTAAATCACATGGTGGAACATTGATATTGATAGGTCCCCTTCCAGTTGATGCTTCGGATGAGTCTAGAACAATTGAAATGCTTGGTATATTCCCTTCTACTATTGTGGGTTTAACCCCCTTCTTCTAGCTTCCACTACCTCTAGGATTAACATCTAGGGTTGTACTTTGCCTTTGTCCAGGGGGCCGATCCTTCGGATTCTTCTCGTGGGCTTTGCTAGAGTGGGTATCCAAAATCTAACTTGTTTGCTTGCCAAGATGAGCTTTTGGCATCTTCCCTTTTTGACCTCTAGGGCTACTACCCAGGTTCTTCTCTCCACTGGGTTGTTGTAGGTCTGCTCACGCAACTTGTTTGTTTTTCTCCTATGGTGGGTATGTTATTCTTTGTGCCAAATCCAACTGCGCTTTGAACTTTGCAAACTCTGGAGGATTGATGATTAAGTTGGGGCTTGGGTTTGTCCATGCTAGGTGGAAGTGAGTTGTTGTAGATTGTTGTAATCCCTAAATGGGTGGGATGGGATGAATAGACTATGACTGCTTGGAGTTGCCAGGCTAATTGCCGAGTTTAACCTTCAAACTCCACCTTAGGACTAAATGTTTCATGGCTGTTGATTCGTCGCCTATAGTCCATCCTACCACTTGGTGGCGAACTTTCTCCTACTTGGCCCATGAAGGGCATGTGGAGTGCAACATGGTATCCTTACAGGTCTTGCCATCTTGGGTAATCACAAGCACCTCTGGTTCAGACAATTCTTTGATCTCCATTGTATTGGCTTTTGGCATATGTGCTAGGCCTTGTGCTTGTATTTTCTGAGCATTGTATGCTTCTACATCTGGATACTTAGCTCGTTAGTGTCCATCTTGCATGCAAAAGAAGTAATGTCTAGCAAAGGGTTGGAAATTTCCTTGGCCTCTTCCACCTCTATTGCACCCACTATAGCCATCATCGGTCCTAATTGGTATACACCATGGCTAGGGTAGGAAACAAATTGGCATGGAGAGTCGTTCATTTTCTGGAGTTGTCTACTTCTGTCCCTTGCCATCCCTCGAGATGGGCCATCTAGTACATGCCATTGTATCAATAGTACTCAATGTTGTGCATGGCCATGTTGCAAATGTGGCACCATCTTTGGTTTAGGCCGCATTCAACCTACAAATGTTTGGGATTGTTACACCGTGTGTACCAAAGGTTTTTAAATGCATTCTTCTTAGTGTTTTCCACCATTTTCTTTACTTTTTCTTTCTTTTTACTCTTATGTTTCTTTCTTTTGTACTCCTACTCAGAATCAAACTCTGTATTGCTGGATTTTGCTTCCAGATCAGAACCAGAAGTCGATTTATTGCTATCATCATTTTGATGTTTTACGACAGACTTGTTGGATTTCTTCCCTTTTCTTGACTTTTCTTTCGATAAGAACTACTCTAGCCTGATATCTTTCTTATAAAACAAGTCAATGCTGTTACCATAGAGATCATTAGAAGCGAATGCTTTCTGAATAGGTTTATTGAATCCTTGAACATATAGGGTATTCGACATTTCATATTTTGTCTATGCATTCGGATCAATGTGACTATTGAGTATTGTGAA
This sequence comes from Lygodium microphyllum, assembly GCF_053477565.2. Classification (NCBI taxonomy): domain Eukaryota; kingdom Viridiplantae; phylum Streptophyta; class Polypodiopsida; order Schizaeales; family Lygodiaceae; genus Lygodium; species Lygodium microphyllum. Next base: position 73,719,967 of record NC_141157.1, on the reverse strand, counting down.
CTTGGTAGTGTATGTTTGGACTGATCTGTCACCTTGCTTTAGATGGTGGAGTCTTTCAAGTTTTTGCACATCCATTTGGTCTGGTTGGAATTGGATACGGAAGGCATCTAGGGCTTCATTCCATGATGGCCAGCCATGTTCTACCACTAGCTAGGTTGCAACCTTCTTCCGCATTGAGGATTTGAATATGGTGACTTTGTGGGCTTCATTGACTTGACTAGGGTAATTGACTTTGTATGCCACATCAAACTCTTTGATAAAAGCATATGGATCTTCATTGGAAGATTTAAAGGACTTTGGGAGGGATACTCTAGGTTGGTGTGCCATTGGGATCATAGGGAGGGGTGGAGTTGTGACTATTGATGGAACACCTATTGGTTTGAGTGAATCTAGGAAAGGATTGGCTAAGTTTAATGGTGTAATGGGTGGAAAGAAAGAAATGCTAGGTGTACTCTCCCCAGGTGTGCTCCCAGTCAGAGGAGTGGAATGCGAATGACGCTTTTGAAATTTTGGAGAAGCCTTCTATGCTTTGGATATGCCCTCACTGAGGAACAGAATAGCCTATGGTATTGTTTGGTGTTGTTTGGATGGGGACCACCATGAATGGCCTTAATGGTGGAACTACCTTAGGTGGATAGTGCAAACACATATGCATTCAGGTCATCATGCAAGAGGAACAATAATCGTGGTTGCTATGCGTAATCCCAAAGCACAGCTGCCACAAAAATGATAGCAGGCGTACTCAGATTTGACACAAACATCACTGTTAGGACTTGAATTCCACCATATATTTAGCACTATTTTATACCTTAGAATTAGTGTGCATGTAGTCTTTTGGATCAACATGTATGAAGTAGACTTTATCTTTCATATGATGTTTTACCTGAAAGTCAGGGCGCACGTCTAAAACATCAGGCAGTTGTATTGGAGTAGTTGTTGTATGATCAAGAATGAAATACAATGGGAGACATCGCCTTGAGATGGCTGCTGATGTTTTGATCCTATTGTTCTTTGGTTGTTCCCTGAGTATTAATGTTGTTCTCTTTCAAGTTATTCAACTAATGATGACTAGGGTTATAGTAAACAGTGTAATATTTGATGGACAACAGTTGTATGTTGCAGAATATATGTGCTTCATGTTTGGATATATTTCCTGAATGTTATATGGTATTAATAGCTACAAATTCTTTCAGGAAGTTTTATGCAATATTGTGGTGTTTTCAAGTAGACTAATGTGTCTTGATTGCTATGGCATTCTAAGAAGCGATAACACTTTGGCGATCCCTGCCAGTCTCAAGAAAATAATTTCTTGATTTAGGTGTAGATCTGGAATCAATTCCTAGAGATTTAGGAGACAAGAATGTTGATTGTATCAGGCACCTTTTATGGGTAGCATTTACGTCAAGCAATTACCCTTATCATTCCGACCCTATTCTTACTAGGAGCAAATTACAAGAATTAAGGGAGGCATTAGCAAGGCAACAATATCAAGAATTTTTTCTTAATGATGCAGAGGTTGTTACAGCATTAGGCAAGCTAGATGAAGAGCAGGATGTACCTGATAGTTAGGGTGGTCAAGATGTGGGTCCCTCTGGGGGTATAACAACCATTTATAATTCTCTTGCTGGTTTTGAAGAATCTTTTCCAACTCCTCCAACTCCTGAAGTTTCACCTAATGTTTTAGAAGATGAGGAACCATCATTACCATCTAAAGATCAAGAAACTCCTCCTAAGCAGGCACTCGAAAGACTGCAACATATAGTGCTTGGGAGATCAGTTTTACTGAGAGGTACAACCCTTCAATCTAAGAAGTCCTTAAAATTTAATCCATTACCACAATTGTGAAGGCCTCATAAGCCGAACATAATGAATCTAAATCAGATTGTTAACCCAAAGGTTGGAGTCTCTAAGTTTTTAGGAAAAAAAAGAATAAGAACCTGATTGTCATGTGGCCCAGTTTGAGACTAGGTGGACAGCAAGTGGATTCAACCAAATGTACGGGAAGAATCAGGTAAAAAAGCAATAGCTTGCTGCCACCTTCTAGGGAAAGGCTATGGATTGGTTTGCCAGTTATAGTATGGTAGCCTTCAATTCATATGATGCTTTAAAAACAACATTTTTAGGCAAGTTTTGTAAGGACAAAACTCCAGGAGATATTTTAAGGAAGATCAAGAAGATCAAACAAAATACTATGTTAGTGGAGGACTATTCCCAAAAATTTAGAAACCTATTGAACAGGCTGGATGTTGATGATACACCTTAAGTGGAAATGCAGATCACCTGCTTTATGAAGGACTTGAGAGGTAAGATTCAGAATCCCATTGCCAATGCTGAGATGGGTCAGAATGATACATTGGATACATTGATTAGGGTAGCTATGAGAGTGGAAAAAAGACTTGGTACCTCTAGATCTAAGAATAATAAAGATGAGGATTCTTCGGACTCAGATTCTGATGCAGATTCAGAATCAGATTTAGACACAAATAGTGATGATGAGGATAGTGATTATAGCTCAGATTCAGACGATGATTCCAGTGACTCTAATGAGAAATCAGGATCATCTAAGACCAAAAAGAAGAAAGCAAAGGATAAAGATAAGAAGAAGTTAGAGGATAGCAAGTTAGATAAAATGATAAAACAAAAGCTAAAAGATTTGGGTATTTTTGAAAGTAAGAAGAAGGAAAAGCATTGTGAGATATGTCAGAGAAAGGGCCATGAAACTAGGACTTGCTAATATAATCCTAATGTCAGGATGGCACAGTAGATGCCAATGATGCAAGCTAGACCTATTCAACTAGCTGAAGTAAATTAGATTATTCATGACACCATATCACATAGACCCTTCAGAGGACCTAGAAGAATGCAGGCTAGACAGCCTTGGGAAAATTTTTAGGCACAACAGCAAACTACCCAAACAGGAGCATGCCACTATTGTGGAGGTTAAGGACACTTTATTGGACCAAATTTTGAACTTTGGGCAAGGCATAGGACTGAGAGAGGAATGACAATAGCGATGTCCGACAATGACGGAAGACCTACAAGAGCATCTCATCAAGAACATCCACCTACCTCAGTTGCCGCTGTCCTTATAGAGTTACCTGATCAAGATGAGAAAATGCAAGTCCCTAATGGTACAGGAATTGCTAGTTGTAGGAAAATTCAGCAAGAGAAGGTTCAAGAAGAGGCAAAGGAGGTGACAGGTAACATTAATGCTGCAAGTATGCATGTTCATTGTGATTGTTCTAATTGTCTTGAAATAGAGGAATGTCAAGAGGAACCAATGGTTTTAGCAGTAACTAGAAGTCAAGCTAGTACGAAGCTTGATTGGTAGGAACAAGAGAAGATAAGGAAAAAGGCAACAAAGCACGCGAGAAAGATGCAACAACTTTTTGAAAAATGCGAAGCTGATCAAATTGATGATATAGGGGATTCAGGTCTGCAGAATCCTAAACTACTGGAGTAGTTTCTTGAATATCAAGAGTATGTTCCTGAACAACAGAATCAGTCTCCTGATGAATCAGGAGCAGTTTCCTGATAGCACAGTTGCTAAAAAATTACAACAAGGAGGCTCAGAAGAGCTATTCCGGGCTTTAGCAAAGTGTTCTTTGCATTTAATCTTGGAGCAAATTTTGGATCTAATACCGGGATTTAAGGAGAAGCTACTCCTGAAGATCAGACAGAAGCAACAAGAAGTTCTTGAAAGTATAGTAGTTTAGGATCACACAGTTCTTGATTGTCAAGCACTGATACCAACCCAACAAGAAGTGGTGGATTATCAAGTACTTACCATTCAAGTTGAGTATGTAAGTAGTAAGTATGATGATGTTCTGTTGGATGGAGGTTCAGGAGTTAACATACTTCGTGAACATACATATTTGGCAACTAAGCAAGAGGAGCTATTACCAGCCCCATTTGAAGTCCGAATGGCAGACCAAAGGAGGTTAAAGCCTTTGGGTATTCTTAGAAATCAACAAATTTGAGTAGTTGGCTTGAAGTTTAGGGTCAGTTTTGTAGTCTTGAGAATGTCAAAAATAGGGGATTCCTATACAATGCTTTCGATAAGACCATGGTTCTAGACTGGCTAAACTCAAGCAGGATTGGGGAAATGACTATGTGTGCATCCCAAGAGGACTTAAGGAGATCAAATTATCCACAGTGAATAAGGTTACTTTGAAGAGTTCCTCTAGACCTGTAGTAGCCCAAACTATTAACCTTGCAGATGAAGTGGAAGATGAGGAGGAGGAATTATTTCTTCAAGCAAATCCTTCAGTGGTTCTAGTTTTTGAAATAGATGTTGATGGTATTATACAAGAGTATTAGGAGCAGGCCACTATGGTTGGAAATGCAATCCAACAACAGAAAATTGTTCAAACTGTAGTACAAAATCAGTCAAGGTAGAATTTAGAAGGTCTTCCTGAAGATCAGGAGCAGCCTATATTTCACGACATGTCTAGAGATGAGCAGAATAAATTAGTTCAGGACCACCGTACAACTTATCCTAAAGTTTCTCAATAAGAAATGCCTAACAAACAACAAACTGGAATGGACAGTTCTGGTACATTGGATGAAGAAGGGTAGAAAGCTATCATTCAAGCTAACCTAAGATATGAGCATACAATGAGAAGATCGGCAAGAGTGGTTGAAGATGAGGTTTAGGAGGTTAACCTGAATATAGAAGGAGAGCCTAAACCCATCAAGGTCAATATTTTTGTGGAAGATAATTTCAAGCAGGATCTAATTTAGTTGTGTAGAGAGTTTCAAGATATTTTTTCTTGGGATTATATAGATATGAAAGGATTTGATCCAGTTGTGTGTCAACACAGGATAAACTTGAAAAAGGATGCTAAGCCGATTGTTCAAAAGAGGTATAGAATGAATCCTCATTATGCCAAACAAGTCAAGGAAGAAATCGACAAGCTTTTGAGAGTTGGATTTATTAAACCGGTTAATGAGGTTACTTGGCTATCTCCTATTGTTGTAGTGCCAAAGAAGAATGGGGAGATTAGAGTTTTTGTGGATTATATGAAATTAAATGTAGCTATTATCATTGATCCCTTCCCCATTCCTTTTACTGATCCTCTTCTGGATGATGTGGCAAGTCATGAGATGTATAATTTCCTAGATGGTTTTCCAGGATATAATTAGATCAGGATGCATCTGGAAGATATGGATAATATAGCTTTCATTACAAAGTGGGGAGCTTATGTTAGCACAGTTATGAACTTTGGGTTGAAAAACAAACTGCCTGAGTTTCAAGGAGCTGCTCACAAAACATTTGAACCATGTTTAACAACTTTTATGGGAGTATTCATTGATGATTTTTGTGTTTTTAGCAACAAAAGTGAACACTTAAAACACCTCAGACTATGCTTTCAGAGATGCACAATGTTTGGCATGTCATTAAGTCCTTTCAAGTCAGTGTCTGTAGCCAAAAGGGGTGTGTTGTTAGGTCATATCCTGTCTGAAGAGGGTATGCGTATAGACTCCATGAAGATTGCAGTTGTTCAGAAGGCTAAGGCTCCAAGTAATGTGCAAGAAATTATGAGATTTGTGAGGCAGATTAAGTGGCATAGCAGATACTTGAGGTACCTGATCTATTCTCCTCTTACAACTTTCATAAAGAAAGGGATGCAATTTGTGTGGAGGGAAGATCAGGAAAGAGCTTTTTGTGTTTTGAAAAAGATGTTGGTGGTGGCTCCAATTTTGCAACCTCCAACATGGGGTTTACCTTTCCATATTTTTGTTGATGCATTTGATTTGGCTATGAGAGCTATTCTTATGTAGGATAAAGTGTCGGGTTGGTATAGACCAATTTATTATGCAAGCAAGAGATCGAGTGTTGCTAAAATGAACTATTCTATCATTGAAGGAGAAACACTTGGAATGGTCTTCTCGGTGCATAAATTCAAACACTATTTATTGGGAAATCAGGTTGTTTTCGATGTGGATCATCAAGCATTGTTGTTTTTTATTAACAAGCCCCAATTGACAGGTAGATTGGCTAGATGGATACTATTGCTGCAAGAGTTTGATTTTAAGGTTATTCACACCCTCGAGAAAGAGCATGCCATTGCTCATTGTCTAAGTAGATTGCAAACTGATGAGTCTGAAGCAAGAATTTATGATCAATTACCTAATGTTGAATTTTTTGAGGTTCACGTGCTTGACCCTAATTCATATTGTGACTAGATGCTACATTTCCTGAAGTCAGGAATTATGCATGTACACCTTTCAACAGATCAAAGAAGAAGGTTGGCATTAAAGAGTAGATTATTTCATGTCATTTTGAACACATTGTATAGAAGGGGAGTTGATAATGTAGTGTGAGAAGGTGTGTTCCTAAATTCGAGCAACCAGCACTGTTGCATGAAGCTCATTTCGGATTATTAGGAGGTCATTTTTTAGGAGAGATTACATGTAGGAAAATATTGCATGCAGGTCTTTGGTGGTCTACTATGTTGAAAGATGCTCATCAATATGCCAAAGAGTGTTTGCAATGTCTGAAGGAAGGTCAACCACTTGATAGGGATAGGATGCAAGATCATCATGTATTACCACTTTAGCCATTTCAGAAATGGGAATTGACTTTGTCAGGCCCATCAAACCAACAGCTAAACGGACAGGTAATAGATACATTTTGGTTTGCACTGACTATGCTAAAAAGTGGGTAGAAGCTCGTGCATGAGCTGATTAGTGATCAGGGAAAGCATTTCTTGAATCAAGTGATCAGAGAATTGACTATCAAGCATATGATCCTGCACAAGAAATCGACTCCAAATCACCCTCAAGCTAATGATCAAGTTGAAAGTTCCAACAAGATTTTACTTTGCATCTTGAAGAAAATTGTTGAGAGTAATAGGGAAGATTGGGATACTAAACTTGATTCAGCATTGTGGGCTTTCAGGACAACATACAAAGTTGTAATAGGGCTTACACCCTTCAGACTTATCTATGGTTTAGAAGCTGTGGTTCCCACAGAATTTGTGGTACCAAGTTTGAGAATTGCTGTTATACATAAGGTGGATCCTGAAGAGTCCGTGCAGCATAGACTAGAACAACTCCTTAAATTGGAGGGGAGGATAGGGTATTGGTTGCTTACATTTCAGGTGTCACACAATAATAGAGACAAGCTTGGGTTAATAGTCATATCAAAAAGAAAAAATTTCAGGAAGGAGATTGGGTTTTAGTTTATAACTCCCGACTTGGAAAATTTCCTAGTAAATTAAAACTCAGGTATACAGGTCCCTTTGTGATTTTCAAGGATATGGGTCAGGGCACATTTTTATTACAGGACTTGTGGGGAAAAGTTTTACACCGTGCAATGAATGGATTTAGGCTGAAGAGGCTAGTACAACCCTATTATTCAAATGCTCATGTAATTCTTTCAAGTGGGACAAGAGAATCTGTTTCTGGTAGTTATGTGTGTGAATGGTCTAAATCCCATGATATTGAAGTGACATTTGGCACAAAAGAGAGTGGACTAAGTGAAAAATTGGACTTTGGCATGCATATGGAAGAGACTATGCATTATTTTTGGGCTTAATCCCTTTCACCATTCTCAACTTGGAGCCATCGTTGCCATGACGCATACCCACCGTTCTTTAGCTTGTAAGCTTTCAATATCCAAGCATGGCCAGTAGGAAGAAGACGATGATGAGCTGTATGAGGGCACTGATGATGACAAATCGGCACAGTAGGGAGACGATGAGGTTATACCAACGAATGCTACATACCTTTCGAGCCCAAGTGATGTAGGTACTCCCTTTGTGGATTCCAATTTGTATCTTAATGTTGAGGCAGAGGTGCAACAGTTATGGTTGCAATAGATAGGGTTGTATGAGTATGCCTGATTGGCCATGGGATCGATGGGCCTCGAATGTACATGCTTCATTACAAATGGATATTTTAAGGTACTCCAATGGCAAGATTTTAGATCGTGTCGAGTTGACTGCTGCAATTGTGAGCCAGGTTTTTTCTCTTTCGTATGAATGATAATCCGATTGCATATCAGTGTACTGAAGATCAAATGCATTATGCTTTTGGGGACCCTGCTGGACCCAGGAATGTGTATGTGTGCTGAAACGTGTTGATGGGGTCCGGAAATTGCAATTGTAATGGTTTATGGAGCAGTTTATGTTGTTCATTAAAACTGACAGCATTGCTAGAGACACTTATGGCATTTTGTATTATGCTGAAAATTTGGGGATGCCAAATTGGGTAGGCCGTCTTATGTATGAGAGGCTAATGGCTAACATTAAGATCTCAAAAACCAAGAAGCTCTTTCAAAAATCTTGGATGGGTTGTTTTCTAGTGGGCCTGTATGAGTATGCACAGGTGTTTTATCCCAAACTTATTGCTGAATATTTGCTAAACTTGGATGTTACATCTTTGATAGAGGATGCAGTGGAAACAAAGGTTAAAAGTGATGCTTCTCGTGATGGTAAAACTATTCATAATGTTCATGATTTTTTTGATAGTGATCTTGAGAAATAGGCTATTTATTGTGATTTGAGGCAAGTGGGGTATGATGAGGCATATGCCAAGCAGGTTGCTTTAGAATTTGTCAAGGAAGATCATAAGGATGCAGGTATTGAGAATGTACTTAACATTGGCAAACAAGCTCATAATACTTCTAAAATGGAAGGCAATCTTCATGCAAAGAAAAGGCAAAAGATTGGCAGGTTATGGCTTAGGAGTGTGCCTATGTCAGATGGGAAAAAGCATTACGTTTCTCTTGAATTTCAAAACCATTATGGTAATGTACTTGGTGATCAACATGTGGTTGAAAATGAAGGAGATATACCTTCTGTTTCAGTTTGTTCTTAGATGCATGATGGTCATATTGATAGTCTCTCTGATGCTGTGGGGGCTATGTAGAAACTCATGAATTATTTTCAGGAATATGATAACCAAAATGCTTAGATGGGTTAGTGACTTGTAGGTTCAGTTGTCTATTCAACAAAAGACAATTGAGGAGTAGTCTCAAAAGTTGTAGCAAAAGTAGTTTGAGTATGAAACATTGCAATCTGAACTTGGGGGGGGGGGGGGGATTGTAGAGATGCAGCAGTTGTTGGATAGAAACAAGATGTCTACTGCATTATTTGAGAAGTGGACTAATGAACTTAGAACTAAATGTTTGGATGAGATGCTGAATTTTATGGGAAAATATGTTGGACTTCAGATTGATTATAAATTGCTCTTGGAAAGATTTTAGCCATTAGAAGAAGTTGAAAAACAAATTTCAACAATATAGAAGTTGAGGTAGATGCTTTAGTGATATTAAAATCTGAGTTTGAGGATATTAGGAATGCATTGTTGGATGATGTCAAAATTGCATGGCAAATGGTTGCTAATAAGTTTGATGGAATGATTTCCATACCTTATCATATGCTTCAAAATGTTTTTTTTTCAGCAGATTATGAGGAGGTGGTGCATGAGAGAGATGCCTTGAGTTTGAAAGTGGCAGATTTGGAGACTAAATGCATGGATGCGAATGATAAGTTGGAGAAGGCTTTGGATGCAGAAAAAGTGATAAGTATGTGGCTTCTTTGTTGCAACACAAAGATTTTCGATCTTATGATGGTGATTTTGTTATTTAGGAAGTGATTCACGCAATTTATCAGGATTTTATTGTTATGGATCATGATACTGTTGAGGATCATGATGTTGATGCTATGGTATGTAAGATGTCTTCATGCATAGACATCATTCTTTGTACTCCTAGATCCTCTTAGCTATTAGTTTGGTTGTACTTCTTGTTCTATTTATGCCATGTTTTGAGCATTCTACTAACTCTTAGAACTAATTATGCAATTTCACAAGAGGTCTATGAGTATCCTAGAGGGGCTCTACTCATGGCAACTTAGTGTGGCTTCTCAAGGGGTGCAAGGCCTTTGGCAAGGCATAATTGTGTTCTTTGAGTAGTTCTTCATCATATCTAGTTTTCATGTTTTTAGTTAGATATCTACATGCTTGTGGGTTTGAGTCATGATTGGCCCTGTCATCCACCAGGCTATGCTAGGTTTTAGGACTTGAATTCCACCGTATATTTAGCACTATTTTATACCTTAGAATTAGTGTGCATGTAGTCTTTTGGATTAGCATGTATGAAGCAACCTTTATCTTTCATATGATGTTTCACCTGAAAGTCAGGGCGCATGTCTAAAATGTTAGGTAGTTGTATTTGAGCAGTTGTTGTATGATGAAGAATGAAATGTGATCGAAGACAATGGCTTGAGATGGCTGTTGATGTTTTGATCCTATTGTTCTTTGGTTGTTCCTTGAGTATTGATGTTGTTCTCTTTCAAGTTCTTCAACTAATGATGGCTATGGTGATAGTAAACAATGTAATATTTGATGGAAAACAATTCTATGTTGCAGAATATGATATGTGCTTCATGTTTGGATATATTTCCTAAATGTTATATGGTATCAATAACTGCAAATTTATTCAGGAAGCTTTTGCAATACTGTGGTGTTTTCAGGCAGAATAATGTGTCTTGATTGTTATGGCATTCTAAGAAGTCATAACAATCACTTTTGACATAAAGTGCCCAAGTTGCAAAGCGTTGTGTATTCATAGGATAAAGATCAAAAAAATAAATGTACTCATGACTCAATCCAATATGTATATTGCTAAAGTTGAAACCAATATAGTAATCAGGGACCAAATGGTCTTGACATAGTTCTCTAGAAAAGGGAACTAGATGACTGTAAGATATAGTGACCAAGGCAATACTACTACCGAACACAAGGACTGGGGAATAGTATAATATAAGCTCTGCTATGATAGCACCCAGGATGCCATTCAGAGAAGACTTGGCAAAAAGACTCTTGAAGGACATGGCGTTGAGCAAGAGGACTCTTTGTTGCTTAACCTCTACAATTATGCATATGCTCAAACAATGGTGATTCGCTCCCTTTTGTTATATAGGCCATTGCCTACAACAAAACATTCTCTCTGCCCATGTGCTGTGCTCGATAGCCTTTACTACATCTACACCTGCCAGCTCCTTAATGCACCACTCTGCTACTACTAGTGACTCTGGCTTAAATGCCACTAGACTGTTGCCACCTTTAACACTAGTCAACTAGTGAAGGTTAACTATGTGGTATGTTAGAAAGGCTAACTCTCCAAGCCATAAAAAGGAGAGCCTCCTAGAACCATGATTATCCATTTGCACAAGCAATCTTTAAGCTCATCTCCTTGAATTTGTCTAGATTGCTATCTAAGCTTTACTATGGAAGTGCATGGGTGGATAGAGAGCCATCATCATATCACTTATTTGCATTTAAATCAATTTGATTTCCTCTCTAATTTCTTGTGTACTCTCTATTCTTTGGTTAGATTTTGTTTGATGCATTATTATAATTTCAATGGCATAAAGAAAGATATTGACCACATAACTTGGCAACTCTACTCCTCCCATATATGCAAAAAAAAAAAAAGAAAACTTCTAACTCATCAATAGATTCTCCAAAAGGAAGCAACAATAGTACTTATTTCTTGACAACATCTTTCTCTAAGAATCTAAAGGAAGTGAGAACAAACATGTTGACAAGAGGACCTCTCCTCGTTGAATCTCTTGTTGCACATCCAAATATTATTTGCTCTCCCCAAAGCTCCATGAGCATTATCAAACTTTGACAAGTTAACAAAGCAAGAATATAGTGCATTGCCTACTCCCTTAGCCCCTTCTTCTATCACCCTCTATGTGACCTTGGTGAATGATGTGACATTGCTTGATTTTGTGATAGTACCTTTTGAAATCTTTATCACATGTGTCAATGGATGGAAATAATGCTCCTCGTGCACTAGCAAATATGGGAAACTAGTTTGCCCTAAATCTCAATAAAAATTGATGTAAAGACCAAAGTTAGAGTGTGCCATTATGCTAAAACAAGGCTTGGCTTGGCATTGTGAGCCTCGTATAGGGATAATGTGAATCTCTAAAGAATTTCTTGTCCAAAGTTGTTAGTGACCTAGCCATAGTTTAGGTGCATGCATTGTTGATATACACCTTAGTTTCTATTTCAATATGTGTGTTTTAGTCACTTTGACTTTTAAGCTAGCTATTAAGGTGTTAATAGTCAACCTCTTGCCAATACGAAATGATGGAGTCAGAACACCATTTATCAGTTAATAATCAAAATGAAAAAAGACACATGCAATAATAAAAAAGAGGAAGAGACAAAGTACTTAACAAATAATTGTGACATAGTTTATAGAATACATTACTTGATGTCAATATAGAGTATGTTTGCTCGACAATTAGATATCAAAAAACACACATCCATTTAGGATCCAAGATCCAAAGATACACAATCCATCAAAATATATGTTTGCATAGTTTAGTGATCGCACACCTAGCACACTTAATGGAAGTCAATAAATTGATTTGGATCACCTAATGGAAGGTTTGGAAAAGAGGATAGGATTCTAATAATCCTATTACATAAAATGGCCCATATGATGCCACACTCAAATGTTTAGAAGTTCATGACAAACCATGTCTGCAGCTAACATCTCAATATATGCACAATCTCGAGTTCATTATCACTTCATCTATCCTTAGTTTCAACCATCTAGTCATGAGTTTTGTGATTCTTTGATCCAAAATAACATAACTAAGCTGCACATGAACCAAATATGCTTGAACTAATAAGACTTTATAATTTTCCAAGTCTTTCTCCTTTTCCCACTTGCTAAAAATGCAACTTATCTAAACAGTCAAAATGAAGAGCAAGAGGGTGCAAAATAGTCTCTGCCAAACCAAAGTAGGCCTTGGTGCCTTGGGCAGGAGTTAGGACTGAGGCAGAGTGGCAATGGCCATATTAGACTCTCTTTGGAAGAGTCTTCTTCAACTGCTAGAGTTTCTATTCAACATGCTTCTTAAAATAATTCAATTCTTGCTCCAATACTTTAGCATGCTCTTGTAATGCCACATTGGGCATGTCCAATGCTGTAACATGCACCAATCCCAAACTCTCTTGGGAATAGTCTTCTCCAATTGCTAGAGTTTCTATTCAACATGCTTCTCAAAATAATTCAATTCTTGCTTCAATAATTTAGCATGCTCTTGTAAAGCCACATTGAGCATCTCCAATGCCGTAACATGCTTGCACAACATTCCAAAACTTGGATTTGCAGTGTATTTATTGGACTATCTACAAAAGTACTTTCGATTTTGAAGGGAAGCTATCAAAGAATCATCACTACTCTCTGAAAGTTGTAGCCCTAAGCCACAACCTTACCAAGGGCTTATCTTTTGGCAAGGTAGAAGATACCATCTTGGACAAAGCATGAGTAGAAAAAGTTGATATTTGAAATGAGGCATTTGGACATAAAGACATCTTCCTAGATTTAGATGGTGTAGATATAGGAGCAAAACCACCAATAATAGGAGTTGAGGTAGTGCATAAATTGAGAGGAATCGATGGTGGGACATGGATACAATTCAATGAGAAAGAAATATGGTGTGAGAGAGAAAGAGACAAAGATGAAGAGAGAAAACCACACAAGAGGTTTTGTGGGTACTAAGATGCCCTTATTCTTCATTAGCTTCACATATGTGTGAGTGTACAATGTGCACTAGTACAAGGGATATCCATACGGCCTTTGGCCTGAGGTAGGGCATAAATTGAGAGGAAGTGATGGTGGAACATGGATACAATGCAATGAGAAAGAAATATATTGTGAGAGAGAAAGAGACAAAGAGGGAGAGAGAAAACCACACAAGAAGTTTTGGTGGGTACTAAGATACCCTTATTTTTCATTAGCTTCACAAATCTGTGAGTGTACAGTGTGCACTAGTACATGGGATATCCATATGGCTTTTGGTCTTTGGCCTTTATTACAAAAATCTTACACTTAAAGGACAATGTGTCTTTAAGGGGGAATAGCAAGTGAAGATACTATCCAATACCCATGAGTACTTTGTAGTATGTAAAGTGCTCAAAAAAAAAAACTCTTCATGATAAGATCAATGGGGTTGTTATTAGTATGAATCTTGAAAATTTCAATCTATTTGTCCTCAAGAACCTCCCTAATGAAGTAACACTTCTTCTCACTGTGCTCTATCTTTGCACAAAAGATAGGATTCTGTGCCAACATGATAAAGCTTTGACTATCACAATGCAAAAACAATGCCTAGTTCTCCTAAAAGACAAATAATCCATATGGCTTCCTTGCATGGCTCAATGGTTGCAACATATTTGGCCTCAATAGTAGATAAGGCCATAGATGGCTCTAATCAAGAGACCCATGAAATTGCACCTCTTGTGAATGTGAATAAAAACCTATCATAGACCATAGAGTCTATATTCTATGAAAAATCAACATCTACGTATCCAAATATAAATGCACAAATCTCTAGGGCTATTCAAGAATCTCATGATACTCTTCACTAATTCCTCATGCTTCTTGCCAAGGTTTGACATAAGCTATCTAACCAGTCCTAGTGCATAGGCAATGTCTAGATGTGTGGCAACCATCGCATACATCAAGCTACCAATACATGGATGCATAAGGTATATTGGCTATTTAAGCCTTCTTTTAATTTTACTTAGGGCTATCATCTTGGCTAAGTTTCAAATATGGAGGCAATGAAACACTTATAGCCTCCCCCCTTTTCATATTGAAATGCTCAAGTACCTTCCCAATGTATTCCTTTTGATACAAATAGAGCTTTTTCTTGTCTCAATCTTGCATAACCCATTTACCATGAATGTGACATGCATTCCCTAAGTTCTTCATGTCAAAGGTTTTCTGTAGCCTTTCCTTTAATGCATTCAAATCCATGAGTGACTTCTTAGCAATAAACAAGTCATCCACATACAGGATTAGGACCATCAAGCTAACATCCTCCATAGCCTTCTGTGTGTATAAGCAGTAATTTCTCTCAATCCTAGTGTATCCTTGAAACCTCACAAAATAACTGAATTTATGATAGCACTCTTGGGAGCTTGCTTCAATTCATATAAGTGCTTATGGAACTTGCATACCAACTGTCCCTTGCCTTCCACAACAAACTCTTCTAGCTGCTACATGTAAATATCCTCAAGCAAATCTCCATGCAATAAATTTGTCTTAACATCCATTTGGACAAGCTCCATATCCTCCTTGGCAACCAATGTAGGCACCATATGAAGGGTGGTCATCTTGACTATTGGTGAGAGCATCTTGTCAAAGTCAATAGCCTTCTCTTGCTTAAAACCATTCCCTAACAATCTTGCCTCATACTTAGCCAATGTGTTACATGGAGACATTTTCAGCTTGTAGATCCATGTGCATGGTAATGCATGCTTGCTTGCCCTTAGGCGAAGGAACCAACTTCCAAGTGGCATTGTTAATCAAAGAGTTCATCTTTGACTACATAGCCTTCTTACACTTATGACTATCATCCTTGCTCATAGCATCAACCTAACATGAAGGCTCTCCATAATTTGTCACCATGACATAATGAAGAGATGGAGTGTACCTTTCTAGTGGTTTATAGATTGTTGTGGATTGTCTCCACACTAGGTGAACTTGCATATTTGGTTAAATTTTCTATCTTGCTAAAAATGTGAGGCTACCCACTTGCTTGTGGTACTCCCTCCTCAATATTTCCTAGCTATCCAAAGCCTTGCATCATGTGGGACAAGTCGTACATGCTTGTCATGTGGTGGCTATACATCCTCCTTGGTCTCCGATCTATCTCAAGACTTCTCAACCTTCTTACATTTATCTATCCTTTTAAAGGTTCGACTCTTCACTACTTGCATCATCTATTGAGGAATCCAAATAACTTGAATTTGAACCTACCTCATCAATGCCAATTTTTCTTTAGACTTAATTTCCTTTGTCAATTTGCTAGAGTTCTTACATTTTTAGGATTTAAACTTAGTGAAGTTGAGCCTTGCGACTAAGAATTGCTCAACTTTGGCCATCTTATCAACCAAGTCATCCAAAGTAGTAGCAATTAGATCCAAAGTGGATAGGGTAGCCTAAGACACTTATTCAAGCCATTCAAAATAAAAATAAATAATTTCACAGCTGGGTTGGCTAGGGGCTATCAACCAACTAGAACTTGTCATGCAACCTTCCATATAGTAAGATCCTTCTTATCAATATTATGGCATTATTCTAAGACATGGCAATTTGTCTTCTCCATTCTCCTTATGAGAATCATAAGTAACCAAATGATAATCATCCCATTGGGACACTCAAGTAGCAACACTATTATGTAGAGTGCTAAAAAATCCCAAGACTTAGTTATTATAGAAGGAGAAATATGTAGTAGATGATTAATTGTGCATCTTCAAATAGAGTTACATGAGCATATGCATCCTTCGAGGGCTTACTAAAAAATTATACTACTAGATTGTAACAATGGACTTCAATAGGTGTGGCAAACTCTCCCAATACTTCTTAATGTAGAACGATGGTTTCAAAGTTAATGGTGACAAAGTTGGGGGCAATAGTGGTGGAACTAATATCTGGCTCACAATGAGGACAAGACTTAGAATGATCACCATGATTAATGATAATGACATTAGTATCATTAGAAGAACGAGAATCTTATGGTCAAGAGTGGGATCACACACATGACGAACTACTTCTTCACATGCATGGTCCATAAAAGGTACATTAAGGATCGATGCCATTGCACTTCATCACCATCAAACCAAATAATCAAGGTCACTAAGTGTAAATTAAAAAAAGAAAATTAGACCTTTATTGGGCAAGGAAAGGTCATTTCAATAATGATCTTTCTACTTGTAAAGTTTGTAGGATTTGTTGACGTCTTGGTTTTGTAGACCATTGCTATGGAGTACATAGGTAACCAATTGGATTTTGTTCTTGCACTTTTCACATTTTTGAGTAAAGAAACATCCATTTGAGTGCAAGAGTATGTGGTGCATCTATTGCATCTTAGTTTTCTCAAATTAGATAATGTATTGTTTGAAATAGGGCATGGAATATAACATAACCATGAATGAGAAATGATTTATAATGTAGTTAATTTTAGCCTAGGATATGGGGAGCTATAGGGTTTGCTTATAAATAAGGATAATTAGCTAAATGTATGGAATATCTTATCATTTTGTGATTCTTGGAATAACACTTCTTCAAGAACCTTCATGGTTCCTTCCACCTTGGCATGGCTGTGTACATGTCCCGCCATGGCATAAAGGTGAGTTTCTTGCCTCACCTTAGCATGAGGTGAGTTTCATCATGCAATTCATGATTGATTCTTAGCAAGACTATGACTTATATATTCATATATTCATGATTTCTTGGAAATTTTCCTTATATATGTGATAGTGAAGGCTATGGCTTCCAGCATTTCATGTATTTCATGAGTATTTTATGTGTATGAGATACTGTCTTTCTTAGATTGGCATCAAAGCAAGTCTTTGATTCAACTAGGATGTCATTATCAAGATTTTTGTGGTTTTGTGGATGAAAGATTGGTTACAAAGGTTAAGGATCTAGTCAATGTCTGGTTATCCCTATAACCATAACTAGGTTGGTTCTACCATAGCAAATCGTGATCATTTTGGATGTTACTAACAAGATCATGGAGGAAATGGTGGTCTTCCTACCATTTAAGCATGTCATGGACATAATGGAGATAAAATTGGTAGTTCTTTGACCAAAAAAGGGGCTTACGGTGACTTGTGCGAGCAAAAAGAAGGGTTTAGCTTTTGAAAAGAGTCTTTCTCTCTCATATCCCAAGCTCTTAGCAAGCTTCCATGGTAGATCTTTGCTCATGTCTCTTCTCAATGACTCATGATTTATAAGAGGCTTATTAAGGTTGATTTGAAGGATCTTGTGGAGCTTATCAAGAACCATATTATTGTTGTTCTTTTCCACATAGCCCAACAATAGGCCAATGTAATTTTCACTACGTGGATAGGGTTATTTTAGCCTTCTTCTACATCATGAATTGCTGCAAGAATTAAACCTTGGCAAGGTTCTCTCTTCATTCTCTTTATTATCACTCATGAAAGGCTTCTACAATGAGCATGAAGGACTCCATTCACCATTGAGGCTTGAATCTTTAGCATAGAAGCTGTAGGGTGGACAATAGCTCATATCTTCATTAAAGCTTCTACAATGATCATGAAGGACTCCATTCACAATTAAGGCTTGAATATTTAGCATAGAAGTTGTGGGACAATAGCTCATAGCTTCATTAAAGCTTGCCTAAAGCTTGAATAAGCTCTCTACTTAGCTTACACCTATCCTTCTTGAAGCATTGGACGATTTATCTTCCCTTCTTAAGCTTTTATAAAGCTTCAAAAACCTGAGATAGGGATTTTAAGGATAGCATGCATTCTTTAGTTTAATTTTGTTATTTAAAGGGATTTTGGCTCAATCTCTTCTAGGATGCGGTCTTGAAGCTTCAACATTCATCACTACTTCAAGATTGAAGCATTGTCTTCAAATAATTTGAAGTTCTTCTCCAATTTCTCTATGGTAAAACAAGGTTTTTGGAGCTCAATCACTTCAATGGTCACTCCATCCATCGTAGCTTCAAGATTCATCAAGGATTTTACCACGGCATCAAGATTGATTGGGATTACTCTTCCTTGAATTTCATCATCGTAGGGTACCATAAGTATCTTCTAAAATATTGGTCCATTATGCTTTTATTCATGGGGATTTTGTTCTATTCCACTCTAGGATATAAGGAGAATCTCAAGCAACTCATTATTGGTCAACATTGATGATTCATGATAAGATCTTTGGAATTTGCACTCTCTTGAAGTAGGCTTTCATGTTGGACAATAGGGGATTCTTCAAGCTTGGTTCAATATTGGTAATAATGGTATAATTTTGAAGAGATGTACTTTATATTACATTGAAAACTTAAGCAATGGTTGGACCAAATGCTTAGTGGTTTTATAGCATTGGATGCATTTTGATTCTTTGGGAATAGTTGAAGGCAAGTATTAGGGCTTTATTATGGAATGATCAATTCTTTAGTATGGATTTTGCAATATTGCTAAAGGCTATTACACATTGCATATGAATCATGTATTGGCATCTAATTATTGTCTCTTAAATGCTACTGAGAGATCTCATTCTTCAAAACAAGGAAAAGTTGCAAGTATTTGTTGATGATAAGGCCTATTAAGGTTTATTGTAGTGCCATAGGGAACTAGTCAATCTTGCTTATTATTGTAGGAAATCATGGGTAATATTTGAGTCATTACATACTCATTTTGGGTCCTACACATGCCTAGGTAATCCTATCAATTGTTTACAAGGTTGCCGAATGTTCTTTAGAGGAAATACAAGGGTTTATAGGTCCAAATAAGTGTTGGGGGTAAAGGCGCCTCTACCTAGCCATCCATGTATTATTACATTGACAGTACTCACCACTACACACTGCAGGTGGCAGGCGCCCGTCACCGTCACTTTATTCTTTATTCTTTTAGTGACAGTTTGAATAAAGGAAGGCCCAGTCACACATTCTGACTGTTGGAGTTCCCATGTGTATCTCTCTCTCTTCTTGCTCTTGCTCTCCGCCATAGCTTACTTCCAAGAAAGCTTCGATCCTTCTCACCTTTCAATTGGTATCAAAGCTTTGGATCAGAGCTTGATCATGGAGCTTGGCCCGGCATTACTTTAGCCCGGATTGAAGACCTAGAGCTTGAAGCTTCAATGCTAGCCATGGCTTCTTCCCCTCAAGGTAAGATTTCATCTCCCGGGCCCTCATAGGCTCTTTGCAGGTGTTCCTTAGCTTCATTGGGTACCTTGTATGCCCCCATTTGCCCGCTTATCTCAGCATAACCAGTAGGCCTCACAGTCAGCTCACGTTTTTTTTGCGCCTGTTTCAAAATCTGGCTCAAAAATCCCATTTTTTCCCATATCTCGGGAATTCGGAACTAATTTAGGCAAGGTAAGAGTCTAACTTAGGGTTTTGACACGCTCCAAACGTGATGGCGATGTCAAATTTGCCAAATTTTGATCATAGTATTTTTTGCAACAGATTTGAGTTGATTTATAGCAAGAAAATGTCATGCTCTTAGCTTATGTGATGCTCCTAAGGCTTGGTATTTGATGCCCAGATACTTTGGGGATGTTTGCCCAATGTTTTGAGATGCTTTGGGACTTGATTTGAGCTTCCATAACTCGATTTATGCAGGGATTTACTGCTGCACACTATTTGGACAGCAAGGTTTTATCAGGGACGACTTATGCATAATGCTCTCTGTTGACATTCGGGTGTCCTGTTGGATGTATTGATACTTGGTCATCATGGTTTATGCCCAGATATGCTATTTGAGAGCTATTGAGCCTTGATTTCGATGCAAACACTTTGTTGTTGGTTGGGATTTATGCGACCTTGGTTGACATGTTATTTTACCTCCAGTTTGGTTATGCCTATTGGTTTCAGACTATGTCTTTGGGATATGCAATGAAGTATTGACCTTCGGGGTACAACATCAAGCTTTTCTTTGGTTTTGGATCTTCATTTGAGCTTGAGATCGGCTTTGGAATGCATTTGATGCTCCGTCTTGGATGCACATATGGCATGTATGTTACCTATGTCTGACCGGTCTTGACATGCTTGGCCTATGCCACTACTACATGCTACTTACACTATTTGGAGCCGATTGCTACTAGTTCCTTGTATTGGCTTGCATCTGGCTTCCGAGAACTTACTTGGGATATTTCTTGGCTTGCCAGAGTTGTATTTGGGATACAATTGATGTCTATGGATGCTCTAATTGGAGGCTACAGAGCCTATATGCTCATGATGTCTTATTGATGTCTGGTCTTAGATCTTTCATCATTGATGCTCTCATATGCCCTTCTTGAGCTTCTTGGCTTGATCCATACGGCTTTTGTGCTAGTGGGAGCATTGTTGGATTTTTGACAGACATTAAGCAGGTGGTTTATGCTATTGAGCTTTGAGTCTTCTGAGACTAGGATCTTCTTCACTTGGATGTTGCATAGTTGATATGCCGTGGTCCACATACATGTACTTGGGTTGATTTGGGCTTCGCACTCCTTGAGCATACACCTCTTTGTGTCAGGTCTTGCCAATGTTGTGTACACTTTGCCCTATTACATAGGGGTGTGTCGGCTTACTGACGGATTTGTTTGACATGCTTGGGTGTTTGCTCGATGTCCGTATGACTATTATATGCTAATTTATTCCCGCTTGATGCTAGTTATGCTTTGATAGTTAGTGGCTGACTTGGTGCATTGATTTTGCCTATAGTTTGCTCTCATTGTACCTGGCTGTAATTTATTACAACAAGAAGTTATGTATGGAATAATGTGAAAATTTCATGTTGAATCATCATGATTTTATATAATTTTGATGGTACTTGGTGTGGGCAACATCATTAGTTATCAATTCGTGGTCATTTTGCCTTGGTTTTGGTGGTATTTTTGGTTGTTTACAGCAAAAAACAACAAGCAATTCTGAATTGTTTGCACTATTTTGGACTACATTATGGGTTCTTCTTCCATTGATAGTGCTATCTTCAACATCATAAGCTTGATGGTATGAATTATGCTTATTGGAAGAGCCAAGTTTGGCAGGTATTGGTGCAGAAATCGCAGATAAAGCCACTAAGGATGCGTGGCAAGTAGCCTGAAACTATGACTGATGACGAATGGGATGAGCTTGATGAGTTATGCAAGTCCACCCTCATCTTGTCTCTCACTGAACAGGTGCATTACAATGTGGTTGAGGAAGCACAGAGTGCTTGATAGATTTGGGATAAAATTAAGAACCTCTATGACAAGAAAAGTCCAGTAAGTTAGATGTATTGGGGCTAAAGCAGCTTATGGACCTACGCATGAAGGAGAATATGACAATGTCTGCTCATTTGAGCTAGTTCCATGCTATTCTCAAAAACTTGACTTCACAAGGTATTACCTTTAATGATGAGGTTACTCCATTGTTTTTGTTTGGGACTCTAAGTGAGTCATGGGATGTATTCCGCATTGCCTTATGTGCTCCTACTACTATTTTGAACTTGCCTGATATAGAGACTGCTCTTCTGCAGGAAGAGATCAACTGTAAGAACTTGGATGCCTCTCATGTGTTGCATGCTTTCATTGTTAGAGGCAGAGATGTTAATGGAAAGAATGACTGTGGCACAGACTCGTAGAAGATTAGGTCTAAGTCGCGCAGCAAGTCTCGTGGGAGAAATGCTAATGTGACATGTCATCATTGCGGAAAAAAGGGTCATATACGCCCACAGTGTCATGAGTTGCGCAATGAGAAGCATAATGAGAAGCGCAAAGAGAAGGGGAAAGACAAAGTATAAGAAAAGTTCTCTAATCGCAGCATTATGCCTACGAAATCTAGTGTGAAAATCGAGGAGATAAATGTCATGCAGAATGATGACTCTGATGAGGAATACATTCTTGTAGCTAGTTTTTGTGATGCTACGTCGTTGACTGATGTTCACTCTATGTATGCTTAGTGCTGGCTTTTGGATTCTGGTGCTTCATTTTATGTTACACCATGCCGTGAGTGGTTCCACTCCTACCGCACTGTCTCTGATTCAGTTCGCTTGGGTGATGACATGTCACTTACTATTGTTGGCATTGGGGATGTGTGGTTGCACTTCTCTACTAGCAGTGCTTTTCTGTTAGAGGATGTACGTCATGTACATGCGCTTACACGTAGTCTTATGTCTGCAGGGCAACTTGATGATGGTGGGTTTCATGTTTCTTTTGGGGATTCTTCCTAAAAGATCGCCTGTGGTAGACTTGTGCTTGCTAGAGGTACCAAAGCTGGCAGCCTTTATCCTCTTGTAGTTGATGGGTTCTCTATTGACCATGTTTTTTCAGTGGGTTCCATCCCACATGTATCTCTTTGGCATGTCTGTTTGGACCATATGTCCTTGAAGGGAATGAAAATGCTTTTTGGTTTGCAATACTTATTGCCCCTTGACTACGCATGTTTTGATTCATGTGAGCATTGTCTTTATGGCAGAGGGATTAGGAATACACATAAGAAGTTTGGTAGGACACACATGCGTGAGCCTGTGGCATTGGTACATTTGGATGTCTGTGGGTGGTGCAAAGTATTTTGTGACGTTCATTGACGATTTTTTTAAACTCTGGACTTACCTTATTAAGCTTAAGTCCGATGTCTTGGCTGTATTTCAGAGATGGCTTGCATTTGTTGAAAACCAGACTGGGCATAGGCTGAAATGCCTTAGTACTGACAATGGGGGAGAATACGTATAATGTGCTTTTGAGCAACCATGTGATGAGAGGGGTATTAAGGGTCAATTGACCACTCCCTATACCCCACCCCAGAATGGTTTGGCTGAGCGGATGAATAGAACCATCCAGGAGCGTGTGCATAGTATGCTTAGCCATGCAGGCTTACCATAGAGCTTTTGGGCCGAGGCAGTCAATACAACTATGCATGTCATAAATAGATCACCTTCTAGTGGTTTGGATTTCCAGGTTGCAGAGGAGGTATGGATTGGGAAACCTCCATCTTATGCGCATCTACGTGTCTTTGGATGTGAGGCATTCTGCCATGTGCCCAAAGACAAGCATACTAAGTTGGATCCTAAGAGTGTCAAATGCATTTTCCTTGGCTATGGGGATGCAGATGAGATGGGTTACCACCTCTGGGATCTGCAAGTGCAGAAAGTCATCCGCAGCCATGATGTAGTTTTCCATGAAGACAAGATACATAGGAAGCCTAAGAAGGTGGTAGAGATACACATGGTTATATTCTAGGAGGAGCTATGTGCTCCTACATAGCCAGTTGGACAGCCTACAACAGTAGTTGGTACACATGGCCAAGGTGTTGGATCGACCGTAGAGCCTGCTGTGAGACGGTCTACTAGAGATAGACATCCACCTAATATATTTGAGCCCTCAATGCATTATGTCTTGGTTACAGATGTAGGAGAGCCTCTCACTTATGATGAGGCTATATGCAGGGGTGACAGTCACTCTTGGGAGAGGGCTATGCAGTCTGAGATAGACTCCCTGCACAAGAATATGACTTGGGATTTGGTTGCACTGCCTCAGGGCAAGAAGGCTTTGCCATGCAAATGGGTGTATAAGCTAAAAAGTACCCCTGGAAACCCCAAGCTGGCTTATAAGGCAAGACTTGTCATCAAGGGTTTTAAATAGAAGCATGGAGTTGACTTTGATGAAGTCTTTTCTCCAGTGGTCAAGATGACCACCCTAGGCTTGGTTTTGGCCTTAGTCGCACAGCTTGACTTGGACTTGTACCAGATGGATGTCAAGACTGCATTCTTGCATGGGGATTTGCATGATGAGATATACATGGAGCAACCTAAGGGTTTTGCAGAACCTGGCAAGGAGCACAATGTGTGATTGGCTCTTTCTTTATTCAAACTTTCACTAAAAGAATAAAGAAGAAAGTGACGGTGATGGGCGCCTGCCACCTGCAGTGTGTAGTAGCGGCGGGTATTGCTAGTGTAGTAATACACGAGTGGCTAGGCAGAGGCGCCTTTACCCCCAACAACCTCCCACTTAAAGGTGAATCTGCCTCAGTGAAGAAAAAGAAAAGATAGTACAATGTACACATGTACAACATGATGATGGAAAATGTCACCTCATCCAACGCCCATCAATCTCCTGAGGAAGGCAAAGCACTCAGTAGTGAGGCTTTTCGTGAGCAGATCTGCAGGATTTTCGTCAGTGGAGATCTTGACAAGGTCAACAGACTTGTCCTCCATGGCCCCACGTATAAAGTAATACCTCACCTCAATGTTTTTCATCTTCGCATGAAAGAGCAGATTCTTGGCTAGTTGAATAGCACTCATAGAATCCGAATACAGCATAGGTATAGTATCAATCCCAAGGTCATGAACCAAACAGCCCAACCATATGGCCTCTTGAAAGCCTTAGTATCCGCAACATACTCGGCCTTAGTGGTAAAGAGAGTCATACACTTCTGAACCCTGGACATCCAAGAAACAGCACCTCCAGCATAGGTAAAGACATAGCCGAAAGTGGACTTTCTATTATCTGCATGTTTTACATAATTAGAGTTTGTGTAGCCCACAACTCCTGTATCCTAGCTGGCATAGCAAATAGACATATCTATTGTGCCCTTTAGGTATCTCATGATACCCTTTACGGCATCCCAATGCTTTTTGCCAGGTGTAGC
Source organism: Lygodium microphyllum (assembly GCF_053477565.2). Taxonomy (NCBI): domain Eukaryota; kingdom Viridiplantae; phylum Streptophyta; class Polypodiopsida; order Schizaeales; family Lygodiaceae; genus Lygodium; species Lygodium microphyllum. Next base: position 73,694,837 of record NC_141157.1, on the reverse strand, counting down.
CATATAGCGTGCCACAACGCCAACTGCAAAGGCAATATTTGGACGAGTAGCTATCATGGCATACATCAAACTGCCCACGGCTGATGCATAAGAGATCTTGACCATCTCGGCCCTCTGCTCATCCAACTG